>NC_088685.1:120560312-120863343 GCF_028017835.1 Emys orbicularis | reverse complement strand
TAAGCTAATTAGACTAAAATAAAGATTAAAAAAGAAGTCCAAATCAAAATGGAACATTTCAAAGTTATTGAAACAAAATGTTTTAGTTGACCAAACTGGGGAAAAAAATGTTTTTTTCAGTTTGCAAATATTTTCAAGTTTTCAACTTTTCATCCCATTTGAGACAGAAAAACATTTCAAACTTGTGAAAAATGTGTGGGACATCAAAACAGTTTCCTACTTTACTAATATCTTAATCTTCGAAATTTTATCAATGGAATTCAAAAATATTTGCATAGAAGAATAAATGAAATGGAACTGTTTTTTGTTTATTCTGCAAATACAAAAAGGAAAATTTCCAAAATGTATTAATTGCTACTCTGTAACTGTTGTATAATAGGTGATGATTTTGATAAGAAGTGGAATAGTACATATAATTTTCCTAATAGTGAAAAACGTTGGCCTTATGTTTATAAAGCCTCTCTCTGTACCTACCTAATTAGACAATATCACATTTCTAGAGGACTTATATTAGTCCAAATTTGTTCTTTAAGGGCCTGATCCAACCTCCAGTGAAGCCGATGGGAATTTTGCAATAGGCTTCAATGGGAGTGGGATCTAGTCCAAAATTTCATATATTTGACTCAGCTTCAGGCTAGAGGGCCTGTAGCAGAAGGGATTTCCTGACAATGACTGTCTTAGGGTGTTCACTCAGCTATTTATTAGCTGTCAGGAAATGCCCGACCCTAAGGTATTGGTGACTTTGATCTTCTGTGGTAGGAGTGTTCTTTTGTCAAATATTTCCACCCTCCTTATTTATTTAAAACACAAATTAATCTCATGCTAGGTGGGCTGTGATGATGGTCTTTTCTTGAACCAGTTGCTCCTTGTAGTTAATTGTACTTTTCTCAGATTGGAAATCTTCCAGTCATATTCCTTTTAAAATAAACAGGTTGTTACAATCTGGCATGCTTTATATGGAAACACAAGCATCAAAATGAACACCTGTGTTGTTTCTATTAAGACATAACTCTTTATCACATATATGAAAAAGATATATATAACTTCTCTCTAGTGGGATAGATTTGTTTTGGAGGGATGACTTTTTTTTTGGCTGAGTCTCCATGTCCATTCAATCTTTGGCTTCTCTGTTGTGCTTGCCAGCAAGGGTGCCAGTTCTGATGGTTTTTCTGATACTGTCCAGTAGAAATTGAATTTAAACTACCAGTTACCAGATGGGAACAATTTTTAGATGCTACCAAAATTTGGCATGATTTGAACTAGTGAGCTAGAGGTGAAAGACATTCTTCGGTGTCATCCATTCCCCCTGGAGCAGCATTTTAACAGCACTGCCAGAAAGCTCTTTTATTACAATCACAAATCAGGTGGCTAACAACATCAGTGTTTTAATCTTAATCCAACCTGCGTTTTCCCCTTCTTTTCCCTTTCCCTTCTGCCCCTAAACAATACATATACAAACAGAGAGTTTTCCCCTCTATAAATACAATGGATGTTGTTGTCAGTTCAGATAAGAGCAAATGCCAGATAGGATAGCAATATTTTCAGTCCTGGCAAATGCAATCATAAGTTCAGTTTATTAATATTGCAACAGTTGCACTAAATGAGATCACTTGGATAACAAAACATTTATCAACAAAACGCTGCCACCTACTGAAGTTTTGCAAACAGCCCAGATGATTGGATAAGATCACAAATTCACTCTGTCACAAGCTTATGGTCTTTGCTGAAATCACTCTGAAAAAAGAATGATAACCAGCAGAACGAGACAAGACATCTCTTTCAGGCAGTCTGTTCGGAAAGTGTCAGGGTAAATCCTGGAGAGCAGCATCCAAACAGAGAAGGAGTTTTTGGCTCTTGTGTTCAGTTTGTTGTGGAATTTTCAAGTACAGTGGCTGGGGGAACACTTCTAATCAACTGCTAGGACTTGCTGCTGCCTATTACAAATGTCTACTCCTCTTTACATGCTGATCTTCAGCCTGTAGTAAAATGACATTAAAAAACTAGTTTTTTGGCTTCCCCCACTCCAGAGAACAAATGTCTTTGTAAATAAATAGAGAAGGGAAATCTAGTAAAAAAAATCTTACGCTTATACTGTGCTTTTCATCTCACAGGATTCCAAGCAATTTACAAACTATGGGTCTGATTATGATCTCAGTTACATCAGTGTAAATCCAAAGTAATTCCACTGAGGACGATGCAGTTACACCGTTGTGAAACCAGTGTGAGATCAGATCAGGCCCTCACATTCAGGAGCCCCTGTGTGGTAGAATGCCCCAGCTGCTTAGGAATACACAATATTACATAGTTTAGGACAGGAAGTTAAGAACACTGTATCCATGTGAAACTGCAGGTGGAATTCATATGTGTAGAATGTAATAAAAAGTGCTCAAGTCCTGCTGGAATGCTCTGGGATTCTTCTCTGGCATTTTTTGTGGTGGGAGCTGGAATGGCATCTTATGGCACTTCTGGTACTTGTGTTTTGGCACTTCTTGAGTGCAGCACTCACCTGCTGGCAATAACCTAGATTGGAATTTGGCCATGGCTCTGGAACTAACCTCTTCATCTCATGTGAGAATTGCCTTGGGATATTGGGTTACTGATTTTTTGGTTATTAATTTGTATTTATTAATTTATTTAATGTTAAACAGAATTATTGACAGTGCAACTATTTTATTACACAAGCAATAGAAGTGAGGCTATCAGCTAAACAAGAGAAGCAAATGGGAAGTGTCAAGGCAGCACAGGTTATGAGTTACAGTAATTATACTGTTCATTGTTATAAAAGTTATTCTACCAATGGCATTTTTAAATCAGTCCATCTCACTTAGTCCCACTTAATTAATTTGTTTTGTTAATATAAGTAGTGGGATTTTCAAGATGTGTATAATTTAGGAGCAGAAGTTCCATTTATTTTCTCTCTTTTAGTTTTTAATTATCACAGTTATATGGAGGATATTTGTTTTCATAATTCCAGTATTGAAATAAATAATATACTGGCTGCAGGCGCAATGGGTGGAATCCTGCCTCTATTGAAGTCAGTGTTTTTGTTAATGATATTCTCTATTTCAAGCAGGAATTATCTGGGGAAAATGCCATGGCCTGTGTTATGCAGGAGGTCAAGACAAGATGATCACAGTTGTTGCTTCTGGCCTCATAATCTATGAAATGGGGTTTTGCCACTGGCTTCACTAGGGCCAGGATTTCACTCAAGGATTCTAAACAGGGTATCTAACTTCAAGTCCAGCAAATCTGGACCCTTCACTAACATCATGACCACTGGTGATTTTTTAAGAAAAGGTACATTGAGTAGTTAAAAGATCTACTGTACTTTAAGAATAATTTTAAATCTTTTAATTAAGAAATAATGGCTGAAAGGGAAGGATTTCTTGAAGCTGACTTGCTGACTATATTCACCTAGGTAGTCTCTTGCTGCCCAGAAATGCTCAACCCAGGGGACATTATTACTATTCCAAATTTAAGAGAAAATATTCTTCTGTGGCTTTCTCCCTCCCCTCTCCCCCAGTATATGTTAAATCTTGGGGGCTGCATTCTGACTCTGATGCAGTTCTCTTTTTTATGTAATATAATGTTTTTTTAGCAGTTAATGGCGAGTATTGTAGGACAGAATCATAGAAGCTGGAGATGGAAAAACTATATTAGGTTATTGAGCCCACCTCCCTGCCAGTGCAGAATTGCTCTTTACAGTACCTTTTTAGTTCTTTTACAGTCTCAGTTCTCTCTCTCTCTGTATGTGTGTGTGTGTATGTGTGTGCACGCACACACAATAGAACAGGCCACTCATCTAGGAAGTTGGAGACCCTGCTTCATGTTCCTATTCTGCCGGATCTGGATTAGCAACTTTAACCTGGACCTTCCACATCCAGGTGAGTGCCCCAGTCACCAGAGTGTTTGCTATTCTGTGTTTTTTCACACAAAAAAAAATTGAAAATGGAAATAAAAGGTGTTAGCTTTTTTCCTAAGCTCAAGACACCCAAATGAAGCTGCATCCTTGTGTTTCCTTTCAAGCCCTCCACTTTGTTCCCTCAAGACTTAGGGGGTGGTTTAGAAAGGTGGTGCTTTTTTTTAAATGCATCAGTTGCATACAAAATGCATGGGGAGGCAGGAAATTGCTTGAAACTAGTTCAGAAGGAGGCTACAAAAATGAAGAAAACTTAATTCCTCATCTCTGCCCAGTAAATGGAAAAAAATCAGTAATGGTGAACTTAGATTTAGTAGATAACTATTTAATGTTAAAACCAAATATTTTCTCTTAACCCCTAAGCTAGAAAAGCACATGCATAACTTGATGCATGTGAGTAGTCCTGTGACAGGGTGCTGGGCAAAGGGTTGGTTTCGGCCCTCTCTCAGGCCAGCTCCCATTTAGGGGGATAGATTTGAGCTGGCTGGAGATAACCTGGCCCTAACTGGAGAGGCAGAAACAGCTGCTGCCTAATTAGCCTGGGGCTGTATAAAAGCCTCAGGGGAAGGAAGCCAAGGGGGGGGGGAGGCAGAAAGAAAGGGAAAAGGCAGGGAGTGGAAGCAGGGAGGTAGTGCTTCCCTCTCCCCTGCCTGCAGACGGTGAAGGGTCAACTGTACATGGTGAAATGATGGTGGGGACAAGCCTATGAATAAACTGCAACAGTGGTTACTAACCCCAGGGTCTCAGAGTGACTTTGCAGATTTAGCAGAGGCAGAAGCCAAGGGGGCCCTGCCATGAACTGCTACGAGTCCTTTTGGAACTACTCACGTGCTGAAGTGCTTTGGGGGATCAAGGTCTTATTTTATATACTACAAGACTTCCATAGTTACAAAGCTCACCGAAAATCCAGAACTAAGTATTACTTTCCTACTTGCTACTCATTTGAAAGGAACACTAGAATGTGGCTTCATTTGGATTGGTCTAGATTATGAACAGAGGTTGAAGTTAGGTCAGAGTTGGTGTACCGTGCACTAATCCTGACCTTTTTCCTAGCCTGGAAGTAGGTTTATACCTTTAATTTTGATGTGGTTTATCGAGATCAACCTTAGACTCCCCCTAGGCCTGACCTGGACCATATGTGTTAACTAACCCTGACCTAACCTCAACCTCTTTTCCTAAACTAAACTTTCTCTTCACTGACAAAAAGGTGTGTTTTTACCATGGGATAACTAATGCACGTTAGCTATCCTGCTGTAAAATCCTAGTGGAGACAAGGCACCTGTAGTTTTTACCATGAGTTAGCTAGGCAAAGTCATCACTATACCCCTCACCTGTGGTTGACCATGCCTAGTAAAACTACAGGTGTCTTGTCTCCACTGGGATCTTACAGCAGGATAGCTACTGTGTGTTGGTTATCCCTCAGGGAAAAAAGCCCCAACTTTTTTTGCAATGAAGACTTAACCTTAGACAAACCATAAAACTCTTGCTTTTGACCACATAGAACTCATGGTTCCAGAGGTAAGCATGAACTACTTCAGGCAGGCCTGGGTATGAACTACCCTTTGGTGCAGTTGTTCTGCAGCATAAAGGAACTTGACTATTCTCAGGGTCCGCTGGAGCCAGCATGGCTGCTAGTTGCTCTCTAGACAAAAGAGGGTGCTTAACACGCACAATTTCCCTAACAACAATGCAGGGGCAGTTGCCATATGGAGCGCCTTGGACCAAGCCTTCTATATTTAACCCTTTGTGTAGAGTTTTGTATTTGATACTTATATCAATAATTCATAACATGCCCTTTACTGACATGTTTGCTATTACAGTGTAAAGGCACCGGCAACTCCCTTTTTCCATTCCCACAACAGGGCTGCTGCACGCTTTCAAATAATAAGCTACAGCAAACAGGCTGCCCCAGTAGCCTGTGAGTCTCAACTATAAGGCCAATGTAAACTAAGGAGGCTGTGATTTACCTTCATTATTCCAGGGATAAATGGCTTCCCTGACACTGTGGGTACATATTATCCTTGTCTTGTATTATCCTTCACCCCTTTAAGCCCCCAGCTTTACTGAGCTCTGAATAGCAATTTCGAAGAGGCTGGGAAAAGTGTACTGTTGAAAGGGATCTGATCTGATATAAAGTGAAGTTCAAGCACAGGAGCTGTGGGATAAAGTTAAAGGGGTTAAAATTATGGACTGGATTGTGCTTCTAAGACAGGATTCTATAGGAAGAGGGAGGTAGTGCGAAGGAGGTCTGCTGCAACAAGATCCTCAAGAGGAATTTTGAGCAACTCAGCCAGAATTCCTGTGGTGCCAGCTCTGACTTCCTTTGAAAGGGTACAGGGCACACTTCTTTTACACCCAGACAGCCTCAAAAAATCCTCCGTATCTTTTGGCCCACAACAATCTCAAACCAAGATCTATTGGCACAGTGCAGGCAAGAGGATATGAGCACCATCATTGCCAGGAGGCGTTGGAGATGGATTGGCCAGGTGCTTCGGATGGAAACTGATTCCTTCATCAGAGTAGCAATAAGATGGACACCTGAAGGCAAGTGAAAACAAGGCTGCCTGAAAACAACATGGCGAAGAGCTGTGGAAGCTGAGCTGAAAAACCTGAGGCACAGCTGGGGAACCATTGAAAGACTTGCCAGAAACAGACAGGAGTGGAGGAGCTTCGTCACTGCTCTAAACGCCAGAGGCGTAATGGGAATCTGATGATGATGATGATGAGTTCTGCTGCCTGGATGTGAAGGCTGGCAGGGCCATGGCTTTTTGCATAAGCACAGTAGATCCACTATGGACATGAAGGACCCTGTGTTTAAAGTAGATAAAATAATGAGGGGGAACTCAGGGTTGTTTCTCGTTGTGAGTATGTCATCGTGGATGTTGACACTCTGTGTGGTGAAGTGACATTGCATCGTCTTGTGTGATGAGAAATAGCATGGGGAAGGGACAACTGAATAAATGGGTCTGAAAGGAATCCATGGGTAACATTTTCAAAAGTGCCTCGGTGATTTAGAAGCCTAAAGTCCCACTGCAAATCACAGGTGCTTTTGAAAATTTTACCCCAGGTCCACAAATAGGCCTATAAAGTCAGCCAAACAAAAGTGTGTGTGTGTGTGTGTGTGTGTGTGTGTGTATGCGCATGCGTGCATTCACCCATGGTGTGGAGCTGTGTGGGTGAAAGCATCCTTAGTTATCGATAGGGCCCTACCAAATTCATAGCTGTGAGAAACACAGCATGGACCATGAAATCTGATCTTCCCCGTGAGATCTGGCTATTGTAAGGGAGGGGCAGAGCTGTAGGAAGCTCCAAGGCTGCTGGCTGGAAGCCCAACTCTGAAGGCAGCACAGACGTGAGGGTGGCTGGGTGAGCTTCCCTGGCAGCCCAGATGGGGCCTGCTTCCTGCTCCTTGGAGCCCTGACTGGTGGCCACTTCCTCCTCTGGCAGCTCTGCCAGCCTCATCCCCCATCACTGCCCCTGGAAGTAACCTGGGAAGGTCCAGAAATCTGCTGCCTTATGCCTGGAGTGGCCTCTGCTGCTGGACTGGTGTCAAATCAAAGACTTGCTTGCTTGCTTGATATCAAGGCACATGCTTCTCTGAGCTTATTGGCTACTCTGAAGTCATTGGATCAGTATTTCTACCTCAGCGACTTTAGCATGCTAGGCTGATGTCAAGGCACAGGCTTCTGGCAGGGTACTGGATCAGCAGCTATCGTTTGTTGGGATGATGTCAGAACTTAGGCCTCTGTGGGTCTACACTGCAGAAAAAAATCCCAGTGGTAGTGAGTCTCAGAGCCCAGGTCTTCAGACTCAGGCTCACACTACAGTGCTAAAAATAGCAGCATAGATGTGCCTGCTCAGGCTGGAGCTTGGGCTCTGAGACCCCCCCCCCCTTATCATGTTTCAGAGCCTTATCATGTTCCATATCCAGCCTGAGCAGGAATGTCTACACTGCTATTTTTAGCTCCATAGCGCTAGCCCGAGTCTGTAGATCCAGGATATAAGACCTGCTGCCGCAGGTGTTTTTTTGCAGTGCACATATACCCTGTGAGGGTTGCTGGTTCTAGCTTGCTGATTTCACAAGACCTACTGTGATGTCTAAGGCTCAGCATCTCTAGTTTGCTGCTTTTATGCCTAAGTCACTTTTGAAAATGGGACTAGGTTCCTAAGTCACCTGAGATGCTTTTGAGAATTTTACCCAGTGTCTCTTTCTTGTTTCTCTTAAAGCCACACACAAACATTTCAACATGAACAGCTCCATTAATGCAATGTTAAATTTGAGAATTTAAACCTACAAAGGTCAGGAAATTCACCCTGTCGCCTAAGGCAGACAAAGAAGGTCTGACATATGAATCCTTTGGCGATTTTAATCTATAAAATAAAGAGTATGGTATAAGTATGTTTCCTTGCTCTTCATTTAACATATTCCATTTAAAACACTAGTAATGCTTTTTTGACATGTGTAAATTACCATGAACTGTTGTAACCACAAGGATTTTTAGCTAATATATTTGTCATATTGGTTAAAATGTTCATTTTATTTATCATCAAGAAAAATTAAAATGTGTACACCTCTATTCTCATTTTTCTCAACATGGTGAGTAACAATTAATATGGATATTAATAAACAAAAGATATTAGAAAAAAGTTGTACACCTCATTTCTAGAATCATGTTATCATTTTAAATTAATTTTCAGTTTTCCTAAGAAAGCATAACCTAAATACACCATTGTTGCAATGTAACTGTCTAACAAATCATGGATTTCTTTAACATCCTGCAAGGTGTGTCCCATTTCCATACATCCATGTTAATCAGTAGCTGCTGGAAGATTATGTCTCATTGCAAACATATGAAAGACGTCGTCTGTTGAACAAATCTCGTTTTTCCCACTGTGAGTGTGGAGGGCCCTGCCTGCAGCAGATCCAGTGTGCTGCAATGTGAGGAAGGGAGGCTGTGGGCTAAGGTATGACTAGTGGATCTGGTATAAGGGGGAAGATCCACCAGCCATTCCAAAGCCAGGGAATGAGGATGCAGGAATACCCAAGGAATGGGTGTGCTGCTGCTGCTTTGCTGTCTTGGAGGGCGGGTTCCATCTGCTCTTGTCCCCATGTACTCCCCACTCTCCCCACAGTCTTTAGCAATCTGCATGGAACTTGCAGGAAGGACCACAGGTTGCAAGGGGGAAAAGTTTGGAGGAGGTACCAGGAAGTCAGTCTGTGTGCACATGGCCTGAATGCTACCTGCAGTTGCAGCATCTCTGTAAATTGTTCTCTTAATAAAGAGCCAGTTTAGTTTTCGAAACATGGAGTCCTCTCACGTTATTATCAAGCAAATGGTACATGAAACACAGCCCAATCACTCAGGGTGTAACATACCACATATACGATATGGGGATAGGATTTGCCCCATATAGTATATGTGGTACAAAGGGGTATATTTAAAGTTGCTTTTGGAGCTGATGGTGTGATCCTTAGCGGGTGGGAGTCAGTGTAGCTCCATTGAACACCGTGCATTGAACATCAGCTGTGGATTAGGCTTCTTAACTCTGAGGGCCTCTTACACATGTAGTTGTGCACCTACAACTGCACACCCAAACTTCTTGTGGGTTTAAATGCGCCAGCTTACTGTCAACAGCGTGAATGTAGTCTGTTTGCCCCGTCTGAATCTTGTTGTTCACATTTCACAAAGCCAGCTCCTGAGGAAGTCACAAGCAACGACTACAACTTTCCTACTGTTTGGCATGTGTTTCAAAATCACACTGCCAGCTTTTAATACTGGTGGATGGCAAAGAGATTAAAACTTCAAATGCCAACTCAGTCGTGTAGGGATGACACAACTCCTGTTGTATTGCTAAATTTACTGGAGTGTGTGTGTGGAGTGGGATGGGGCTTTGAGAAAAATGGTTTATTTACTAAGATAGCAAATGAGGAAATGAGTATTTGAAAACTGTAAACGTTGTATTTGGAAAGGTTTGGCACTGTGCCCTGGGTGCTGTCAGCATTGTTTGAAAATTACATAACTATGAGTGCAATTTCTGTGTGGTGGGTTTCTTTTTGTGTTTGTTTTTATGGACAGTTCAGAGTGATGTCTAGGGAAATTTAACACCAATGGACTCAGTCTGGCTGTAAAGAAATGTTCATGCATTTTCTGGTTGATGGATTACTAAACCACAAAAGTACCAAGAGCTCATTAATGCAGCATTCTCGGAGTGTGGCTCTTGGGGATGGGGAAGAGCTCCAGAGAGTGAGAGAGAAAGATGTGTGCCGTTGTAAATGTGGCCTCCTGAAGCAATGGATTATGGGAAAGGAACAGCTCTGTAACAGTTCAGCTCAGCCTTCCCTGGGGAGCATTAGAATGTTTCAGCCAGTGTTTGAATTAGGCAGGAGGAGGGAGGTAAGAGTGAAGAACACTATTCTGTCCCAAATATCTCCTCCTAGTTTACAACCAGCTGCAGAATGGAGACTGTGTGAGTGGTGGGGGAGTGGAATGGCATAACTGCTCTACTCCCCAACATGAGCACTGAGTACACATAGTAGGGTTTTGAAGAGGAAAGGCAGCCAGTCCAGGGTGGACCTGTAACCTTTTCATGTATTGAGAACAAGTCTGTTAATGGAAACTCCAAACACTTTGTGCTGTGTACAGTGTTTATGAAGAGGAGAATGTCATTCACGGAGCTCCTGATCCTGCATTAATTGGACAAACAACATTTCAGTGAGCAGCAAGGACCCAGTTCTGCTCTCAGATAGGCACACATAACTGCCATTGACTTCAATGGGAGTTGTATGGATGAATCTTGAGGGCAGGATTGAGCCCCAAATCAGCTACGACTGACCAAAATAAATAAATAAACAAGGAGGTGGGAAAAAATTGACCATATATTGTTCACTTGGACAATGCAGATTTGATGTGTTAGAGCTGTTCCATCCTTCAAGTTACCAGATGTCCGTAAAAATTCATAGCAGGCTATTAAATTTAGCAGATCCCATCTTAATTAGATTAGCTTCTGCACAGCATGACAGCAGAGTATTTCACTGATGCAGGATTTATAAAGATTTCTGGTGGGAATTCTTTATGGATGATGTAGTCTTTTATCCAGTGGGATTTACAAATAGGAAAAAAAATAACCCTGATAATGACACACAAACATTGTCATGGGATGTTCGAATACAAATGGCAGCTCTTATTATCTTGATGTTTCCTTTTTATTTCTCTTAAGAATATGGAGCGCGTAGGTGTGGTTGTTTTTGTGTCATTGCATATAAGGCCCAGCTAGTATAATGGAATATGGGTGGTGGAAAACAACAAGCAAATTCTTGTTGTCAAACTCCCTCATAAATCTAGCACCACAGGAGGGCTTGTCAATTCATGAGTTATTTTTTCACCTACAGGAAACAGAACCGTACAGTTCATATTGGGTTGGTTTTATGTGCTGCAGTCCAGCAGCTATCCATCTGTTGCCCTTCTCTGTTTAAGGCCACTGCAAAACAACCCAAATAAACTCACTTTTTTGTTGCTTCTGCCTCAGCCTAATGCCCACAATGCTCTGTCTTTCTGCAAGCACAGTTTTATGGAGGACATATACTGTTAATGGTGACATCGGTGTCACTGTCAGGATCCAAAAAGGGGCAAATCACGCGCTCTATGCCCAGAAGTAGATTACCACCCTTTAAAACAAATAAATGAAGTGGGGGCAGGGGATGGATACTTTTTCTTGTCACCTGCTTCCCCATCTAAAAGGTCACTTCCATTTAAGAAAAGACAGTCTTCCCTCTGAGATGTCTGGGGGGCGGGGGGGGAGGAGAAGAAATGTCAGGAAAAGCAGAAGAGAAGCAAAAAGGAAGACTCGCTGCCACAACAGAGTTTTCATGTGGTAGCACAGCAGCCCTTCTAAACACAAGGGCACAAAAAACCCAGAGCATGTATGCTGGTGGCTGATAAAAAGAAAGGACCATCGTTTGCTCATGCCGCAGGCTGATAGCATTCACATCATACACCGTTTGTTACTAGGCAACTGATTAAATGTACGTGCTGGTCCTTCAAGCAGTGCTTGCAATTAATTAACCAACCCATTTTCATTTGGACTGTCTTCCCCTCCCCCCTCCCGCCCCGCCCCACCAACCACCTTCCCAAGTCCTGACATCTGACAGAAGTGCACGTGATTTGATGCTCCTCCTGCACTCTGATGTAATAAAATGATGGACTCCTTCCCCAGCAGAGATGGTTGGCACACAGGTAGTGTACACCTCTGAGCACATTTGCTGTGTCTGGTTGCAAGCACAACAAGCTTTTGTTTCTTTGTTTGTTTTGCAAGTGTTAGAGCAAACTGAGATGCTGACTCTACAGGGCAGTGTTCTGAAGACGATCTCCGCATTGCAAACTTGCATGTAATTGCTTTGGGGGATTAGGATATTTTAAGAAAAGCCAGGACTCCCAATCCTAAAGTCTTTTCTGGTCAAGTTTAAATGATTATTATTATTATTATGTATTTATATTGCAGTAGCATCTGGAGGACCCAGCTGAGATTGAGGGCCCTGTTGTGCTAGGTGCTGTGCAAACCCATGGTGAAAGTTATTCCCTCCCTGCAAAGTGTCCCCTCTAAATAGATAAGACAGGCAAAGGGTAGGTGGGGGGAAACAGAGAAACAGAAGGTTAGAGTGATTTGCCCAAGGTCACCCAGCAGGTCAGTGGCAGAACTGGGAATGGAATTTGGATCTTTGATTTGAGAAGGAATTCTATAATAACAAAATCAAGGATTCACCCCACCCAACGTTTGCCCCCTCTAATTTTGTAATACACTTTTCATATTCAAGTTGTATGAAATAGACCGGCATTACACAGGAAAATGGATAACTACATGAATCCTGGAAGATCTGACTCTTCCTATTACACTTGATCAAATACAACTGTCTGCTGCTTTGGCAGAGATCACCTCTGATGATTACAAGGAAAGGACTACATTACAGGTGGGTTCAAACGCAAAACCGCTAGCTGCAATCCACAATTAAACAGGAACAGGTATTGTTCTGCTTGCTGACTGGGAACAGAGCTTCAGTTTTATTGGAGTTCACAGGCTTACCGCAGTGCTTGCCTTTGATGAGACACAAAACCTTTCTAAATGAGTGCTCCCTGCTCTGCTCAAAAATCTGAGTGCATTAAAAGAAGTAATTTAGGTTTTATTTGAAGGGAGAAAAAATATAATGTCCAGTTGTGTTTCTTTTTACCCCTCTCCCCACTGGCTTTCTGGGGTGGGGTTTTGAATCAGTGGTTTTCCAGCAGTACTATCTAGTACTAGAGCTGGGTCTATAATCACTAGATGTGTGT
Source organism: Emys orbicularis (assembly GCF_028017835.1). NCBI lineage: Eukaryota > Metazoa > Chordata > Testudines > Emydidae > Emys > Emys orbicularis. Next base: position 120,850,101 of record NC_088685.1, on the reverse strand, counting down.
GAAACATGAATAAGGAAACACAAAACTACTGAAAATTAAGGGATATTTTTCTGAATATTGGGCACATCCTCAGCAGGTTGTATCTTGTAAATGGAGCCATGCCAGTTTACACCAGCTGAGGATCAGGCCCTCTGTAATGGAGTCAAAATTGGAATAATTTCTATGTAAAATGTTCTTTGGGTATGTGACTCTTTTGAAGGAAACACGACCATTTTCTAATGTAAATCGGCCTGTTTTTATTTTGCACAATTTTGAAAAGAGAACAAGTGTTGGGTTGTTGTTGGTTTTTTTGCATACTTTCAGTGTGAAAATAGACACTTCAGCAGAAGATTTGCATTGATCAGAAGTATACATGTGTAAGTAAAAGGAGAGTCAAGTCCACAGTATATCATGCTTGCAGTATGTAAGTACAAACCAGACATTTAAGGAGCCTCAGTTTATCTCATGATGAGAGGTTAGACTAAGTGAAAGACCCTACTTTTGGCAGCTGAATTGCGGCACATAATATACAAAGCAGTCCCACTGGAGTCTTGCACACCTTCTAAGTGGCGTTGCTGACCTCTGAATGAGGAAAAAAAACATTAGAAAAGAGTTATTTTGTACCAACATCAACAGCTATGTTATAACAGTCAGCAATGGAAGCACAAGCCATCAGCCTGACCCAAAGAACCCAGCCTCATGTGACAGCTGTTTTTTTCCTAAATGGCAATGCTACATTATTAATCCAGCCGGTGCTTATCAATGAAATAAGATGAAGGTTTCTAACCAGCCGAGGAGTGACATTCTGGATCAGGCTTCCAAAAGGAGTAATGGGGGCAAACAACCTAACTGGTTTTAAAATGGAGCTTGGTATGTTCATGAACAGAATAACATGAAGGGGTTGCCTTTGATAGTAGGGGACTGGACTTGGTGGTCCAGGAGGTCCCTTCCAGTCCGATGTTTCTAATGAGAGTTGATAATCCCACTCAGATGTGAAGGTTGTCCCCTCTGCTAGTTCAGACACTGCTTCTCTGCCTTATTAATCCAGGGCAACAGAGAAAATTGGAAAACACCTGTATTTATTTTGAAGGTCTTTTCCTGTTGTTCTTTTCCTGTCATCTCTGTAATGTTCTATATTGAATTATGTCTTCATTTCTTTTCTTCTTTTAGTCTTGCAGGTCCCATGCCCAAGTATAATCTGTCACCAGCTCTGAGTTTTCCACCTTACTTAAGACAGTAAATCCAGTGGGGCTGGGCAGGAAAATTGGCTTGCTAAATTCAGGCAGGAAGCATATGTATAGGAGGCAGCCAGAAGCCTCTGACCATGTGTCTGTATAGCGTGTTTCAAGGGGTGCCTGTGGCAAGCCTGGGAAAACTTCCATCCTTTGCTAGAGGCAAATCTTCCTATTGCTAGCATAAGCACAGTAGAGGTACGTCGGCGGAGGACCCTGGGGTTCCTATAGACACTAATGCACATTATAGTCAGTTACATTAATCTACTCATATTTCTAAATAAGAGACTTACTGACCTTGGAGCTGGATTCTTGGTAAGGTGCCTATCAGCAAACAAATCTCTGGGTTAGGCAACTTGTCTTCACCATTCCATAGCGTCACTTTACCCTCCTCTCTCCCACATAGAGCTATTTTAACCTTTCCCCATTCTTACAGCATGCCCTGTAGTCCTGGGGTATACCCATTCAAGGTCAGGGGCCAGATTCGCAACTGCCATAGCTCCATTGAAATCAATAGAGCAGCTATGCCAATTTACACTGACCGAGACTCTAGGCCCACATTTTTATATCTGTCACTAATACTTACCATGCGGTACCAGTTGGGGGGTCTGGTTGCTATCTTATTCCCTTTTACACTAATTCTGCTACAGTAACTTTATTTCATTCATAGCTTTTAAGGCCAGAAGGGACCATTGTGATCATCTAGCCTGACCTCCTCGGAATGATTTTACTTTCAATGGATTGCTGTGAGTGACAGTGCGGAGGAGGAAACAACTCCTATCCCTGTACAGCCTTGACATCTAAATCCCTCACTCCACTTCTTCCATGTTTCAGCTGCAGAATGTTACGCTAATTTTGCTTGCAGCTTGAAGTCAGCTGAATTTCCGGCTGGCTTCAACTTAAGCTGTTTTTATTTCAAACAAGGCAAATTACCAGCTTCAGCTCAAGGCTCAGTTTCCAGGCTACCGTTTTGTTGGTTTTCAAGCTTCATTTCCAGCAGTTCAGCATAATCCCTTTGGAATGTGTGTCTTCTGTTACTCCTGTGCCAGGGATGTGCTGTTGCATTTGGCTGCTCTATCATCTCAGGACCATGAACACTCCTCTTCCTCGGACTTTCCAGCTGAAATCACCAGGAGTTGTTGTTTTTCACCTCCATTGAACAATCTTTTCTAAGAGATGCTTGCCTGCTCCTGGTCCCATTCATGGACGCACTGAGCCCCATTTATTTCAGATTTGCCAAACCGTTCAGCCATAGAAATTAAAAAGATAATGTATGTGGTGGAGGAATTTAAATAACCTGAAGCGTTTGATAACTATTTATTATTTGTATTCCTATAGTGGCTGGACACCCCAACTGAGATGGGATGGGGGGTTGTGCTAAGTGCTATACAAACACAGGAGACTATCTTTGCCTTGGAGAGCTTCTATTCAAATAAATAGCCAAGAAAGACAAAGGAGGGAGGAGAAAATTAAGTATATAGAGAGGTGCCCTGATTTGCCCCAGGTCAGAGGCAGAGCTAGGGACTCAGGTCTCCTGATTCTCAACCTAGTGCTCCATCCACTGGGCCATACAGCCTCTTAGAGAACCATGGATCCTGTTCAAGTGTATTCTAGCCCCATGAACATTACATTACAAAAACCAAACCAACCAAACAACTGCCTGACCTCAGAAGATTGAACAAAGCACCACAATATCATACAATGAAAAATAATGTTTCTCTGTTTACCTCAGGATCAGCTGACGTTTTCCAGTGACAACATCTTGTAGGCACAAAACTCAGGTGGATAACTGCTCAAGGGCACAGTATGTACTTGCTCATGGGCATAATTGACTTCCAAATCATTTTCATATTTGTGATCTGTTTGGAGGTTAGACTAGATGACCCTTGAGGTCACTTCTAACCATAGGATTGTATGACCTGTGTAGAAAAAGGGTTGGTGTGATTCAGAGAGCATCTACCAGAATTTCAGTGTAATTTGTGAAAGGATTTTAAAAAAATTATTGAGGAGTGATTGGTTGAAATCTTTGTCTTGTGTCGTTCATCTGTTTCTCATCTTTTTCTGACTTACAAAGTAGTTTGCGGAGAATGTCGCACTATATTTTAATATTGTTTTAATAACTGTTCAGGAGACTGCGAGAGCAGGCCTGATTCTTCTGTCTTATACCAGCAGCCTGCCTCTTTTAGGAACGTTGGATTAGTGATCCTCCTAGTTAGGTATGCTGTTTCTGACAGTGGCCAGTTCTGGATGTCTCAGAGAAAAGCATAAACACCTCAGAATTCATGTAGACTATACTAGACAGTTAATGATAATTCACACCCTGAATCTTTCTATTCTGTTTTGTTTATTTAAGTTCTTATATCATGCACATCACCAGGGTATCCCAACACCAAAGGGAGATGATGGAGCTTATAGTTTTAGTTTAAGTAGTGCAACTGCAGATTCTACTCCTATGAACATATAGTAAGTGTCTATCTAGTCCATTGTTGAATCTTTAAGTTCTGTGTTTCCATAGCATTCTCCAGCACTAAGTTCAACAGGCTAATTAGACATTACATTGCATTAAAATGTATTTCCTGTATCTGATTTAAATGTGTGCCATGGCCTTTATAATTTAGACAAGTTGAAAAATCTGATGTTCTCTGTACAGTTTATTATTTTAGCTACACTACATATATATAGTATACTGTATCTCTGTTATGAGTTGCTTTACTCTTCTACTTTCTGAACCATAACAATAAAAATCCTAGGCCTTCTAAAGTCTCTTGTTGCAGCCCTCCTGCCCATTCTGCCAGTCATTCTGGTTGCTCTTTTCTGAACTTTTTCTATTTCTTTCTGCTATTTTTTTCTTAGTGGAGATGAGGTGGCTGAAACTGAATGCAATGGGCAAGGCAAAGATATACAATACTGTTGATTAGTACAGTGTCACAGGATTATAATAATTTCTTCATTATTTTTAGACCCTTATTAATGCAACCTGATGTCTTCTCTCCCCTCCCCCTTTTTTTTGACCACTGCTGCATATATAGGAGTTACCTCCCTTGAGCTGTCCATATTGATGCTTGGATATTTTTTATGAGATAACTAATTCAGAACCTATTAGTGTGTTTGAGTAGTTTAAAGTGTTCTTTCTGATATGCACCATGTTTCTCTTGCCTATGCTGAATTTCATCAGCTATCTTGGTTTTTCTTAAGTTTTTCAGTTCTTTACTACCCTCCCTCGTCTGACTAACCTTCAGAATTTTATGTGTCAGCAAATTTTGCCACCTTCTTTATTCACCACCTTCTTCAGGCCATTAATAAATATACTGAACATGAGTCCTACTACTTATCCCTTGGGAACCCCACTATTAACCTCTTTCCATGCTGAGAATTGGCCATTTGCTCCTACTCTTTGCTTCCACTCTCTTAACCAGTTTTTTTTTTTAAATACATGACAGGACTTTACTTCTCACCTTGTGGTTACCTAGCTTCCTTTATAGCCTCTTCTCAGGAACTTCATCAAAAGCCTTTTGAAAGTCTAAATAAAATATACCCACTGGGTCTCTTTTATCCACTGTTTTGTTAACTCTTTCAAAGGTTTCTAACAGGATAGAGAGGCACGATTTCTTCTTATATAGAAACCATTCTGGTTTGTCCATATCATATTGCACTCATCTACTATTCTTGCTCTATAACTTTCTTTAATGATTTTCCTACACCTGCAGTGTGTTGCTTGAGAACAGAAAGCAGAGGGAGATATCTGTCTGTGGAGACTTTTCCTAACAGCCTTCTAGCTGGATGGTTTTGTAGCCTTTAAGCCCTGAGGTAAGGAAACAGGAAAACAGATTAATAGACATAGCAATCTTCCCCAAGATACTTTTAGATAAACACAGCCTTGGGCATTTAGAAAGTCGGATTTACTACACCTTAAAAGAGGTTTCTGAAAACCGTGGCTGTTTTATTTTAAAGTATGCAGCGAAAGGCCTGCTCTTCTTTAATCTTTGCCACTCTTCAGCGATAGACAACCAAAAATACAGGTCCCTGGGTTTAGAAACAGTTGTGTATAAACTGGAAACAATCTAAGTGCTGCTTTATAACAACAAAGATCTGTTTCAGGGCACTGAAGTGCATTTGAACACAAGCCAAAACACATTTCCAATGTGCAAGCTTTACAGAGATAGATACACATACACAAAAGCTATTGGTAGGATAATACCCCCACTGATACTTTCCTGGAAGCAAATGAGAGTGCAAAAAATATAGTGAGATGCTTGTAGGTGGGTATCTTTTACAGACATAGTCATCAGTAGGTTCAAGGACTGACGATCAAAACTATACCTAATGTTTCTGATTTGATGATCACTCTAAGTACTCTTTCTGTAATACTTTAGAGCACAGTTGTGACCTGTGTTATGCACCCACTCCACACAGGGGACCAAAAGGCATAATGCACTCTTTTATTATTCTGCACAGGCTATCTGTATTGTGGGGTCACAGTACCGGGAGGCAGAGAAATTAATGTACGTTCTAGTGAAAAAACCTGAGGTTCAAAAGTTCAGTTCAAATAACCCCAAAGCATGGATGAATATCTGAACCTTTCCAGACATATCTGAACAGTTGGATTTCCTGAATTGGGCTGGAGACCACAGATTTTCTTGTGAACTTTCTTTTATTCAGCCCAGAAATATCACAACTGTCTTTTATCACCAGAATCAGGAAGTAGAAAGGTTAACAACATACGAAATAACAGGGCAGAAACATTTTCTGAGAACTGTTTTTGAATCCCAGAAAAGGTTCATTTTCTTTGAGTTTGTGGGAGGAGTGAGTGTAATTTGTTTTGCTTATTACTTTGGGAATGTAGAAGGATTGAGCAAACTGGCTGAAACTGATTCTGTATCTCTGTCAGAACAGCACTGCCATCTTAGATTTTCTGTTAAAATGGCCATGTTTCTGAGGGGTCTCAATCCTACAAGCTGCACAGGAACTGTGGGAGGTTCTGAGCACCGTCAGCTTCCATTTAAGAAACAGCCAGCGGAGGTATAAAAGAAAAGATACAGAAACAATGGTGTTGCTTACAATCAGGGCTCCTGAGTGAGTGATATGGTTTAGGAGAGCAGTTTTTGTCTGTGATTTTTAGAACTTGATGTTTGGGAGCCAGATCCACATAGGAGCAAGTATAATAACCAGTTTCTAAGGATAAGCATCAGTACGTGCTGTATTTTTGAGATCAGAACCAGCACCTTATTTTCTCTCCTCTTCTCTTCCCCATATCCCCCCAGTTGTGTCTGTGTAATCTACACATGGTATTTATTGTCCTCCGCTTGTGGTTTATTCTGTTTCTGCTCTGCTTGATGCATAGTTTGCTCAGTCCTGAAGTGATTTACTAAAGCCTGTGGACTGTTTGGAATTCCACTAAGCTGTTTTGGCAGACTTGATGCAGGTATTTCAGTGCCCTGCCTTAGACTGATAGTGTTACTTTGGGAAGAGAAGGCAGCTCTGGAAATTGTTTGAGTTCAAAAGGAAGGAGAATCACTTTAATCATTCAGGCTCTTAGGAAACCTAAGACCCAGTGGGACTGTCTTTTCATAATCAAGACTGTCCCAGCCGATCAGGGGCATTTAAAGCAAGAAAATAGCCACGCAAAGCCTTGCAGTGCTGAAGAGGGCCCCAAATTGTGCAAATGAAATTACTACCTCCCCTAAGCTAAAAAATGTACAGAAGAGGTTGGGGCTCTAAATTTCAGAAGGGGACTTTGTATTTGGAACTTCACCCTCTTCCTCCAGAAATATGTGAATGGGTTTGGGCCAGATTCTCAGCTAGTGTAAATCACCATATTTCCATGATCTAGTGCTAGTTTAGCAAGATGATATTTAGGACCAGATCCTGCATCTCTCTCTGACTTCTGTGGCATTGCGACAGACAGCACAACTTCAGGATTGGACCTTAATCCTTTTCCCATTCATGTAAAGCACCCTAAATGGTTAGTGATTACAATGTCTTTCAGTGCTGGCCTGAACTTTATTTTATTCTGGAATTCATTTTTTTGGTTGTTCCGCATCTGCTTTCTATCATGTTTTTCCTTTGGCAATTTCACTGGCTTCACTGGTATTTGTAACTTGTAATTTCACCAGTGTGGTCCAGCATTGTGAGACCTGCCTTGAGAAGGTCCCCACTTTTGCTCACTAAAATAGAAGTCTGATTCCTATTAAAGTTTCTCTGCCAGATCCAAATAGTGGGCACATGTCTGGATAAAGGATTATTTCAGCGAAGGTCTCTGAGGACTCAGGGAGGATATCTGTTGAGTGTGGTCTATCAAAGGCAGTCTACTCTGAGAACTCCAGTTACAGGTGAGTGACCTTCCTTTCTCCATCAAGAGCTGCTTCCATAGATTCCCACCATTGACAGTCTGACTAGCAGCAGCAAGCCCTGGAGGAGATCCCAGGAGTATTACTTAAAGAATGAAAGCCTGCTCTTCTGAAATAGTCATTTTATTTGGTGAATTGAAGTCCATGTGTCTGGCTTACAATTTTTTTGACAGGTAAGATATTTCTCAAACATGCTATAAAATTTGCCTTAGATCTTAGCTGAATGGGCTCTCAGAGCATCTGTAGTGCAACAGCTAGCTCTAGGGGTGAACGTAATGGATGCCTAGTAATGAAGAAGCAAGGCCTGGCTGTAGTACTGACTGAACTACCCAGCTACCAGCTAAACACAAAGGAAAGAGGGTGTAACATTAACATACTGGCTGTGTATCTCTGTCCTCTGCTGGGTAGGAAAAACAGACCTCTAAATATATGAAAGGAAGAGGTACCATTTTGGATGATGGAAGGGAAAATGTTTTATGAACTTGGTGGTTGCTTGTTGGAAGTGCAGTTTTGGCACAAAGATTGAAAATTGAACTCTACTGCTAGAGCCTATCAACATTGAATTGGACTAATGGAGGTTGCTTTGAGCCAATATCAAGGTGTTTTAGGCTTGGAAAAAAGGAGTCTCCTTTAGTGGGCAGTGATCTTTCATCTTGCATCACAGCAGCCATTTTTCATTTGTACAAAACTGTTATTTATCTGGGTGACATTTAACCACACACACTCTCAGAACCAGAGCATCAAGCTGTTATTACACCTCCAAGCAGAACAGATGAAAAGTTTTTCACTGTGCATATAGAGCCTGAGAAAATGTGTTACATTTCTCAGATTAAAGTCTCTAGTTTTTGTCTGAAGTTGTGGATTTCTTGGAAATAATGTGGAAATTCACCAGGACTTATTTCTATGCGGTTTGCATGTCAATAGGAATTATAGATTAGTTGCTCAATATGATGTTTGATGTAAGGCTGTAGATATGCTAAACTGTAATGTGCATGTGATCATGACTCCCTCTAGTGGTTGATCCCAGACACTGTACAGCCTATTTCTTACAGCCAAAAGAGTTCTTTAGCTCCAGTTGCAGAAGCTGGTGCTGAAGGTTGTGAGTTCGATCCCCAATGACAACCATGGTTTTGGTGTGTGTATATGCAGCTCCGCTTGGTACTCAAGTCCTTATTGGTTTAGAATACTCATGTGCAGAACTAACTAGAATCTCCCAATTTATTTTCACAATATTTTTGCAGCTAAAGCACTCCTTTTGATGACATTTTGAGAAAATTTGACATAAGCAAAATGTAAATGACTTAAGGGCCCAGCTCCTTAGCTGGTGTAAATCAGCATAACTCCACTGACACCACCAGCTGAAGTTCTGGCCCAACAGCTGCGCAGTCCTGGACAGACATGCAGAATGGAACTTCTTAGATTACAAAGCCAGCATGGTGATCATCTGGTCTGACGTCCTGCTTGATACAGGCCCTAGAACTTAACTGAGTAATGCCAGAACTACAATTTCTCTCTCTCCCTTTCTTTCTTTTTATTTACCATGCATGCACTTCCTAAATAACTCCACTTTTTCTTCTTTTAGTGACACTCTTCAGAACCATTAGCATAACTATTGTAGGGGAAATTTGGCTCTGAAGCTGTATCCAGAGCCAGACTTCCCCAAAGTCTAGGGTTCTTCACATCCAGGAATTTGGTTCAGACCCATCTAGTTTGAAACTGAAACCCAGTTTCGGACTGACCAGGGTCAGGAATGAGAAGCATCTGCACATCACCCATTGGTATAAATAAAACAGAGAAGGCTTTGGCAGGGGATCGGAAGAATGGTTCCCTGGCACATTTAACCATATGGCTTGTGAAACTGCAGATACCAGTGTGTCTCAGAACAGAAAAGTAAGAGTCAAGAGTAAGAACAAATGAGTGGAAATATGAGGCCACATCCTCTGTCACAGTAACGTAAGTCAATAATAACTCCATTGAAATCAATGGAGTTATGACAGTGTAAAATTTATGTATGTGAAAGGAGAATCAGTTCCATGGACATATTTTGACTTATGGTATTTAATGGCGAATCCTATAGTGGTGTACTGTAATTAAGAAAGAGCAACAGCAACACTTCTAACCAACAACAAGGATTGTACCCCAGCCACGTTAGTATAACAAAATACAGTATAAGTGTGCTATAGCACCCTCTAGCTAACTCCAAAGTAACTCAAATCAACATGTAATTTCTACTTCATAAGATACTTTCTTCCTTTAGCAGAAATAATATCATAATGATAATCATTCCTCAACAATACTGTTACATTTTTATAGCTGCCAAGTAGCGATCAGACTTAACCAAAATAACACTTTCTAATCTTAAATATTGTAGTATAGTAACCTCAGCATGAAACAATTGAAAACAAGAGAGGTTATAGGCATTTACAATTTTTTGCACATATATGTGCGTCTCAGATTATAATTTGAAATTAGTTAAGAAATGACAGTGTATTCGGAAACTTGGAAAAAATTAATTTTGTGGAAGAGCATTGATCTTTTTGTTCCTGATGTGAGGTTGCAAGGTGTATAGCATCCTATGTTTAGCCATTGTTAATGTTTGTTTGTAGTTAGACCTTCCTGCTTCACAAGCTGAAATGAACCACTGAATTTAAATTGTTCTGTCTTTATAAATCCATTTTTATGTTTTCTTACAAAAAAGCTATGCTGGAATTGGCATTAGTGAGTACATCTGTGTACCATTCACTTTTATCTGACTTTTGTTAAATTATGTCTTGTACATTCTGTTGTGTGGAATTGTGTTCAGAGCTAGGCAAACATTACCAAAAACTCTCGGATAATAGTTTGTTTGAATAATTTAACTAATTTGTTTTGACTGCTCACATCCTTTTTGTGCTGACTTTCTTCAGCTATTTTAGTGAATGAATTTACTGGCAGAAGTATTCATTAAAACAGCAAAGTTTAAGTAAATATTATAGGATATTTGCAAAAAGAAAATTTCTAATTCGGAATTATAAGTATTCACTCAGCAACCTGATTTGAAGAGTCACATTCAGCTAATCAGGGAACAGAAACATGTAATGTGACGAATATGTCCAGTCAACACAGCTGAAATGTTGAATATCAATCTTGTAATGAATTGCTACGGGCAAAGACACATTCAGCGACTAATTTGTGGTAATAATTAATGAATAGATTTGAGCAAATCACAACAGCTCATGAACTGAAAAAGTTACTATATTAATGGAAAAAGTTATTCAATGCAAATTATTCACCCATTTCTAACTCTGTAGTAACTTTTGTTCAGATTTAGGGCTTTGGAGAACATTAACCATTAACTTGGGCTTCCTGCTTCTTCTGTGCAGCAGTCCTGCAGGATACATCTGGGTTGTTGCATGTCAGACTGGCAGTTATGTAAGAAAACTATAGTGAATGATTTTCAGGATTTCCCTTCTAGGTCAAGAGTTTGCAAGCAGCCTTTCAAAACTCTATTAAAAATGTTCATTTTCCCATGAGTTTATGGATAACAAATGGAATAAGTCTTTCGTGTTGCTCTCCTTCAGATCTTCTCTTGAAGCTGGAGTTCATTGTCAGAGACAATTTCCGTCACGATTAAAATTTGTTAATGAGAACTTGGTTACTGAAGTGAAAGTATGCTGGGGAAGTAATGGCTACTTCTATTTGCTGAAATAATCAATTACAGTAATAGTATAACAGCAGTCCTCTGGTACTACTTGAGAAGGTCCTACTATAGCAATAGAAATCTTTTCTCATGTAGAATCAGGTGAGGGAACTTGTGACAAAAAGTGCTACATATGACAGCTGTTTTATTAGGCTGTGGCTCAGAGTCATAACACAGTGACTTTGTCATGCCTGAGGTAGATTTCCCAGGATTTTTATAGCCCTCTCAATTTGGAAGTTGAATCCTGGCTGTCAGTAAAGATCTTTGAACCTTTGTTTGGTTTGGACCACTCTCTGCTGAGTTTCAAACAGGTCGAATAGATCTCATCATCATCATGTTCCCATTACACCTCTGGTATTTAGGGCAGCGACGAAGCTCCTCCACTCCTGTCTGTTTCTGGCAAGTCTTTCAGTGGTTCCCCAGCTGTGCCCCAGGTTTTTCAGGTCAGCTTCCACAGCTCTTCGCCATGTTGTTTTTGGGGGGCCTCGTTTTCACTTGCCTTCAGGTTCCATCTTCTTGCTATTCTGGAGATGGAATCAGTTTCCATCCGGAGCACAAGGCCAAACCAGCTCCAGCGCCTCCTGGTAATGATGGTGCTCATATCTTCTTGGCTGCACTGTGTGAATTGGTCTTTGTTTGAGATTGTTCTGGGCTAAAAGATACAGAGGATTTTTCTGAAGCAGGTTGTATGGAATGAATGGATCTGGGTTGGACCTCAATAAGAACAATCAGCCAATGAGTGCTACATATCACATTTATTATTATTTTATTAGTAGTATTAAAATAGTGTCCAGAGGTTCTAGTTAGAAGCAGGACTCCATCGTGGTGTGTGCTATAAACACATAAAAGTAGAAGACAGGATCTGCTGCGAGGAGCTAGATTTAACCCATCATAAATGTAAAAGAAATCAACATTTTTGTGATTTATGGACATCCTTTTTTAAAGCAACCTCCTGCTTTCTGTAGCACAGGACATGTTTCAGATCAGATGTTGCTTTTGACTGTTGTGTAGCACAGTATTAAGATCACCTGTCACAGGTGAACATATTTCCACATCTTCTTCCAGTTGTTGTCATAGGCAAGTAAGGCAAGAAATCTGCATCAACTGATATTTTCTCATCCTGGCTTGTACAAAGTGTTATAGAAAAGTAAAACATCAAGTGAACAACCCATTTTGTGTACAGTTTGATTCCCTTAAATCCAATTGGATGGTAGAGGATGATATCTCTGAAGCAAACTTATGTTCCAAGATGTACATTTTTTCAGTTACCCAGACCCAGGCATGTACTTCTTTTTCAACCATAGAGTTTTCTTGGTCTTAGTTACTGTCTCTGGTACAATTGTTCTTTCAGACTTATCATATCTTTATAGAACTGAGTAAGTGTTTCACCTTTGTATTAAGTTAGTCAGTTACAAGGCTGAAACAAGGTAATCACTGTGCTTTTAGCAACCCATTCTTCAAAATAGAACTGAATAGCATTTATCAGGAAAACATGGCATTAGAATGTAATAATGTCTGGCAGGATTCCACTACTCTTGCATAATATGGAATAAATTTGGCATAGACATACCATGAAGTACATGTCCCAGGAAAGAATGACAAAGAACTACTGTTTGTGGAGAGCAAGTTGCAGAATCACATGCACAACTCTCCTCAGAAACAGAATTTGAAATTCACATGCATAAGTGTTCTCGCCAGAAGTGCTTGTGTAGCTCCGGAATCAAAACAGAAACAATGCCATATGACAGATCGCCCAGTCATAACTCACCAATACCTTATCTTCAAGCTGGATTGAATACTCACAGGATACTCACAGGACACTGTTTGTGATCAATCCATAAATTTTAAAATTTGACACAAAATGTTAAATTCTATTACCATAGAATCCAATTGCAGACAGTATGGGAGAAGATACTGGTTACATTCATGTGATACATTTATTTGTTGAAAGTTACTTGCTCATCTGTAGTTCTACTTGTCCACACCTATGAGACTGAGCATCTTCTATAGTTGGCTATGGTCAGAATAGCTCCACAATGGTAGGCTTTGACTAGCAATGCATGTCTTTGTTTGAATAAATAGAGGACATACACAGTGCCTCAGAGATATGAACTGGATTCTGAGTGCAACCATTTTGTTGGCCACCCCTAGGAGATTGCACGGTTTGGCCACAATCCTGCAAAACAACAAAGCACATGCTTAACCTGAAGCATATGCATAGTCCCATTGGCTTCAGTGGGTCTACTATATGCTTAAAGTTAAGACGTGCTTTAGGGCCTTGGTGAATCAGTCTCATTTGAATTAACTGTTTGGACAAGGTCTGTAGTCCCCATAGCAATTATTTTAGCCTCTGCTTTGCCATAGCAGACTAAATGTGGCTAGCAACGTTCAGGTATAACTGAATTTGTTCGTGTATAGATGCTTTATATTGCTGCTTTTCTGCATTAGCTGCTCTTGAATCATCTCATTTAATTTAAGTCCCTATTAGAACATAGTAAGTTCCTGTAAAGTATCAATAGATTCCCGTAAAGTAGCAATGCATCAGTCAGTAGAGTGACACAGTTTCCATGCACATGGTCAAAATGTGTATTGTTCTACAACTACATTCACAATAGATATTAAGACCTTTGGAGCATTCTGGTTATCAGGGAGAGAAGTCCCAACTATATGTTGACCTCTAATACCAAGACTTTTGGGGGTCAAATTATGACCATTAGCCACAGCTGTTAAGGGGGGGCGGGGAGAGGGCAGACAAGGGCAGTGTTTCATTACCAGTAACGGATGCTGCAGATAGGCAGAACTGTAGGAAAGAGATCTTTGTCAGTGTTAACTCTTGTGACAAATCTCATGTCATTTGTTTTTCCCCCAAACCCAGATGCTAGAATCAAGAGATTACACAAGAATCTTCACTTTCATTTTTTTTTTTAAAGTGAGTTTCTAGCCATCACCATTGTGGGGAAAAGATTTAAAACCTGAAGCAAGTGCACCCCATAGGTTCAGAAGCCAGAAAGCAAGAATAAGAACTCACGTGTTTTAATTTTGAAAGCATGCTGGGAGGCCAATGTTACATGCTGAGGTTCTGTTGATTAAGTGGTAACAGCCTGGGCTTGCCTTGCAATCCTGAGCCTCTGGTGCCACATCAGATTGGGTCCCTCTTGAAACATGATCCTCTAGTTCCACTCATCAAACAATAGGCAGGGCAGTAACCCCACCTCCTCTGGAGTGCTGGAAACCCCTGGTGGCACACAGAGAGGTACGCCCCTATGCTTCTTCACATGCAGAGACTACTGAAACTGTTCTAGCTTATAGTGCAGGGCCTTGAAAGGGGGAGGCTCCTTGTGTTCACCCATAACCACACAGCTTCACTGGGGGCATGTGACAATCTGACCCTATGCTTCTTCCTGGCATCTAGGAGCACATCCCCAATAACAAAATTATAGTGCTTAGAAATGGAAACCTATTTATAAAAGGCAATACGAGGAGGGCAGGACAGAAATGCAGAAGTAAGTTCAAGTGGGAAAGTAGCCATCCTTATCACCACAATGTTAAATAATAAAGCTGTATCACTGAAACTAGATCACATCACACCAATGGCCACCTAGTTCTAGTAAGCCAATGTTAAGAACAGTGAAGTCCAGTCTGTTACTGTCTATTCTGAGTCAAGATAGGAGACCCTTTGAGGAGGTGGCATGAGGTGTTGTGGACTGTTTTTAGAAGCTTGGGAGAATTACAGACATATCTATTACTGTTGGATTCACTGCAACAATACCCTACCTTTTTTTATACTTTGCTACAACAACTGCAGCTGGGTTATTATCTATAAGATACTATTCTTTAGCTGGAAAATTGTCAGTTAAAATTAATAATTTTAGCATAATTCAACAGTAATGAAGGTTCATTTACATTTACTTTGTTTTTTATTGTTTTAAATGGTATTCCAGTTAGATTACCCACATACATTATTACTGTAATCTGCTTTGAGATCTATGGATGAAAAGCACTATCTAAGAGCTCAATAGTATAATTATTATATTACTACATTGACACATCGATAAGCTAGACATAATCTATGTGACATGTCACTATCGCTGAAGTAACCCAGAATTATGCTATAGTACACAGGAGGGGCTCTTACAAGAAAAAGCACACACATGGAATGCCACCGGATCATTTTTTTTTGCACCTCCCTCATGAGTATGAAATGCCAACGTGGTTGAGAGATAGAAGTAAGTAATTTATAACTAAAATGAAGCCTGCTACGGATAAAGGTCTGCAGGAGACTGGAGAGTTTATTTGCTGAGTTACTATGCAAATTTAACAATTAAATCTTAACTCAGCTCCTGAGGGAATAGCAGGGATTACTAAAGGAAAGAGAATTCAACATGATTAAAAAAAGAAGAATATAGAAGAATACCCTGCAGTTGATCATTTCTGCCCTGCACAGTAAGTATCACAGCAGTCAGTGGGAATTACTGTACAGAGTTCAAGGCATAACTGTACACAATAGGAAAAATACATCTAGGAAATATAAAACATCCACCACATAAATCAACTTTTTTGTTTGTTTTTGTTTGCAAAATTGAATTATCTTCAAGGCCTTGACTGAATTCCAGATTCCTTGCTGCTACGTGCAGCCTGGTGAAAATAACAAAACAGGCTCCCCCCTTCATCTCCCAACTCTTTGGTTAGATTGAGCTGAGCCTTTTTAATTTATTTTTACTACCCACACTTTCTAAGTTTGGTAGTTCGAGCAAGAGACTTCTCTTTTGACAGGCTGTCTCTTGGGTCCCCCACTGAAAAGGCCAAAGCTCCCAGTGCAGCAGCAATTGCTGCCTTTAAACAGGAGACGAGCACTTCTTGCTTTCCTGTGCTGCATGCAAATATAGAGGCTTGGTGCTACACTGCTCTACCCAGCTTCCTTGTGATATGTGTCCTGCATGGCAATGGCCAATACAAGTGATCATCCAGCGCTGTGTCTTTGAGTGCGTTAATGGCTCTGACCCTGGTCCACGGATCACCCACTTCAGCAAGGGTCTCCTCATCTGTACAAACGGCATTTTCAGTCCCTGCAGCCTCCCAGCTTTATGTGTCAGAGAACCTTTCTTTCTGCTCTGGCTCTTCAGGGGAGGTCGATGAAGGGGGCGGGGGGGCTCACTCTTCCGCACGCGTAAATAGTAATTCCATGACAACAACTCTTTGTTTGGGTTTGTTGTGGGGTTTTTTTGTTAAAAAGAAAGCATGTTTTCTTTTTTTAAATAGAATAATAATGGCATTAGTTCCATTGTCATTGACATAACACTACCCACAGTGTGCATCCGGGAGTAGTTGGAGGTTTTTAAGCCAGAGGCAAGAGTATCTTACTGCAAAAAAACTGTATTTAGTCCTTCCCCTCCTCCCCCTTTGAGGTGCCAGAGACAAATCTAAATACATATGTTCCAAGACACACACAAAACATGAGTTTAACAAAACAGGAGAGCTTGCTACACAAAAAGTTACAGAAGTTGTGAACGTTCCCATCAAAGGTTGACAATCTGCCCCTATGATTTTTTGGGGAGAAAAGTAAAAAAAGAAAGAAAGGAACAGCAGAGAGAGCTACAGAAGAAGTGTGAACTCTGGGGGAGGGGAAACCAGAGTGGTTGTAGGACACCTTCATGACCCTCCAATCCTAGAGCCAACAAGTCTGGACCCCGGTAGAGATTAACTGAGTAGGAATTCACAGTCCCTAATCTGGCTGTGTGGGGATTGGGGGGGGGGTAGACCCAAACTAGTCATCATTTCTGTTTTCAATTTGCTTCCTATAGAAATTGGTTCTGGTTCTGTCATGATCCAGCATGGGACTGTACAAGATAGCCTGGTCATACCTTGCACATCTTACACCAACTCAGCTGATAAGCCACCACCACTGAGCCCTGTTTAGATATTTTACAAATATTTTTCATGTTGCTACAAACAAACATTGGATGTTACAATATTCACGAACTAAGTCCCAGTAATGACCGTCTATTTGCATGCATTAGTAAACAAAACCAATCCTATAATTCTGTGGTCTGAATTATTTACCCCACCCCATGAAATTATTAATGGTGAATCAAATTTCAAAATATCTTTCAAAAAAAAGTTACTAGGTAAATTTCTGCAACACCAGTATTTAAATATATGATTATATTTATATGCACATGATTATATAGCATGGAATGCTTACACATATTTTAATGTGCATATAATTTTCCTGCTAGACTTTAAAGATCCTTTCTTCTCTTGCGATCACAGGCTGGGCTGATGGATGTCAGCTGAAGTGTATGAGGACACATGGGACACATCTTGGGCCTGATTTCCCCTCCCACCATTGACTTCAACTGCCATGACCATGGACAGCAGCCAGACAGGCACAGCAGACCGTAACTAAGAAGGATTTACACAACACACTGTAATTGCAGGCATTATAGCATGTGGGGGTCAAAACACGCTTGTAAAAATGTGCCCTATGGAGTTTTCCAAACCCATTAGGATAGATTGGGTAAATAAAGTATGTCCTCAAAATGAGTCCAGGTCACTCTTTTTTTCATTATCTTAGATCTCCCTGTGCCAGATAACATTAAAGGCCAGATTGTCTCCCTGCAGGGTATGAGTAATTCCCATTGACTTCTGAGGTCAGTGCTTTGCCTTGATCCTCAAATGCAGGAAGGAGGATGGTATAAGGATATGGGTACTATTTCTTTAAATCTGCAGTGGGAAGCCAGACACACGGGGCCTGGGGAAGGTTTTAGATGCACTCTCCACAGTCATGCAGAGACAGTAACTAGATGGATAATACTATTTCTCCCTGGTTAATGCTGGAAGAAAGTGATGCATTCTGTGATTCTTTACCACCTCATAGAGCTTGGGAAGAAAAGGAGGGAGCTGGGGGCTGTGGAGTGACTTAGCTGTGAGCCCACTCTAAGCCCACTCTAAGCCTGAAAGAAGTGCAGGGTGATTTTGGGGGCTGGGCAAGGCTCAGGCTGCTGCATATTTGGCCTGAGCTGGTTCTACCTATCCCAGTAGAATGCACTAGCCTTTCACTTCTAGAGCCCCGAATTTGTGTGTAAATTAAGTTCAGAGGTCCCATGGCAGCCATTAGTAGGATTGTTATGCCTCACAAATGTGTTACACAGTTTGGCACAATTCAGCAGGGACCTCTGCTCAAAAGAGATCCAGGAGGTAGGGGTGAACGATGGATCTGAGGGGTGGTGAGATCAGAAAATGCCCAGAAGTTTTCCCTGCCTTCTAATGTAAACAAGAGGCAACAGCAGTACTCAGAGAGCAGGGGCAACCAATTCTTCCTAAAAGTGGGGGATTCTTCCCTCCAGTGCCCTGCCCCCGCTTCTCCTCTTCCCCCCAAGGCCCCATCCTCAAGTCAGAAGCCAGAGCCAGGGAGCTCGGGTCCCGCCACCTGCCTGGGCTGAGGGGGCCCCTGAGAGCAGCCCCCTGCCCATGTCTCTGCCCCCTGGGCCCTCACGCAGGGCAGGTGGAGGGTCCGCAGATCCCCACAGTTGCCTGGGATCCCCAGGCCACTCCTACCCGGGCCGGGCTCCAGCTTCCAGCCTCGCTGGGGGCCAGTCCTAAGGGAGAAGAGGAGGGGCAGGGAGGATGGAGCATGCTAGCTAGCTCCAGGAGGGAAGAGAGAGAGGGAGCCGGAGGCCTCAGCCAGCCTGTGGGAAAAGAGAGAAGGGTGTGTGCATACCCCAAAGTGAAAGAGGATAGGAGAGAGGACAGGAAAAACTGGGGGAGAAGATAGAACAGAGGAGAGAAAAGATATATGCAGTTTTGTAGCTATTTTGGTTCCAGGATATTAGAGAGACAAGGTGGGTGAGTAACATCTTTTATTGGACCAACTTCTGTTGGTGAGAGAGACAAGTTTTTGAGCTTACACAGAGTTCTTCTTCAGGTCTGGGAAATGTACTCAGTGTCACAGCTAAATACAAGATGGAACAGATTGTTTAGCATAAGTAGTTAACACATATTTCAAGGGACCATTCAAGGTGAAATGGCACATTGACACCCCTCCAGTCACAGGGAGGAAGGAAGAAGGGGGCGGGGGTTGTTAGTGGGTTACAGCTTGTTGTAATGGGCCATAAATCCAGTGTCTCTGTTCAGTCCATGATTTTTACTGTCTAGTGAAGTTATGAATTTAAGCTCCCAGGCTCATCTTTTGAAAATGTTGTGCAAGTTTCCTTTGAGGATGAGGACTGATAGCTCAGATATAGAATGATCACTTTATGATGCTTTTTGTCTTTTAGTTTCCTGCGTGATTTCATGTGAGTGTGCAGTGATCATCTGGTTTCACCCACATACTTGCTATTACGGGCATTTAGTGCACTGGATGAGGTACACGACATGTTGTGATAGGTATGTGTACGACCCATAGATCTTGAAAGGTGTGTTGTGAGCAGTGTTGATCATTGTAGCAGTGGAGTTATGACTGCAGGTTTTGCATATGTTGTTCTGGCAAGGGCTGATGCTGCTTTAAGTTGGTGTGTCCTGGTCTGTGAGGAGCTTGCTTCTGATGAGCTTGGTGAGGTGCAGGGGTTGTTTGAAGGCCAGAAGTGGGAGTTCAGGAAAGATTGCTTGCAGGATGGGGTCCCCATTGACTGCGGGTTGTAGCTGTTTGATGATACCCCATAAGGGTTCCAGTGTGGGGTGGCAGGGGACAACTAGGAGTGTGCGGTTGGCAGGGATTTTATTTCTGTATTGAAGCAGCATCTCTCAGGGTATTTGGGTGGCCGTTCCATGAAGCAATCTACTTCTCTAGTGTAGTGTCCTTGTTTTGTGAAGGTAGTTTTGAGCATGTTAAGGTGTGTGCGCTCTGAGGATAAAGTTTCCCAGACCTGGAGAAGAAGCTCCGTGTAAGCTCAAAAGCTCGTCTCTCTCAACAACACAAGTTGGTCCCATACCTCACCCACCTTGTCCCTTGAAATATGTGTTAACAACTTATGCTAAACAATCTGTTCTACCTTGTATTTAGCTCTGACACTCTGAGTTAGTTTCCCAGACCTGAAGAAGAAGCTCTGTGTACGCTCAAAACAGAGTTGATTCAATAGAAAAGAGGAAAGCTAGAAATATATAAAAGGGGAGAGGTGAAGGCAGAGGAAATATCCTATCAGAAACCATACTTGTCAACTTTGGCCAGGAGGCGCTGCTGGAAGAGCTGATTCAGGAATCGTCTGACCTAACAAAGGGAAATATTGAAACAAAAAGGCCCCTGTTTATTTGAACAAATTACTGTTACTCCACTGTCTTTTTGGGCCTCTGCTGCCTCCATTCCAGCAACTTCTCACCTGTATCAGCTGGCTTGCCTCTCCACCCACTGCAGCCTGGCTCACATTTCCCCTAGGCCTCATTCTCCCATCTCCCTTGCTTTCCTCCAGTACCTTGGCCTGCCTCTACAATTGCCACAACTTCCCCACAGCTCCTCCCTTCCCCAGGTTGACACTATTTTCTGAGGCAGTTTTCCACCTTCCCAACCCTTAGGCCCTGCTATTTGGAGCCCATTTGGCTACAGAATGGGCCCCTGCCAGGACTGGGATACCAAGGTGTGATGCAGGCCAGGATTCAGGTGTGCTAAGAAAGTGCTGTGTAAGGAAAGTTTGCCTAGCCAGCACTCTCAGTCCCTCACTTTTATGAGCACTAACTTCGCCCACAAAGTTGGAAGGAAAAAAAATTCCACCCTGAAGCAAATTTTCGCACTCATGTTAAACACTCTTCTCTTGAACAGCAGGGTTTATAATGGAAATGCTGATACAACCTTAACCTTGGCGGCATGAGCACTGAGGCTGTAATAATCAATTTAAAGAGCAGAATCAGTGCTACAAGCATCAATAGGAATCCTTGAGAATATGGCGTAGACAGAACAAAAAAGGGTCAGAGCTGAACAAAAAAGACTTAGAAATTTGCTTTAAATTCTGCCGAGATGCTCAAGGTCCCGCCCCACCTTCGTATGGAAACAATAAGGCAATAAAATACAAATTGCTCATGCCTTTAATGATTAAATGACGTCACATCTGAGTCTAGTTTCCTTTTTATCCAGCCTGGCACGATATCAGAAGAGCAGCTCCTTGGTGGATCTGGATTACAGTGGATGTAATATGTGCAGGAACTGTGTGTGTGTGTGTGTGTGTGTGTGTGTGTGTGTGTGTGTGTGTGTGTGTGTGTGTGAGAGAGAGAGAGAGAGAGAGAACAGTTGCAAGGGGGACATCCCTTTAATTAGGCAACAGATATGCTGAGGTTCAGGTTCCTCTTACGAGGAGACTAGAAAAAGTTGAAACTCAGCCTAACTAGACTGCCAGTGGCCTTTAATGAAAATTTCCATTTGGAAAGGCTTGATGTTGACTTGGCATGACACCAAACAAGCAGCCTGCTGCAAAATTTTACACCAATTGTATTTTTCCTAATTAAACCCTGTCTGACCTCAGCATTAAGAAACAATTTGTTTCAGGATATAACCAGCACACATAAGCTGTTACATTCTGTTTGCCCCATTAGCATTATTTGGCTTCTACGCCTTCCAGTGCTGCTACTGTAGTGAATGCTGCCTGGGAGCCAGAGCTATAAAAAGCTTGAACTGTTTAGGTTGGTTGGGTTTTTTTGGGTTTTTTAGACTGAGAGTATCATCATATTTTAGCAAAGCTGTAGGCTCTGGGAACAGAGTGACCAGATGAAAACTTCATGTTTATTCTGTGGAGGGTGGGGAGAGAAAAATAAGACTTACATGGATCAGAAAGAATCTCTACATTCATTTGCTACAATTAAAAACAAAACCAAACCCAACCACCTCCAGTGAAACTACTAAAATCTGATGTTATTTCTGCCTTCTTATTTTTCCCAGTTCTCTACCTTCAACTTCTTTCCACTCAGCTGTGGCCAGCAGAAAGGAAGGACTTTGGATTTCTAGCCATGAGCACTGGGCACTGCAGCACTGCTTTAGAGGAAATGTGCATTTAAAAAAAAATCCCTTCAGAAGAGACCATTAAAAAAAATCCAGTCTCCCTGCTAGATGTAGGGGTCTCTTGTCACCAGTCTTTGTTTCTCCCAGGTCAGGAAAAGAGTGGCTATGGATACAGGAGAAATAATTTGGAGATATGGGGAGAAAGAGAGAATAGGTCAGTTAGATATTTCAGAAGTTGAGGTGCTGAGCTCTTGGGAGCATAGTTTCTCACACTGAATTAAGAGCAACTCTTATTGGCAACTCAGTGACTCACTAAGACCACTCATTCCTAGTTCACAGAGAGAAGCCTGATTTCCTTCCCCTTGTTTGGGAGCATGCAGAAAACATCTGTGGTGTGCTTTCCCCTTTACCTGGTGCTACAGAAGCCCTTCCACTGATGCATTGCAGGGTCAGGTTTCTGGGGTTCAGGAGAGGTGCTATCAAGATCAAGTGGAAGTTGAGTGGGACCTGGTGAGAGGGCCACTGTCCCATGCATCATCTGTCTTGAGACCAAGGGGACTGTGAAGCATAAGACGATGCTGACATGTTACAGTGTTTGTCCCGCCACTCAGTGAATCCCCCCAGCCTCTGAGAGAGTTAGTGACATCACTGAAATAGAAAAATGGAACAAACAAAATTATAGCTAAACTCACACCACTATGTCTAGATATTGGAGCCCACTTGCTATTTGGAGATCTCACCAATGCTGGTCCACGGTAGGGTGGGCAAAGGACTAAGAGCCTTATCTCTCTACAGTTCCTTGCTGTTTTTGGTCTAAGGAAAACTATTCCATCTCCAGATTTTCAAAGAGTTGACTGGAAGTTAGCAACAAGACACCTCTGTGCCCAGGCTGTTAACCCTGTATTACTGCCAACACCAAACTGTACAAATTATTAAATGAGAGAAAGAGAGAGATTCACATAACACTTTGACTGTGATATCTGGGTCAAAACAATACTTTTGAAGACTCTGCCTGCATTCAGATTTTACACAATTGACCCTTATGGCACTTTTAGAATTGTTGTGGCTTAGTGAGAATGTATGCATTGAAAAATTTCAAAATACTCATTTACCTGATAGATTCTATTGGCTCCTTATAGAGAAGCTTTTAAAGTTGGATAAATAATATGTATTTTTAAAAACTGCCTAACCACATTCATTTTATGTTCTATGTATTTTCATATTTACGCAATAGACTATAAATAGCCCATTTACTGTCTCTCGCTACACACAAGACAGTCTGGCTAAATCCTGTGCAAACTTCTTGAAAATGTGGGGCTTAATGTGATTTAAATATCAATTTGTGTCGTTTAATTTTCTTTGTTGTTTTGGCTTTTTTTCATGTTAGTGTTATACCCACACACAAAATAAGAAACTGCAAAAAGGAAAGCTTGCCTGGAACTGTCTGAGAGTAGAAACAACATGTGCTTTACAGTCCATTGTGTAAATATGAAAATACATGGAAATGGAATGTATTTAGGCAAGTTTTAAAATGCATAATATTTATTCAACTCTAATAGCTTCTTATTAGGAGTCAATAGAGTCTATCAAGTAAATGGGTATTTCAACCATTTTCAATACAGACATTATTTACCCAATAGACCATAATGATTCTGAAGGAGACATTAGGGCCTATTATGTAAATCTGTGTGTATTGTAGGTGTATTCAAAAACACTGAAGTTTGACCCTTTCTAGTCTAACTGTTCAGCAGAAACTAATGACATGACTCTTTAGAAAGCAAATGGTGTGATTTAATCTGAATTACAGTGAACGCGTAAGAGCATTAGTGTGAGTCAGGTATAGTACGGACAGGTGCTGTGCAAGCTTTCCAGACTTACGGCCTGCCTGATCCAAAGCACACTGAAGACAATGGAAAGATGTCCATTGATTTCAATAGACTTTGGAGTCAACTTGTGTTCCCTGAGATGTGTTGGTCAGAAAGGGTTTACTTTGGGGAGCCCTCCCAGTGTACGCTGAAGAGAGAGGCAACTTCACAGGGTAATTCTCATCCACACGTAGCGGCCCTGAATTCCCTCACATGACCAATGTACATTTTAACGTAGGGGTATTATGGTGGAAGGGGACATGGTAGACTGGAAAAGGAGTACAGCTAGGGAGCAGCCAGTTTGTGCAGCCAAGGAAACCTGCCTTGTGTGGCAAATTCCTGTGTAAATTAGTGCTGAATGTGCAGGATTAACAACCCTTCTGCTGCTTCTGAGGGAGAAGTAGCGCTGCCATGACAGGGAAGCCAGTGGTACCACATCACGTGAGTCAGCCAGGTTGCTAATTCTGAGTAAGCTGCTCTGTGTTGAATGACCTGAGCTCCAGAGGGTTGGGCCATCTGTTCTGGCAAATTCCTGGGCTCCAGGGAAAGAGAGTCAATATCGAATTTCAGCCTGGTGAAATTTTGTTTTCTCAGAGGGAGAAAGGATGGGTTGTGGTTTGAATAGTATAGATCCATAGGTGCGGGAATCAGGGGTGCTGCCGCACCCCCTGGCTTGAAGTGGTTTCCATCATATATGGGGTTTACAATTTAGTTCAATGGCTTTCGGCACCCCCACTGTACAAATTGTTCCAGCACTCCTGCATGGATCAGAGAGTCAGGAAATCACAGTTTTATTTGTGGCTTTGCCACAGATTCACTATGTGTCCTTCGGGAAATCACTTAAATGCTAAATGACTCAATTTCCCCCTCTGTAAAACAGGGATAATAATACCCACCTCACATGGACTGTTAGGAGGTTAGTGTTTGTAAACCACTTGGGAATTTTTGGTTGGAACGTGCTATAGAAGTGCAAGTAATTATTGTTCTACTAGGCTCCTAGATATCTGAAAATATGGGATTAGTAATGGAAAGAGAGCTCCATTCTTATCAAGTGCTGAGAAATCACGGGGTTTGAAAAAAAGAACTGAAAAATGTGCTACATTTGATAGAGACATAAATGAGATGTGTGCGCAACAAGGAAAGTAGATAATGGAAAAGGAAGCCACATGACATGCAGAAAATCCCAAGATTTCTTGACTGGTACTTGCATGACTACATTAGGGTTTTTTTTAATGCCCAAATATCTGAAAACAACAACAAAAATTGGTGTGTTTGTGTAGCTCTCAGAACACCAGATATTTACAAAGGCATAGTTTTTTGTCTAATAAATAATAAAAGGATGCAAAAGGTAAAGATTAAACCAGAGGCTAAATCTACACTGGGCCCATGTGTAAATGTGTGAACTGAGTGTATTTGGGGGGAATTCCGGGGGTACTTGGCACTTACAACCCACAAAATAATTAAGTCTCTACTCAGATTATGTGACCGGAATCCACTCTCTGAGGGCTATGGACCAGGATGTTAGCTATGCTGCCATCTCTCAGAACAATGATACCTCATTTTTGGGGGTTGACTAACTCAGTTTACCAGGATAAGCTCTCCACTGAACCAGCCAGGGCCTACCACTTCCCACTCAGGGTACATACACACAGCAATAAGGAGGCGAGAGTGCAGCATATAAAAGCACACCTAAGCTAGTGCTGATTGAACTAACTCAGTAAAATAGCAATGTAGCTCCAGTGGCGTGGGATAGCCACCTGAGTACAATAATTCCATCTGGGACCAGAGGTATGTATGTGGGTGGCTAGCCTGGACTGCTGTGGCTACACGGTTATTTTTAGTGAGCTAGCTCAATCAAATCTCGCTTGGATATATGTACACGTACTGTCCTGATTGCAGTGTAGAGCTACCCTCAGTTCAGCAAGTTCTGAGCTGCACTCGAGTTTAATCTTCACCAAACCCCAGTGTCATTGTTGCAAGACTGCAAACGGAGGAACCTATGCTCCATTGTGACTGTAGAGTGCACACACAGGCAGGCACTGATGTCACATCAGAGTCAATACTGAAATAGGGGTGGAATGCTGCGTGGGCCAGCCACAAGAGGATAAAGAACCAGTACTTCTATGTGTACAAGTGTTTGGGAATCACCATCTCAGAGTAGCAACACCCAACAACTTCTGTTTCCTGCTTTCTGCATTCACTGAGTGGGGAAGAATTATTGAAATGAGTTTTTGGGCAGATAAATACCCCGGAGTTGCTTTGGCCCATTACTTTCCTTTAGTCCATTTGCCTTTAACTCTCACTTGAGCTACTGTTTGGCAAAGTTAATAGCTGCAAACTCTTCAGGGAAGGTTTGTTAAATCATGTCCAAGAAAATAAATATAATGAATGAACAATCTCCAGAGAAAGTCTTGACATTTAAAAAAAAATGTAAATGAGTCTCACAAGTATCAGCCATGAAATAGGCAAAGTACATTAGTAAAAATGAGATATTTTTGCAGCAATTAGAGGTGGGGATAAAGGCTTCTCCAGGGGACCACACCTGAACTCTTGAAAGCTTAACCAAAAACCACTTGTCTATTGTATCCGGAAATCTAACACAACTGATCTAAATGTGTTCTGCTCATGACTTCCTTACCCTGCCTGCATTTCAATGCACTTCTGCTGCTGCTGAATCAATGGGCTTTGATATGATGAAGCTGGAGCACAGCTTTGAACTCCACTGAACCCAATTATGTCTCGCTATTTAGAAGTGCTGCAGCAGTATGATGGTAGAATCCTGCTCTTTGAACTGAGAGTTCAAGACAGGCTTGAGTGCAACAGCAAATTCATACATAGTAGAGGTATTGCTGGCTTTACTGTCCTGAAATGAGTACATGGAATGTGAAAAGGGAATTACATTCATCAACCTGAAGCTATTTTGGCAACTAGTGTAGCCTGTTCTGAAGAGAATATGTGTTTTGTTTGATTTAGGTTAATGTCTTCTCTTGTCCTGGGATGATTTATAAGTTCTACCTCACAGAGCACTTGAGGATGCTGAAGGAAGTCCTTCCTTGGAATAAGGGAAGTCAACTTTTCTCTCCTCCACTACTGGCAAGGGCCAATTGATATCTCAGTGCCACACATGACAGTCATTTGACCCCGGGATAGGCTGTGCACATCCCCTTCACCCCTTTAAAAAAATCAAGTCTTCTGTATCCATTAAAAAGATTAAGGAAAAGGCACTTTCTCCAAATACCTTTAAATAAATGGCAATGATAAGCTATTACTGCATGAGAGCTTCTGAGACCCAGCCCCCTTTGTGGTCACAGGACTGCATTTAGGCTTTATAAACTGATCCTCCAAGTCTGAGTTGCTACTATTGCTGTAGGAGATCTCCTGAGGCCTGGCTTCCTTTGTTGTTTGTAGTTTGGGCTTCCCACATTGCTTCTCATAGACCATTGTTGATTTTTTTCTTTTCTTCTTTCTCTGTACATAATTTCTAAATATAGTTTGAACCATGAATCAAAGTCAGAATAACTCTTTTGGGATGGACTCTGATCAGCCCCCATTGGAATTTAATCTGATTTATCTATTTGTTATAAACCAAGCAAAATTATGGATTTTTTTGGCTGTTTCTTGTACTCCATATGTAAAGTTACTGTATCTCATGCAATATTCTTCTTGGTATTGCCACTATCACTCAGGTTGAGTCAGAGCTGGACATTATTAGTTTTCATAATGAATCTTATCAAAATATGTCACCACCACTGAGGTGAGGATTTCATTCAGAGGGGAGTGAATCCCTCTATTTTCACCACTGGGGGGCTAGTTAAATGCTTATGAAATTTAAATGCTGAATTTAAAAGTGCATTCTTTAATGTTAAAGTTTCACTGTCTGGTCTGTGGCAAGAATGGGGAAACTCCCAAGTTTTTAATAATTCTGCTCCAGAAAGAAGAATGATGCTCAAGAACTCAGATTGAAGGCAGGAAGGGATTGATTTGCAAGTTCATAATTATAGAAGGAAAAAACACCAACATTTTAGATGATTAAGAAGATAAACTATCTTCCTAGTTATTATTAGCGGAGATAGAGTTGGTGGAAAATAACTGCCAAGGGAAGTAGAAAATTACTGTCTCCCCAAATAGGTTCATCTATGTTAAATCCTCATATGGTTAAAAATCCAGTATTGCAACTGACTAACTCTCTTAGGATTCCTAAATAGTCCTTTGCTTTGATTTTAATAAAGTCCCACAGTGAAAAGGGGCAATCTGTAGAAGTTTTTATAATATATTTTTAAAGTTTGGTTATTGTTCCATTCCTAGGGATCAAACATTTAGGTGTCCTAAACTTGTAATGGCAGGTGTATACTACTACTAAACTATACTACTAAAAAAGGCATTATTTAAGAACTAGTGGGCATTTAAGAAAATGCAGGGAATATAGAATTTTGTCTTTAATAGGATTTAGGGTAGAAAGAGTGGAAAATGAAAAAAAGTAAGATATAGGGTAATTTTCTTAGATGGTTTTGCCTCCAAAAATGTTAGTAAACTTTTCCAAATGTCTCTTCAAATATGGCTGTTAAATTTGCTTTCCTTAACACTATTCCATTACAAATTTTCTGTTACTCAGATAAATTTCCTCAGGCTTGCTCTCTAAAATGAGGTAGGTCATACAGATGTCTTGTTTTGGGACAAGTTTCATAGACTGATTCTTGACTCGCAATAGTTCATATTACAATAAATAAAGCAGCTAGGGAAAGGAACCAGACACAGTTGCCCCTGGTCTCCATTATTGTTAGTTAGGGAGATAGTGTAGATCCTCTGGCATCTTTAATAAGACAAGAAAAGGAAATTGAAGGTACTGTAATATATTAACAGACACAGTATGTCATCCTTCATCCTAAAGAATCCCGATGATGTTTGGAGTCTACATATACATCCGAAGAAGTGGGTTGTAGCTCATGAAAGCTTATGCTCTAATAAATTTGTTAGTCTCTAAGGTGCCACAAGTACTCCTGTTCTTTTTACATATACATTTAGCATTGTCCATTTCACACATATCCATTCCCAGAATGCTGCAGAACAAACATTTTCCTGATGGTTTGTAATTATGATTAACCTTTTGTTTCTGTTTCCTGTCTCTGTTGGTACTATCCAGCGGATATGGCCAATTAGAATTTGTTCTGTTTTCCATTTGGTGCATGACATAGCGAGCATAGCTAGAGGACCCAAGCTCACACATGGTGTAAATGCTCCCAGGCTGCAAGATGAGCATTATATTTTTAAACATGCTCAGCGTCCAGCAGCTCCCTCTGAGAACAATGAGATTTAGGTGCCTGTTGAGAGATGATTCCTTTTGAAAGTATACATTTGTTTACAAAATTATCTTGTCTTTGTCCAAATGGCTATGAGACAGGTCCCTTTTAAATAAGAAAGCAATTTAATAGCTTCCCCAGTCCCTTACCCTTCTTCTCTGCAAACATGCATGCACACAATCTCTGTGTCGCTCTGGTTATCACAGGCTAAAGGGAAAACTCCTTGTGGATGCCCCTTTCAAAAACACTGTCAGCTCATCACTGCTAATAAATAAGAGCTCCCTGCTGCAAACATTATGACTCTCTTAACCCTCAGCATATACTCTTGTCCTCTTCCTCTTAAAACTCACCAAAAACATCACAAGTAAAATGGCCACTAAACTATACTTAACCAAAGCGCTAGAGTTCTCTAGTTGCTTTTAAACCGAACCACTATTTTCTTTTTTAAAAGTGCCCCTTTCCCTCCACCAAAAGTCTTCCGCAGCAAAAAGCAGAAAATCTCTCTTGGCTCCTGTTTTAACTGTGCCACCTCTGGATCAGAGGAATGCAAACCATGAACTGTTATTCCCTGATGGGTAACTCCTGGTTTTCAGTGACTTTTTTGTTGCTGCAGAGCTGTTCACAGACAATTTCAGGGGTGCAGTTGGAGAATGCTTTTCAAACTGCCCCGTGGTTCAAAAGAGTTCAGCACTCCTTGGCATTTGCACACAAATGCTCTAGAAATGCATTATTTAAAGCCTTTCTTCCTCTGTGTTTCATAAATAAAGGTGTAAACTTTCGTTAGAGGCCTGAGAAATGAAATCCTTTGCTCTAGTAAGAAAAAGTGAAAGGCCAGCCGTCAGGCTGCATATCCTCTGAGAGTCTTTGCACGGGAACAAGTGAGAATTACTTGAGATAATATTCCCATATCCCTGTTTGCATCTAAGGATGGTAAAACCACTGAGGCATGTTATGTCGACACCTTGCTGCTGCAGTCACTAGAAGGGTGGTGTAATGTTACCACAGCAACCGCACGACTTGCGTAAGACTCTCTGTCTTGCTGTACATGCGGGAGCTATCTTAAAAGTTTTATCAGGTTTTTCAAAGATTTATGATGCTTCCCTGCCTTCTACAATTGCCTGCTTGACCAGTTGCTCATGGTTGATAGCATATTAAAAGTTAGAAAACCCCTACCAGATGGTAAACATGTCCAGTGTTTTGAAGGCCTGGATCTGGAGCATCCAGTATAAATATTACGAGTAGAGCTGGTTAGAACATTTTCAACTCAATATTTTTCATCAAAATATTCTGTTTTGTCAAAGCCAAAGCATTTTGCAGCCATGTATGGCTTTTGATAAAGTTTTCAATGGGAAGATTTTGAAGATTGAAGGTTCTCTGGTCATCTCTGACTGGGGAGAGGAAGCGGGGATGGGAGGAAGATAGACCCAAATAAAACACCTAATAAAAATGGAAGTTTTGACAAGATCCCAATGTGCAAAAGCTTTTAGAAGGTTTGTTTTTCGTTAACTCTTTGTGAAATGGAATTTTTGGTCTCTGGCCAGCTCTCATTCTGAGTATTAGCCTTACTATAATAAAGAGTGCAGTATTCTGCAGTAATGGTTCCAAGCACATTAGTGAAAACAGTGTTACCTGGAATGTTTTGGAGCATAACTGTGGCAAAATATCATATTTTTATAAAGGGCTCAGCACACTTGGACTCATGGAGTTACACACCCAGTCTGTGTGTGACACATAAGCTGTATCACCACTGGTCGTTGTAATGGGCCTCACTCGGGGTCTGGTTGGGGAGCATGGCCTAGTGGTCATGGCTGCAACCGCTGACTGCCAAGGGGGTTGTGGGAAGGGGAGCCCAGACCCTCCTACTCTTCCAGGTTCCAACCCAGGGCCCTTTGGGGCTACCAGTGGTCTGGCAACCAAGACTGCTTAAGGCTGTCCTCCCTGGCCCTCATCCTCTCGTCCACCCCCTCTGGGGTCAGCTTAGTCCAAAGCTTTCCCCTTCAGGGGAAACCCAAACCACAATAAGTAAAGGGGGTTACCAAAGCCCAAGGTCCACAGGATACTTCCCTCTCTGGTTGTCTCTGGGGTGGGTCCTCCCTTTCCTCAGGGAGGTCCCCTTTGGGCAACTTGGTTTGAACATTAGCCTGTTAAACCCAGGGTTGTGAGTTCAATCCTTGAGGGAGCCACTTAGGGATCTGGGGCATAATCAGTACTTGGTCCTGCTAGTGAAGGCAGGGGGCTGGACTCAATTACCTTTCAAGGTCCCTTCTAGTTCTAGGAGATATTTATTTATAACTGTGTCAGAGTCTTAGGCTTCCCACTGTACTGCTGGAGCTGTGGGCTGTAGGTCAGCTCACCTCCAGCTCTGCAACCCAAATGAGCTAATTTTCCGCCTTTGAATTCCTCCAGCAGATGGAGCATTTGCTGCTGGTGTGGCCGGGCAGGGCTGGCTGAGCCTAAAATAATCCCTTAACACCTTGTTGTCCAGTGTGGGGTTTATACACCCTATCACAGTCCTCTACTTCTGAATGGCCATTGAATGCAGCTGAGTTTGTTGATGTATGGATGATGGAACATCTGCCCTTCAAAATTACGCTAATGCATCAGGTAAATGGAGGTGAGATTAACCCTTCATGCTGTGTCTGATATAATTAAGGTGATTAAATGTCATTGTAAAAAAATGTGGAACAGGTATTAATCCTTGGCCTCCATCACTGTATTAGTCACTCAGGAATTAAGGCTGCACTAGATTTATGCCAACAAAAGGATTCCTCACTACATACTCTGTAACTTTCATCATATGCTACCTGCTACAAAGTAAATGTTATCTCTT
Organism: Emys orbicularis; assembly: GCF_028017835.1. Lineage (NCBI taxonomy): Eukaryota > Metazoa > Chordata > Testudines > Emydidae > Emys > Emys orbicularis. The sequence goes on along the minus strand of NC_088685.1, from coordinate 120,817,951 downwards.
TGCAACCCTGACATGTTAAGATATAGTTCTTTGGATTATGTCAGGTTACATCTTGCCACAAGGGACAAATCATGTGTGATAACTTAATCCTCTAACAGTTGGATGCCTGTCCATGGATGAAATCTTTGGACTACCATCTAGGACAATATGACAAGTGATAGGGAAACCTGAGAAAGGTTCAATTGCAGGGGTATGAGAAGAAAAGTGGAGGAAAAGGGCTTGGTGTCATCTATGCAGTGGATCAGCTTCACTACTGACAGCCCTTCTATTACTGAAATCACTGATAAGCTGAACTAAGGGTGGCTGAGCCTTGGCCCTTAGACCTGGTATGGTGACAGTGTTGCGGTGAAAAAGATAACATAGAAGAGGCACCAATAGTGAAATCACTAAGAGCTGAAATCGTTAAGAACTGGGCTATGTGCTGGAACCCTTGAACACAGCATGGCTGCTAAAGGCAGCAGTGACGGTGTAGCGGAGAGCAGCAGCAGTGACAGTGGCAGAGAGAGCAGCAGAGACTGCAGCTGACCTAGGACAACAAACCATGAGTGGGGTGCAGTGGAGGGAAAAGGGGAGTGGTATGTTAAAGGGACATTCGTCTGCTGGACTTTCACACTGCAAAGTGGGAAACCAAGGCAAAGGATACTACCTAGGATACTGTGGGCGGGTATTTTACTTACTGCCTGTATACTTCCAAGTCATTGTCGCAGTGTTTTCCCAGATGAATGCTGTGTTTTCTTCTCTTCTTAATAAATGTTTATTTTTGTTATACGCAGAAACAGTGCTTGCAAATGGGGAAGTATTGCCTGGTAGAGGCACCCAGGGGTGGTGTTTAGTTTCCCAGATTTCTGGCTGGGTGCTTGAGCTGGTTCTGTTTTGTGATCCTAAGAGGGCCCCCTAGATATTGAACCTGGCCCTTGTTGCTGCCAACATCACCTGGCTGAAGGTTACACTTAAAATGGAGAATAATGCTGGCGCCAGTAGTGCCTTGACAACCACAATAAACATTTGAAGTGCAGCTCGTTTATTTATTATTTGTCCTGCTGCAGCACCTGGAGAACCCAGCCAAGGATCAGGGCCTCAATGCACTACGTTGTGCACTCATATAACAAAAAGACAGCCTGTACCGCAAGTGGCTTAAATATGACAATGTCTGTGTCAAAATCTTACACTGAATATGCAAGAAAAGTGGTGACCCAAGTAACAGAGTCATATGAGAAGAACGTGAAGCACAACAATTCCAGGCAAGCCAAATGATTCTGCACTGATTGCAATTAAGATAGAATAGATGCACTAAAAACAGCAAGAAAACCATTTCAGGAGCCAGGCTGAGAAAGAACCAAGGCATGCACCAAAGTCATTAACCAGAGTCATTAACCAAGCACAGTTTTTAAAGATGTTCAATAAATGGAATTGAAAACTCTTCACCACAGAGTTAATATGGGAGTCAAATAACAAATCAGAGTGAAAGGTTACACCCAAATGCTGTGCTGCAGGAGCAGGAACTTTACAAGATGATTTTACCTACAAAAACAAACAAAAACGTAAAGGTGGAAAGCTGAGTGACTGGGCCTAAAAATAAACAGGAAACAGAACAGGACTTTGTCAACATGTTGTTGTAAATAACATGAAACCAAGTTGACTTGTATCACCAATTTCTCATGCTAATGAAAACAACTTTGTAAGGCCTCAAACTTTGGCTAACCATTTAGACCAAAGGGCCAACACTATTTGAATAATCTATGATGTCTATTGATGGTTCTGTTCTGGAGCCTCTCCCATATGAATTAGGGTCCTTAGCAGCTAGGACCTTATTTCTTTCTCTGTAATTTCTTGAGGATCTTTGTCCTCTTATTTCTTGCTCTTTCTTTAACTTTTGTAACTATGGAAAAGCTTCAATAAATAGATTTCAGAAATTGCATGAGGTTATACAGTATTATACACTATGAGTATTACCATATTAGTGCTTCCCCTTTGTGCATTTGCATTATGTTCACCTAATGGAAGTTTATGATTAGAGCAACCAGGTCTGTCTGGGAAAGGTAGCTGGCTATATGATGTGTGATTCTATCTTGATTTAGTAAGACTGTGAGTGTACAAATTCACCCATAAGGCAGGGCTGCTTTTACTTGAAAATCCAAATTGGATACTGGTGCAGACGTAGTATCAGGACGCTTTGTGAACAGAATTGCATGTCTTAGAACTGTTCCAGGCATTTTTCTCCCTAAAGGGAAAGATGAACCAAGGTCAACAATTTCATTTTTCTAACAATTTTATGGTCAGGATTGTTTGTAATCCAGTTTTCTGGAAAACAGTAGTTCGTGGGCAGCAATTTAAAAGTCTCCTGATCTCTTTGCTTCCAAAAATGCTGTGCCACATTACTGCACACAGCACTCTGCCCAATCCTCAGCTGGTAGAGTGCGCATTTCAGCCCGCAGCCATGGCATTGTGACCCTCAGTAGCTCTAGGCTTACACATGCCTTTCCCCAGCCTTTTAGCTCAGTGCAGGTGAGACTCTAGCCCTGAAAGGTGGAGACTTGATCTGTAAAGCTCTTAGTTAGGAACATCACTAATGAGCCTTAGTGCTTTGATTCAAAGTGATCCCAGTAACTAAAGACAAGACGATATCTTTCTTCATGAGCAGCAGGAATGGGTAACTTCCATCCTGACTTTCTTTCTCTCTTCTATGTGGTGGTAACTTCCCTGTACCCCAACACTCTCCAGCTGCTATATCCATGCACAAAAGGGGCTTAAAACCATGGCCAAGGATCTGGACCTGGCATTTTTAAAGCCTTTTTTTACCATCCCATGTTACAAGAAATGTTTAACAATTTGAATTTTTCATCATTGAAATATTTCTATCTTCATCTCTTGGATATTTTCATCTTTTCCTGGAATGCGTCCTGTCTATACTAACCTCTTTTTGGCAAGGAGATAATATTTTATGAGACTGCTCATTGCCCACATTGAGAAGGGCAGTGTCTTCAATTTTTTACGTAAGCTAGAAATACATATAATATTAGTATTAAATTAGGAAATGCTGGTCACAGCATCCCCCCAGCTAATAGTGTTGGGGGTGGGGTAATGCAGTGAAGAGGAATGAAGAGTAGACTGATGTGCCTCTGGGGAATAGTTTCATAAAGGGGTTGGTGGAAGGCTGGTATCCCTGGAGGGGCAAAGGTACTCGGTTATGGTGTGTATTCTGTGGTACATGATAGTGGGATAACTCATGCCTGTGGGTGGTGGAGGAGAAAACAGTATGTAGTTCTAAGAGGCTTAATCTTTCACTTCCTTGCTTTTGTGTCAGGTTTGTTTTTGTTTGTTAGTTAAATATATAGCAACCTTCTGTTATTCTCTGGTGGACTGGTAAACAGTTTGCTGTATTCCAGGAGTCTAAGGCCTGGTCTACACTACCCGCCTGAATCGGCGGGTAGAAATCGACCTCTCGGAGATCAATTTATCGCGCCCCGTCAGGACGCGACAATTGATCCCCGAATCGACGCTCTTACTCCACCAGCGAAGGTGGGAGTAAGAGCCGTCGACGGGAAGCCGCGGAGGTCGATTTTGCCGCCGTCCTCACAGTGGGGTAAGTCGGCTGCGATACGTCGAATTCAGCTACGCTATTCGCGTAGCTGAATTTGCGTATCTTAAATCGACCCCCCCCCCCCCCCCCGTAGTGTAGATGTAGCCTTAGTCTTTCTCATGGCAGCTGGTTCAAAATCTGAGAAAATGGGAAGGTCAGCCTGGTTTTATAAGGGATCCTGGCAACTTCTGATACAAAATCATATTTGTTACATCAGTACCTAAGGGCTAACCAAGACTATAGCCCTGTTGTGCTAAGCTCTGAACAAACACAGAGTAGTAGACAAACCCTGCAAAAGGCAGCTCCATCCATCTGATATCATTTAAAGGAACAGGTGAATACCTGTGAGTGAAAAATGTTTATTGATTCTCCTCAGATAAAAATAACGAGTTACCTGTTCTTAAAATCAAAGGTGATCTGTATTTTTATCTCTAAGAACCAAAGACTTTAGTATGATTCTGACTTAGTTCACCTGTGCAAGGACCTAAGCCATGGTCTTCGAGCTACCTCACCTTGCCCCCATTCTTATTCCTGCTGCTGTTCCCCTGGCTCTTGCTGAGAGAAGGCTACTGGTGACTGGCTTTGTCACTACATCTTCTGGTCTTCCTGTTCCAGCCAATATATCCGGGGGAAGGGAGGGTCACCGGAGCTTGGGGCCTCCCCTGCTCAATTCCACGTCCTGTGTGTGGGTGAGGAAGGTTTGTAGGGGGCAAGATGCGTTGGCTGGCCCATACAAACCTTATCCCACCCTGCTACCGTGTCCTAGGTCTCTTGAACCCAAAACAAAGCCTTGGCGACTAGGGCTTTGGCTGGCTGAGTTGTTGCCCTCTTAAGGCAGTATTTCCAGGGCTTGGTCACAACAGCTCATGACACAGGTGGGTAATGCGCTCACAACTATGGACAGTAGTCATTGGTATTTTCTTCTGTGCCCACCTCTCTCTATTTCACCTTGTTAAAATGATCTGAAATCCAATTATTTTCTGTCTGTAATTGATATCCGCATATAAAGATGATTCATAATGGCTCCTTGTTGCTTTCTCTTGCTCTCTCTTTACGGTATGTGCATGTAGGTTCTAGGATGTGTGCCAGTTGTATCAATTAAACAGTAACTAATTCAAGTACATTTACAATCTGTGTTTGAAATGCCAGCCCCATACAGTAGTTACCAATTAAGCATGAGGCAGATTAATGGGATGCATTGTTCTCCTGGGTTAACTCCACCATGTTGTCATTAGGTATGTAAGCCCCAACGAACCAAAGACTTCCATGTGAAGGGAAAAGAAAACACAAGCTAAAAACTAGGGCAATTTCTCCCAAGCAGAATCAGTGGAGAGAGAAAGGAGTCCGCTCCACCCCTGCTTTTTAATTTTGGTTGTTAATTGTTTCTTCGACCCAGTGGTTTAGTGATTTCACATATATTTAATTAACAGAGAAATGAATAGGGCACACTGGAAAACAAGAAAGAAAGATCAGACAGACAAATGGTCTCTATAAGTTCACAATTCTTAAAACAGATGTTCACCTCAGCTGGCTATAGTATATCATTATCTCTAGGAACCCTGATGAGAAAGCGGAATCTTTCATTAAATGTAGGAAAAATAGAGTGAGCTTATAGGGCTAAACAGCCACATCTGCCCACACCAGCAGATCCCATCTCACTGTGATTCAGTCAATGGCCAAAAAGGGGGGAATTATTTCTATTGTGGATGTATATTAAGGGGTAGATTGTGACTGCACCCACGGCCCTGTTTAAGGGGTGGTACATAACCTGGACCACCTCAGAAGTAGACGTGTATAGGAGGGGGGATTATGGTTCAGACATGCAGAGGCTCAGAGGCACAATCCTCTTTCTGCTTACCCCTTGTCAGGGCCATGGAGATTGTTGGGCGCCCAGAGCAAAATCTGAACACCCCCATCCTTCCAATGTCCAGGATGCTGGTCTTGCTTCTCCCTGAGCTCCAGCACTGCTGCCCTTGGGAGTGGTCTCCCCAACCTCACTCCTACCTCTGGGCTCTCAGCCTGTTGGGTCACCTCAGGCCTGGTGTGATGATGCCAGCGGCAGTGACATTGTCAGTGGGATCTGGGCCCACCTGGGGAGGGAGTGTTGCTCCCTGTACTATCGATGGTGGGCACCAAGCTTAAGTGGCGCTGTGACTCCATGTGCCAGGCTGCAATGCCTCTCACTCAAATTTGGCCCAGCTGCTCTTCAGTTGTAAATCCAAACTCTATGCTCTGGATCTACTGAGAAGGTATTAAATGTCTAGAGCCTCAGCAGGCTGAATCAGTGGTTTCTCCACTGGCCTCTCTGGCACATTTCCTGGGCACTGACTGTCAGTCTGCTACCACTTCTCGGAAATGGGATTCCTCATCCCACCTGCTGTAGGCCTCTAGGACAAGCACTGATCCCTGAGATGCCCCAGTTATTTGAGCACACCCCTCTCTCAGAACTCCACCGAAGGGTGTGAAGCTTCTGGTTTACAGTTTAACTTTCTCAGAGGCACACAGCGATTGTGAAGCCGAGTACACACATTTTGCACAGTTTAACACCTTTATGCTCTTTTATACTTAACCATGTAACGTGCAGGAGAATACAGATCATACAAAACAATAAACACTACACACATCTCTTTCTATCTTACCCTTCCCTTTGGGAGTTTTTAGGGCCCAATTGGTGTCCAGGAATGCAGGCAGAGAGGGTGTCCTTTCCTCATGCAGGCTGTTGCATGCTAACTGATCTCTCTTTCCCTCTGGGACCCCGTACCCAGCTTCTGTGAACTTGTTGTTTCTTGCCCCATGCTTCCTCTTCCTCTCTTTCTCTGTTCTTGTGTGTTTCCTTATGTTAAGCCCCTCCTGATCACCTGGCCTCTTTTATTCTGCTCCTGGTAAGTTTCCACTGCTCCTACCTTCCCTCTCCCTTCAGACAAGTCAGCTGGTTTCCTAAGCAAATAGCTTAACCATTGTTCCAGATATTTGCACCTAAATAGGGACAGTAAGTCTCAAACACCTTCTATTGTATCTGTTTGGCAAGTACCTTCTACAATCTACAGCACCTGTCAGCAATGGTGGATCCACGTACATATAGGCAGTTTTGTATAACACAACTTCACAATATCAAAGAGAATTCACAAGTTGTACAGACAAAGCTCCAGTTCATCACAACCTTTGCTCCAGGAAAGTTGTAACTTGCTGTTGGCCTATACCATCACCAAATCATGACACACTTTGTGTAGGATCTGCTGTGGTGGTCAGTGCATAGGGGGAATGGAGCCAAGACTAAACCCATTTCCTGCCCACCTATGCCAAGTGGGGAAGAAGTGACATGTAGCACCTGCTTATCCCTGTGCATCAAGACCCAAGGTTTGTAAAGCCTGTTTAGGGGTGTGAGTTGTGTTTTTTACTCCCTCTTGTTCTTCTGCACAGACACATAAGCAAAGTCACAACCTAGCTCTAAATAATTATCATCCCTTTCATCCAAAAAGAGCAGTAGTTACAAAACACCCTGCTGCTCTTGGGAGAGTTGCAAAAACACATTAAAGGCCACATGCATACTTTTGCCAGGAAGAATTGTACATGCATCTGTTTGCATGTCAATAGACCCACAAGTGCAAACTGTAATTTTCATGTCTGACTGGTTTTTACATTGTTACCTAACTTGTGGGGAATGGGGGGACAAATGCCGTTTTTTCTTCATATAAATGGACGTGCTTACAAATTTTAACCAGGGCTTTTGACAATTTGGTCTGTACAATTTGATTAGCAGTAGCCCCAGTTTTACAATGATCCTGTGACTTTTTTTTTTTTTTTGCTCATACTGTCTCCACTCACTTTAACCACTTCAGAGTATTTCCAATCTGGCTGCCATTTCTGCCTTCCATTGCAGTAAAGAAGTATTCAGATGCCCAGAGAACTAGAATATATGGATATGTTAGAAATAAGGCACTAGAAGAATCCTCCGCCTCCCCTATCATTCCCACCCTCCCCACATCCACTGGTGCACTAGTCAAGGAAAAGAGATGTTGGGAATCAATATAAGAATAAATTGCCACATGGTCTTTATTGTGGAGGCAAGGTTTCGACAGCAAATCCTTGTAATCAGAAAAGAGGGAAGATGAGATTAAACTGATTAAACTGAGAAAGTCAAAAAAGGACAACTTGAAAGATTAGCTCTAGGACGACTGAAAAGCATAATCCTCCATGCATGTTAAGTAGAACAGTCCCTCTCTGTTATCAGCCCCTTCATCTGGTGACCTTCTGTTGCATTAGCACAGCACTACTTGATCCAAGGCAAATAGTGAAAATTGAAAAGCCAGAATGCCAGTGATTACAACAGGTATCAATACTACTGCAATGATGCTTTGTTATCATTAGGGAGCCTCTTTGGGGCTCATTGTGGAAGCAAGAGGAGCAGAAAATAACCAGGCATCAAGCTTGAGCCAGGCAACAGAAGAGGAGACGTTGTGCTACGGTGGAAAAACCTTTTTCATTTGTTTCCACCTCTAAAATTACAGCAGAAGAAAAGGGGGAGAGAGAGCTCAGCTACTGAGAAGCACTTAAGAGCTCTTGTCTTAGGAAACAATTGAACTTCAATAGGCTGCACACAATACATTAGCATCTGTTTTTGTCAACTGTGTGAGGAAAAAACCCAAAACCATGCATTTATTTTGCTGGTTTGATGATTTTACACATCACATATCCTATTATATGCCAAATTATTTCCAGTGCACTAACAGTAGCAGCAGCAGCAGAGAAGTGATTTCTGTGTTACCTGCACAAAAGGCTTACATCTCCACAACACATTGCTCCATGTTACAGTTCTGAATGATGGAGTTCAAATGCTGCATGTTGTTTGCTTTTCTTGGGAAGTGGGGAAAGACCCTTGAATAAAAACCAGAACATTTTTTGAACATATTGTTGCTGAGTTTATGCTGACCCAAAATACAATAAATCTCACATAACTGATTAATAAAATAGCACTTTCCCTGACTAGGCTCACTTTTAATGCTGTGGAAAATGTATATCAGCTAATTTATTGGATCAGAGTGTTTGTTTGTTTTTTGGTTTGTTTTTTAAAGTAGGAATGGAGAGCAAACGCCAAAGTAAACTGCTCAATGGATTCTGAATGTACATTCCACACCCTAATATTTATTAAGGATAATACTTTTCACTTGTGTTCAGAAGCATTCTGTTTGTCCCTTTTTCACTGCCCCAAACATCTTTCAGAAACATCTCTGGAAACTCAGAAAAATCTGAGTTTGCAAAGATAGTTTTAAAAGTCCTGGTGAAAGAGCAGTGTGCTGAGAGCTCTTACTACTCTTGCAAAATGACCGAAATCCTAGGGTCATATTAATCTCTGGTGTAATTCTGTGGATTTAAGAGGAGTAAAAACAAGGGATGAATTTACCCCCTCCTATGTTTACATGCTTGGCAGGGTTTTGTAAAAATCTTGCATCTTCCATTGACTTGCTGTGTGACTTTGAGCCAGGCACTTTCCTTGTCTGTGCCTCTGTTTCTCCTCCTGCCCTTTGTCAGTCATGTCTATTTAGACTGTAAGCTCTTACTGGCTCTTGCTTGTGTTTGCACAGTGCCTACCATATAATGTGGCACCAGTCTCAGGGGAGACCTCTAGTCACTATACATATAATAAATAACAATAATAATTCTCCACTGGCTTTTTTTTGGTCAACAATAGGGAAAAAAAACCCACTAGATTTTGTTTCTGTAATAATCTGTCAATAGACTGGGTCCAAATGTAATCTGGATGTAAGCAGGTATAACTCTAATGATTACATTGCAGTGGCTCCCACTTACACCATGGCTGAGTTTGGCCTCAGTTGCTTAACACTCTCTCTCTCTCTCTTCCTCTCAAAAAAAGAAATCTTCAATTTAGAGTATAAGGGATCCATTCTTGGAAATATCTACCTGATTGAGAAAGAGTCCCCTCAGGGTTGGTGCTCATGGGAAGGAGGGAGGTTGAAAAATGACCCATTTGGGAGTTTGTCTAATTAGCCACCGAAATATAAGTTGGGTGTTTTGCTAGATGAATTACAGTAATTATCTTAGTGAGGCTGCTCATGCTAGGACTGTCAGCAAGAGAGGAAGCTGGGAAGCTCAAAAGAGAAAAAAAATTAGAAAAGCACAATCCTTTGATTGCTTGCCCTATTATACTAGTAATCACGTGATAAAGGAAAAATGGAAAGCTAAAAAGGAAAGGAGGCAAGACAGCTTCTACAAAGTTAAAATATTGAGGGCTTGTCCCTTGTAAATAAAACGATAGGGATCCTCCTTTGCCCAAGCTCTCTACATGAAAGCACTGCAGACAAATCATCACATCTAAACAGTGCATTCATCGTACAGAAGTGACATCCTTCTTCAGAACCCAGCCGGTAGATGTGAGGTGCTCCCACAGTACCGTATTTTTTTTTATCTTTAGCATTGCCTCCTTCACTGAACGATGTTAAAAAAGAGTGACATTATTTTCTCTGGTTTGGAAGTGTTTCTTCTGCTATAGTATAGATTGGAATGAGATTGAAAAAATTATCCTCTATTTTTTCAATCTTCTGTTAAACTAGATTGCACACATCTCCTGAGATCATGGATGGCTCCCGACTACAGGGTTGCTGGCAGCTATGAAATAGCTTTCTCCAAAAAGGACTTCCAGTAAGAAACACATAGGACTGTGAATGGCAGGTTATTTTTCTGGACTTCTTGTTGTTGTAAGGTTGCTAAATCTACAGAACAGAGGAACGTTACTTGTGCACATATTATCTGTGAAATGTACTAATTCAGCAGATGGGGAAACAGAGGAAGACAGCTGTCCTAATGGCACAGCAGTCAGATATACCCCTTTCAAACATTTATTTATAAAATTTTAAAGCCTCAATCTTGCAATTTGTTTTGCACAGGCAGAGAGGTCCTCCCACTCAAATTATATTGCAGAATTGGGGCCCAGCGCACCTACTGCCTTGATGTCTATCATCATCTTCATCATGTTCCTAATATGCCTCTGGCGTTTAGGGCAGTGACGAAGCTCCTCCACCCCTGTCTGTTTCTGGCAACTCTTTCAATGGTTCCCCAGCTGTGCCCCAGGTTTTTCAGCTTGGCTTCCACAGCTCTTCGCTTTGTTGATTTCAGGGTGGCCTCGTTTTCGCTTGCCTTCAGGTGTCTATCTTATTGCTACTCTGGTGATGGAATCAGCTTCCATCCGAAGCACATGGCTGATCCATCTCCAATGCCTCCTGGCAATGTTGCTGCTCAGTGTCAATAGATCTTGTTCTGAGATCGACTCAACGCATTCAGCCAGCAAATTGGACTGAAAATCAACCGCAATAAGACAGATATCATGACCTTTAATATTGCCTCACCATCACCAGTACGGATAGAGGATTATGTTCTCACCAATGTAGAAACATTCACATACTTGGGCAGCACCATCAGCCAGGACGGAGGAACAAGCCAGGGCATCTAGAACAAAATCAATAAAGCCAGGAACACCTTCAGGAGCTTAAATACAGTCTGGAAATCATCAAAATACAACACCAAAACCAAACTCAAGATTTATCAGAGATGCATACTTTCAACACTACTTTATAGTGCAGAATGCTGGGGAATGAGACAGTATGACATGTCCAAACTGTTTTAATTCCATACAACCTGCCTCAGAAAAATCCTCCGTATGTTTTGGCCCAGGACAATCTCAAACCAAGATCTTGATGTCTATGCACTGAATAAAATCCTGTAGAAGTAAGTTAAGTGAGAAAATATTTGCCCTATCTGCTGCACATCTTTTTTTACCTCTAACCCAAACTCTCCCTAAGCTTCACCTCTTTTATTTGTGGCTTTTCAGTGTATCTAAGTGCACAACCTTAATTCTCCCCAGTTTCTCATTAGCTTTTTATTCAATAACACTGTGATCTTTCTGGAACAATTCTTATGTTGGAAGTATCAGAAATGGGTTTAATGACTTGAATCACTTGACTTCCAGAGGCACTGAGCACCAGCAGTCAAGAGGTGATCAGGACCACCTCAGGCCATTGATTTATTGAGGTTTTGAGTCATAGCTGCTGATTCTGACCCCAACTTGATTCCATTTTCTTTAGTGTGTTCTACACTAGAGCTGGGTGAAAATTTTCTGACTGAACATTTTCCTGTTGGAAAGTGCCATTTCATCAAAACTGAAACTTTCAGAGGTAACATGTTGCTTTTCATGACATTTCATTTAGAAAAAAATGGAAAAAAAGCTTTTTTGATAAAGTGAAAACAGAACATTTTGACCTTACTGGAACAGAACATTTCAATTTTTTAATTTCTAAGTGATTTTTCATTTATTTATCTTAATATTATGGTGTAAATTAAAATATAAAATGTTTTAAAAGATCAAATCAACACAAAATGCTTTGATTGGACCCCCAAACAATATTTTTTTAGAAATTCCATCTTGCGGGAAATTTTGATTTTTTTTCTTTTGGTTTTTGTTCAGATTTGGAATGAAATGTTGAAATGTAGAAATTCCAAGTTTCAACCAACTCTATTTAATGTCTTGTGCTGAGGTGACCATCACTCCCATCTACCTCCCTTAATAATTTCAGCATTAACCTACTCCTTAGTTTGTTTTTCTCCTTCCGCTGTAAAGGGAAAGTTCTCTTTCTGAATCAGAGTAAATATTTGCTGTGCTGATCTGAGACCAGCATTTTGCCCTTATTTTCTATTTTTGACATGCCACTGGGCTGTTTAGGAAGATGAATCCTCCTGGCATTTATTTGCATCTGGTCAATGATAAATGCATATTCGTCTTCAAAGTGAAGACCGTTTTGTTTTCTGATATCTACATAGAAGTGCTGAACCCCACTATTCTGTTCTCATTACTTGCATACAACTCCCTTTGATGACGACTGGCTACCTGAGAGGAGAATTTCCCCCCAAACAGTGCAATGGTATAAATGTGTGTGCATGAGAGAGAGAATTGAAGAATGAAAAGGGGAAAACGTAGCAAAGAATGAGGAAAGAATAAAAGACAGATGCAGAAGAAAGTAGCTAGGAATTATATGGGAAATGAAAGTAGAAAGGAATTAAAACCCTATCATTACACATCATGTTTTAAGTTTAATGAGAAACTAATTTTGGGAGGTTGCGTTAGCGAGAAGGAGCTCATACCAGTGGCTGCTCTTACTGTCGGCTCATTGATAAATTAGTCCCGGAGTCTTATCCACCTATCATTACAGTGGCTGTAACCCCAAGAACAGACTTTAAGTGATTATGTTCTGCACATGGTGATCAATCATATTGCAGGACACTGACACTTAAGCCATTCAAACTGAACGATATTACCACCTGAGGTACTTTAACTTGTATATCTGTGCTAAGGGATTTATGTTTATGTTTTAATTTAGGTTTAGATGTATTAGGAAAAGCTGGTTACACTAAATAAAGAAAAGACTTTGTTTTGGAAAAGTACTGTCTGGAGTCAATCCTTTGAGCGGAGGGCTGTATCTGTGTCCTGCCCCGCGGTGACTAGATCTAGTCTCTCCTCAGGAGTTTCCTGAAAGGCATAGGGTAAACCCTGGCAATTCTATTGGCATCCCCTCTCCTTTCACCTTGCAGGAACAGATTAATAGGTCAACGTCTTGGGAACCTGGAAGTGAGCAATAGGGGGGCTACTCTGGGATCCCTGCATTTGTTCTTGGGGTAACATGGCACACTCTTAGGATTCCTCACTGTTTTATGTTCAGATGGTTTTCTGACACTTTTTTCTTAACTTAATTTCTGTTTTGCTTCTTCAAAGATTCCGGTTCAGTGCCTCAGGATCTGATTTTGGTTTCTGGGTTAAAATAAGAATTTCACTCAGAACAAGTAGCTTTTTGTAATCTGTTTAATATACTGAAGTAACAATTTCAGATTTTTCCTCTTTTAGTATGATCCTGTTCATTTTAAGGGATCCCAACTGGCTGCTGAGGAATAGGTGCTGGGATGATAGTCCAGGAGCAAACACGTTGGCTAAGCTCTGAGCAACATAGCCCTTAACAGTAAATTGGATGTAAGAAGCTGGAAAAATACTGAGGGAGAAGGATCAAGTAAGGACTCAGGAACAAAGATCATGCTTTGAAGAAACTCGTAAGGTCAAAATTTCTTTAGGACCAGCTACCAGCTTGCTGGGGATGTATATGCACACCCAGGGTATATCAGATATGTCCTGAGAGGCCCCTTTATGCATAAATAATTTACAATGGTCTGGGTTATTCATTCATAGAATCATAGAATCATAGAAGATTAGGGTTGGAAGAGACCTCAGGAACTCATCTAGTCCAATCTCCTGCTCAAAGCAGGACCAACCCCAACTAAATCATCACAGCCAGGGCTTTGTCACACTGGGCCTTAAAAACCTCTAAGGATGGAGATTCCACCACCTCCCTAGGTAACCCATTCCAGTGCTTCACCACCCTCCTAGTGAAATAGTGTTTCTGAATATCCAACCTAGACCTCTCCCACTGCAACTTGAGACCATTGCTCCTTGTTCTGTCATCTGCCACCACTGAGAACAGCCTAGCTCCATCCTTTTTGGAACCATCCTTCAGGTAATTGAAAGCTGTTATCAAATCCCCCCTCACTCTTCTCTTCTGCAGACTAAATAAGCCCACTTCCCTGAGCCTCTCCTCATAAGTCATGTGCCCCAGCTCCCTGATCATTTTCATTGCCCTCCGCTGGAGTCTCTCCAATTTGTCCACATCCTTTCTATAGTTGGGGGCCCAAAACTGGATGCAATACTCCAGATGTGGCCTCACCAGTGCCAAATAGAGGGGAATAATCACTTCCCTCGATCTGCTGGCAATGCTCCTACTAATGCAGTCCAATATGCCGTTAGCCTTCTTGACAAGAAAGCCACACTGTTGACTCATATCCAGCTTCTTGTCCACTGTAATTCCCAGGTCCTTTTCTGCAGAACTGCTGCTTAGCCAGTCGATCTCCAGCCTGTAGCAGTGCATGGGATTCTTCTGTCCTAAGTGGAGAACTCTGCACTTGTCCTTGTTGAACCTCATCCTCCAATTTGTCTAGTTCACTCTGGACCCTGTCCTTACCCTACAGCGTATCTACCTCTCCCCCAGCTTAGTGTCATCCGTGAACTTGCTGAGGGTGCAATCCATCCCATCCTTGAGATCATTAATGAAGATGTTGAACAAAACCAGCCCCAGGACAGACCCCTGGAGCAATCCGCTTGATACCAGCTGCCAACTGGACATCGAGCCATTATCTTGTTAAATGTAGCACCTTCTTCTAGTTCTAGCGTAATTGTCCTGTAAATGTAGATGCTTCGAGGCCCTGACCCCTCTACCCCTCCTCTCCCTCCCATGGCTGGAGCCCCTTCCCCCCACCCACGGAGAAGCCCTGGCCGTCCCATCCCAGCTACGCTGCCCGTCCTGACCCGAGCCACGCCGCACTGGTTGACCTGACCCCTGGCCAGCCCAAGCGCCGCCCGCCAGCCCAAGCCACCCAGATGGCCCGACTCCCACTGGCTGGCCTGACCCATGCTGGCTGGCCCAACCCCTGGGCCAGCCCTAGCTACCCTGAGCTGAGCCAGCTGGCCTGACCCCTGAGCTGGCCCAAGCACTGGCCTGAGCCACCCCTAGCTGCCCCAGCTCCTTGCCTCTGGTGGAGCCCCAAGCTCCAGGTTGGGGCTGGAGCTGATCTCTTGCCAGCTTCGGGGGGGGGGGGGGGCAGAGCATGGGCGGGGCCACAGCCTAGGTTAGGGGAGGCTTAGAAGTTAGGAGAGCTGGCTAGTCATGACTTCTTTAGGAGTGTAACTATAGAAGAGACATTTCCTGTCTATAATGCAGGGTCAAGTCTTCTTTAGTCGGAGGATTGTTCAATAAACAGCACCTAAAATAAGGACTTAAGGATAATATTGAGATTTTGCCTTTGTGTTGCTTTGAATATTCACTCTGGAGACTGTTCCTTGGTTTCTGGATAAGAGATTTCCCTTCTTTCCTTATCCTGCTATCCTGACAGAGTTACCCTATTCCACCAGCATTGTATCAATGTTACCTGGATTCAGTCTGAGCCAGCTGGCGATTTCCTGCAAGTGCTGTGACATCTCCTAATCATGTCAGCAGTGAAGGAGATATAAATCTGGGCCAATGGTTGCATATGTACAGGGCCCTATGGACTTCATACCTGTGGATTTTGTCACAGAAGTGTGCCTGGGGACCTAAGTTTTCATTTTTTAAAAAAGAATTATGTTTGTGAAGAAAACCTTTCAAGCATGAAGCAAATGTGAACCCATGCAGTATGTCATTTTCAATCTGCAGTGAGCCTGAAATATTTACTCTGAGTGGTGTGCACAGCCCTGGTCATTTCAAGGGTTGTTGATGCTGAAACATAATGATGGTAATGTATATGGTAATGTATATTACCATTAACACTGGTAACTATATATAACTATATTAACACTGATAACTTCGAATCGTTTGAGCAGAAACATCATGCTCGTGTGATTATTCAACAATTTAAAACTTTCTCTCTCTTCTCAGATGCCAGAAGCTCTAACCGTTTCCTCTCTAGCTGCCCAAATCTCCAGCTTTCCCTTGGGCAACTTCTACAATGCAGATACATGCTATCAATGGAAAAATCTGGGACACATTGAAAACTGAAAATATAGGGGCTGTATAAAAATAATTGAATTTAATATCACTATAATATCACTATAATATCAATAGCACCAGTGGCTATTGCACTGAAATTATTCACTTTTTAAAAATTTCATTCCATTGAGTTTTTTTGTCTACATGAAGCTGTTTTGGAATTTCCAACCTCTCAGCGTGGATGCTGTAAAATGCTGTGGGGCATTGCCACAGAATTTAGGTACAGCTTGCTGTAGTGTAGAGTACACAGAGCTCAGTTTCCTGCAGTGATGGGGGACAACACCAGGGGCTGATATGAAAGAAAGAGCCCCTGAATGTGGTTCAGGGATAGAACCTGGTGGGAATTGTTTCCTCTTTCTAGCAGCTGGTCATGAAATGCTAAACTTGCCACCAAGATGCTACCCTGGGTCTTGGTGCAGTCCCCAGCCACCTTTTGTATTGGCCTCTGGTTGGCAGATTTACTTGTCTGGCTAGCAGGGCTGGTCAAGATATGGGATGAAACTTTCACAGATGTTTTCTTAAAAATATTAATCCTTCTTTCCCAACATCAAATTTTGAGATTTGAACCACCTCTCCTGATGAGTAGGTGTCTGGAAATGTTTTCTAGCCCTGGGATAGAGCTGTGCTTAATGAGAGAAAGAAAAGTATCTATACATATGTAACCCTTCTGCCAGGCAGAGCCAGCAGCAACCAGGGCCGGGTTCAATATCTAAGGGTTGCTTTGGGAAGCATTCATTCAGACCATATTTGGGGTCGGGAAGGAATTTTCCTCCAGGGTAGATTGGCAGAGGCCCTGGAGGTTTTTCGCCTTCCTCCGCAGCATAGGGCAGGGGTCGCAGACTGGAGGATTCTCTGCGACTTAATTTAAAGACTTCAAGGGAAAGTGGGTGGGTCAGCTTTTGTGGCCTGCATCATGCGGGAGGTCAGACTAGATGACCATATTGGTCCCTTCTGACCTTAAAGTCTATGAGACCCTACTTACACATAATTGCCCGTATTATCCTCTCCGATGGGAAAGCCCCACAGGATGAGACAGGGGAGGGCATCCCCTCATGAAGATTTCTCACCTTGTTTGTTGGGGGAGGGACAGTCAGTGTTTGCCTCACAGCACAAAATGCTGTCTACTTGGCAGATTCCCCATGATCCATGCAGATCTCTGGAGGGTCCAGAATAGGCCTGGGCCATCCTTGTGGAGATCCCAGGCAGCCACATCATGCCTGACTCCTGGTATCTCAGCTACCCACGGCTCCCTAATGGCACAGCTGTGTTAGAGCCACACTACTAGGGACTCCCATGGTCATGGATGTCTCCAGTACCCCTGGCGGTAGAGTCAGTGGTAGAGATAACACAGCCTTACAGCCCAGGGTTGTCTCTTCTTTGGGGAATCTCCGTGGGGCCTGAGGGAGAACGATATGCATCTGCCCCCGCCCCGCCTAGTCTCCATCCTCTCCCCTTTCTCAGTCCGAGTGGAGAGGCATCTCTGGGGTTCTAAGGGTGGTGGGGATGGTGCCATGGGGGCAGTTTACCCTACCCTTCCACACAGAAGGGAGATGATTCTATGGAAGCTGACTTCTTTGTGGGACTCAAGAGGGGAGCGTTTGGGCAACTAGTAGTATTTAGCACTTTGGAAGGTACGTGTTCCGTGTGCTGTACAAACATTCTAATCAGTTTGACTTTAAGTTGTGCTAGAAATTTGTTTGGCATCTGCCTCCATTGTCAGGGTTTCCAAGCACTCAACAAGAAGGCATAACAATGTCATAATAGTCACAAAACTGTTTTGTGTGTGTGTGTGTGTGTGTGTTTTAAGGAAAATATCTGTCAACAGCTTTGGCTCCCTCTTGAATGTGTTTTTTTTTTTTTCCATATCTATCTGTGACTGGGAAATGAAACCCGATAAGTAATGGTCAATAGAAAATCTTTAAAAATATATACTGCTTTAAAATATTGTCTATTTCTAATTTGATTTAGTCAGGTATCAGATGGTCCCAGGTTTTATACTCTGCCTTTGGCAAAGACGAGGGGGTCAGCCTTTCTCAGGTTGCACGGCAGTCAAAATGCTCTGCTCTGTCAGGTCAACCCAAAATACTGCAAAAATGAGAACTAAATCAAAATGAAATGATTTGGAACCAATTATTAATTCATTTTGGATCACATTGATATCAGCTGTAAGCCATTACTAAAATTCTATATGGCAGGGAAAATAGCATAGGCTCAGTACAATGCTATGAAATTGAAAACCATCCCTGAGCTGATCAGAAAAGCCACTACCCTCTTCAAATCTCTCCTCAAGATTCAGCTCTGCTATGATACCTAGTAGGTGATCAGTCAATTATTGGTGAATAGGCTGAAGGCCAGATGGTCTGATCTGACACTTTATACTATTTAAAGAAATTAAAATCTATATGGGCCAGATTGTGGCATTTACCCTATGTAGAAGGCATGTCAAAGACTGGCTGGCTCTTTAAGAGAGTTGGATGCAGTCTTGCCTGTGACACAGCACTTAACCTCCAGCTGATTCTGAGCTGGTTGATTCAATTACAATTTGTGGTCCCAACTATGAAAGGGTCAGGGAGGACTACCCAGAGAAAGAGAGGGAAAGCTAAGGGGGGGAGGAGATCCAGGAGAGGGGAGCAATGGGTCTGTCTCTCTGGGGTAAATTTGGTAAAGGCAGTTTAGAGAGAATGCTAGGGAGCAGTTCAGGCTACTATGGGAGGCCCTGAGACAGGGCTTGTAATATATGGAGATATACCTATCTCATAGAACTGGAAGGGACCCTGAAAGGTCATCAAGTCCAGTCCCCTGCCTTCACTAGCAGGACCAAGTACTGATTTTGCCCCAGATCCCTAAGTGGCCCCCTCAAGGATTAAACTCACAACCCTGCATTTAGCAGGCCAATGCTCAAACCGCTGAACTGGAAGGGAAGTCCCTGGGAGAAGCTGCCAGAACTCCTGGTGAGGTGAGGCAGTGGGGAAACCTGCCAGGAAGAAGAGCCTTTAGGGGGAAATAACCTGAGAAGTCGTGCTCAGCCAAAGGCACAAAGAAGGGATTCTGCAGTCCCTGGGAGTAGGGATGAAAAGCAGGATCTTCAGTGGAACCTCAAAAGAGTCAGAAAAATCTTCTGTGCAGATGTTGGAGTGGATTCTTTTAGTTGAACTTTTGTTACCTTGGAAGGTGATGGAAGTGGAAAGATGTGAGCTGGCTGGAGGGTAATGCCATGGAAAATCTAACTGAAGATAGGTCATTGCCGGGCCAAAGAAGTGGACAAAGAGGGGTGTGAGAGAGAGAGACCCCCTAGAGTGTCCAATACTCTAATACCACGGGGTGCTATGGCTATCAGTGGAACTGCTTATGGGATGGTTTGGTGCTGAACTGCCTGAGGAGGAACATGGGAGAGATTTTGCCTCAGGCAAATACAGTCTCTCCTAGGACTCGTGCCGGCATGTGGGGTGTGTGAATCTGCTTCATCCATTAATAGGGAGTATGCAGGTTTCTCCCTTCTGTGGGCTAACATGGAGGGGTAGGGCCATGCTGCTGCTTCCTTCTCTGCCCCGTCCCCCACCCTGCGCTTTTTTTTGGCATCCGATTACAAGAGAAAGCAGGAGTGAGCAGTCCCTACGATCTCCAGATCTCAGTCAGTGCAGGGACTGCTATGGTGAGAGACTATTGCACAGCCACATAAGAAAGGCACTTCTTGCTCACCCTTCTGTCCCTGAATACCCATGCAAGGGCCTCTCAGTATATGCCCTTACATGTGTATAAAATTGTGTATATATATTTGACTTTCTCCTCTATTGTTTGCATACTACTTATAGACTGTGGATGGAATCATGGCCCCAAAGAAGTCAACAGGAATTTTGCCAATACCTCCATAATGCAGTATTATAGCAGCACCATTGGTGCTATTGCAATTAAGGGTGTGTTAGTCACTCCAGGTTCAATCCACAAAAGGTAAATCATCAAATAAAATAGTTGCTCAGAGCAACTGCTTATGTCTTTGGTGGTAGTGCAGACAAACCCTAAGAGAGAAGAGTCTTTTAGCTCAGGAGTGTTGGTGTTGCACATCTTTCCAGGAACGAAGCGAAGATATTTCCAGCATAAATTTGTTTGACCAGTGGTGTTGCCTCCTGTCACAGGTGAAAGGCCAGCTATACCTCTGTCCCCTTTGTGGGCTCTATACCCCTCAGATGTCAGGCCTTGTGCCCTTACCTATCCTGGAAATGCAATTCTTCCACAGGGTACTGTAGCCCAAGCCCCAGTCTATCAACTGTTCTTATCCAAAAGATTCAATTGGATTTGGCACCTGCAGCTTTCCTCTTAGTGAGTCTGTGACTAGTGGTGAATAAAGTGACCGGACAGCCTCCTTCAAACCAAAATATTTTTTAATTTTAACAGTATGAACAAAGCATGTAGAGAAAAAGGATTTTAAAACAACTGAGTCTAAACACATCTGTATTGTACCTGTAGGCACACTTCTCGTCCCCTGATGCCAACTCCCCAACAGCTACCACCCACATGGAAAGAGACAGTCCATTTTATCTAGCCAGTATTCCTTTGCCCTTTGCATTTCCCATGCTTTCTCCCTGTTTGTTCCCAGAGAATTTTATAGATGCTGTAAGAAGTTTGAGCCAGTTTCCTCAGACCCAATGACTCTGCCGTTGTCCTGTAACAACCTATTGGGGTGGCTTATCTTGACCCAATGTTTCCTCTTACTGCTTGTTTTAGCAACTGCTCTATTGATTTTAACCCAATATAGTCATGCAGTAAAAACCCACTGACAAGGCCCACATATAGTATTCAGAAATGATTGCAGGGCATCACCCCTCCTTCTCTGGCTATTGTTGAGAAAATGGTTTTGTTTAAATGGGAAAATGAATCTATTGATTCCCTAGTCCCTCATCTTCATGTCTGAAAGCACAAAATTTAGGACAACATTTTGTGTGGGATTTCTTTGTTAAAACAGTGTCTAAACATTTCTCTTCCCAAGAGGTTTGGATTGGTTTGTTTTATATTTTTAATACAAATACCAACATCAGGTCTTACACCATAGCTTCTGTCTGTTACATAAACTTAGTCGTTCAGCAGGCTCACATCTTGTAGAATTATGGGGTGGTGGTCAAGAAGATAGAAGCTATTTTCTGATATAAAGATAGGTGTCTCCCTTGAGAGCTTTTATGGCAGTTTTAAAAATCCTAACACAATGCTAAACTTCCCTATTCAAAAACATGGGATATTATTAACCTGCCAAAAGTTCTTGTGTCCTTATCTTGTAAACCAGGGCCAATCATCAGATATTCATTCTTAGGATGCTCCATGAGTCAAAAATGAAGTGGCAAACATTAATGGTATTACTATCATGAACTGGGGACAGACAGGTAATATCTGGCCATTTTGATTATGCATTTGCTAGTATCAAAGTTTTCACCTATGAAAGGGCCAACACAAATAATATGAATTTACTGTAAATAAGAACAGCCATTGTGGGTCAGACCAATGGTCCATATAGCCCAGTATCCTGTCTTCTGACAGTGGCCGGTGCCAGTGCCAGGTGCCTCAGTTTTGCTCCAGTTGCTCAGTTTTGCTGCAGAATTTTGACCAGGGTACCCTTGAGTTTCCCCCAACACCACAGTGCAAGAAAACAAGGTGCTCTGTGTAAAAGCTGATAAACCCAGATCTGCACTAGGACTACAGCACTGGCAAAAAAAACCATGTTGATTCATACTTCTTTCTTTAAAAAGGACATGTTACCTGGAAAAGACCTATCAACCAGATAAGAGGTGTATTGGGTTCTGGGTGATATAATCAGAATGTGCCATGGGCCCCTGAGGCCTCTAATCCCTCCCTTCACGTGGGGTGTGCTGTGTTCTAGCACAGTTCCCTCCTTTTAAAATGAGCCCTCCCCCATTTTCAGGGCCTTTCCTATCTCTCACTGTGGTCAGTTGAATAGCTCCCCATACATTCTCCCTCTCCACCTACATGTTCTCTGACACTGGCCTATTCTTCATCAGAGAGCTGCTTTGGGTTCCATTTCAGGAAGTGTCCACCCCACCAGCTTGGCCTCCCTAGCAGGCATATATTGTCAACCCCTCTGCTGCTTACTGAGAAAGGCACAGCTCTCATTAAGAGTATGTCTTGACTGCAATCAAAGGTCTGATTGCAGCATATGTAGACAAACCTGAACCAGCTTTAGCTCAGAAAACAATAGTAATGAAGAAATGGGAGTATGGCAGCAGACCCAGGGGCCCAGGTGGGATTGTATAGCCCAGTCTGCTGCCCTCTGCACTGCCACAGCTTCACTGCTATTGTTATTCAAGCTAACTAGATCAAAGCTGGTTTAGGTACCTCTACGCATGCTGCAGTCACACCTCTGACTGCAGTGTAGACATACCCTGAGGGGACCAGCTGAAGGAGATGGAGGGATTCATGGGAGAGGAGAGGCAGGCTGGAGCACAAGTCCTGACCAAATTCTTCCTCCCCACAGCTACAGATCCTTCCACGTCCCAGGCACAGTAATTCTTAATAGCCTGACCCCAAACCTGTTAATTAGCCATTCTCCAGTCCAGGTTACCTTTACTAGGGAATGGGCCAGTTTCCCAAGGGTCAGGAAACACAGTATTACGTTCTGGGGTCAGGTCCTCAGCTGGTATAAACTGGTGTAGCTCCTTGGAAGTCTGTGGAGCTTTATTGGTGAGCTATGCCAATTTACATCACCTGAAGATCTGGTCTCCCATCTTCCCGATACTTAGGAGTACCAGATTATATAAACACACGCCACCATGGCTATGCTCTGTTTTAGAAGTGGAGTTTTCTCTGCTATGACATGCCTATTAGCTGCAGTAATGTTATGCTGCACTCCTTTGGATTAAAATGCTATTTCTAAGTGTCAGTTAATGGGTTTTAGTGAAAGCAATTTATTAAATTTTATGTACTCAGTGTAAATCTAACGGGGTAACTAAACATTAAAGTAATGGCGGAAATCTATAATACTCTAATTTGTATTGTGTGTTCTTTTCACCAAGAATAATTGCTATTGACTGCTTAAAGCACCACTCTCCAAATCATGAATAAGCAGGAAAAATTACTGTGACAGGGTGTACCTGACCTTTGCGGCTTCCTCCAGGAGGCCTCGTGGTCCTACTACACCCTCTGCTGGGAAGCAGTGAAGAGCCAGAAAAAGAGAAGCAAAGGTGGGTCCTCCAGGCTGGCCTAGAGAGGCCTCTCAGAAGTAGCCAATCAGAGCCCATCAGGCCCAGATAAAAGTAGCTGCAGGGGCTTTGTAGGTCAGTTTCTAGCTGGGAGCAGAAGAAGGGGAAGGGCTCCTCTCTCTAGCTAAAGGAATTTAACAAGTAGCTAGAGTTTATGGTGGGCTGAACTTGCACTGAGATTTCATATGGAGAAGGCCCTAAGGATGTTGGCCCTGGGGTAGGGCTGGAGATAAAAGGGCCTGGTATGAAGAGGCCTAGGAAACTAACAGTGAAAGATTGAATCAAGCAGTATGTGGCTGCTGTGTGTAGGGTCCCTAGGTTGAAACCTGGAGTAGTGGGTTTCACTACCAGCCAGAGGTAAAGTGATGTAAACCCCAAGAAAGGGACAGGCCTTATTTGGCAGCCTGAACAGAGGGCTGAATTTCAAGGGACCAGAGCTGGGGCTGAAGATCCTACTGAGTGCAAATAGATTTAGTTATTGGACACCTTAATATCCCAGAAGGGTTTCATTTGGACTCTGTGACTCGGCTTCAGGGTCAAGCCACTGAAGACTCACCAAGGTTGGCTGGCAGCCTGCAGAGGGTGCTGAGGTGAGAAAAAGACTATAGTACCACACTCAGCCATTGGGAGCTGCTCAAGAGGTGAGTGGTCCTATTACAATTGGTATGAAAAGAGGTGTCAAGGTGGAGCGGAATAAGCCTGAGATGGGTAACCAGGCGTTACACAATTCCAATCCCAGCTCTGACAGTGACTCTTTCTTTGATGTTAACCTATCTGTATTCGCTTTCCTTTCTCTAAAATGAACCAGGGTCTGTAACAGCACACAGTTTTCCCTTGGGGCAGAAAATACACCTGAGGTTGATGACAGCTAAAGGTCATGGTGACCTCTCCTTTGCCCTTAGCCAGCCACTGCAGCACAAAATGTTCCTGTGAGGGTACATGGCTAAGGCAGCCAGTATTCACATCCAGTAACTTCTGCCACAAAGACTCAAATGGAACAGTGACTTAAACCAAAGCTCCCATCCCCCAGTATGACTCCCACTAAGGGCTGCAATAGAAACTCTGCCTGCCTTCCCTCAGGGATGAATCCCCCTCCTTAATGCAGACTGGTGCAGGAAGGTGCTGTCTGCATCATTCTGCCTGGGTCAGGGAGAAGGAAACAGAAAAAATGGTGGGGGAGAAAGAAAAGAAAATCCACAGGATAAGGTGACTTTGTTACTTGGAAAAATAGTCTCCAGCATGTCATCATTTTAGATAATATTTCATTTGGTATTTGACATCCATTAGGAATTTCACTTGTAAGAGAAAATCTATTATAAAGAGGGCCCCCTTTGTGCTTTGCCCATCTTATTGAGTTAACTAAAACTTCATCACAACCTGTGACTATCCATCATGCCTCCGTATAATAATGCTCCTGCAGCTCAAGAAAACTGTGCTAATCTCATCAGCTGCCTATACAGCAGGAATTCAAAGCTAGAGTCAAGAAATCACTTGCTTGAGGGCTGTCTGCAACATCTCTATAACATCTGACTGACAAATTACACTATACTTGATCTCTGTCTTCAGTATCTTGATCCATAGCTGCTCCCTGTTCCTCCCTTTATTCATGGTAATAGAATGTTCACCTACAAAATAACAGCTGTGGCTGTTAGCAGCGAAAGCTGTGATGGCAAATATTCCTTTTTAACCTTAAAGTTTGCATTTAAACATGCTATTATTATGAACTCTCTGAATAGAAGGCTTTATAAAATTTTAGAAAGCCTTCCTATCTAACTGGAACTATATTTCTGTATATCTCCTTGGATAGCTATGTTTATATGTTTAAATCTCTTCACATACAGGGAGGAAATTTATTATGCTTTACTGTGGATTTATGTGATACATTTACTGTGCACCTTTGACTATCTCACCTGCACTCTGCCCACAAATCAATTCTCCCCCCCCCCCCCCCCAGGGACTCACTCTAACACTCTGAACCTCAGAGCAGCTCTAAATAGCTGCCATTATCTCGTTAAAATCAACTTCCCACAAAAATATTTAATTTACTTTTCCAAACATGGAATTCTCCTTGCTGGAAAAATCACACTGGTCTGAGACCCAATATTTTGTTAACCAAACTTGTTCGTTTGCAAAATGTAGTGGCATTCTTATGTCTTGTTGAGGCTCGAGGCTTTTCACATCTGAAATTCCTTGGGTGAAAGAAGAAAACATGTATCTGCATAGCAAGGTTTTGAGCTACATATTCTATAGAATTTCTGGCTCATCTTATTCTGCAAAATGTTCTAACTTTCTGTCACAAGGATAAATCCAGAAGGCCCCAAAGAGAGTCAAACGGAATCTGCTGTATAGCTTATTACCTCCTGGCCTATGAAATGAGGTCCCTGAAACTATAGAAACTCTGTAGGGAAGGGATTATGTCCTCTCTGTTTAGAACAGTGTCAAGCACACAGATAGGACTCAGTAAGTCAATAAAAATTACAATGGTCATATGGTACGTTAATGTCCGAGTAGTAAACTTTTGGCTGGACGTGTTATGCATGTCAGCATGGAGATTGGAGAAATGCCTGTAAAGGCACCATGGCCAATGAGAGGATTGATCAGCCACCAGCTCTGTGATAGGGAGTGTGCAGGATTGATTCTTACATTGCAGTTTATACTTTTTGGGCAGGGAAAGGAAATCAAACCTGCTTTAGATGTGAATTCCCAAGTAAAGCTATACATGTCTGGGACCAGCCATCTCTACTGCTCAGACAATATTGCAAAGAGTGAGCTTGTTTTACTAAGTTTGGGCACTTTACTCCTTACAGTAAGATATAACATTTTAAGGTGCATGCACACACCCCAGTAGTGATTCTCTGGATTAGGGGGGAAGAAATGGTCAAAATGCATTTCTTGGGAAAGATTCTTCTCTGTAAAATTGCTCCCAGAGCTGTAGCGGTTAAAATAATAAACACAAACAACATTCAAGCTATTTCTTTATATAATTGTTTCCTATAGATAGTTTTAGGCTCCCCAGGCTACTAAACTACCTACCAGCCTTTGCAACTTCCCATGACCCTCTTTATAGCCCAGTCTCTATTAGGGATGGACTCTGGGAGTGTAGGTGGAACTTTATTTTAGCTCCACCTCTTGTCAGCCCAAATATAAGGGCAGAGTAGCTAACAACCCGATCTGAGTTCTGATAGTATTGCCGTGGGAGCTGCCTTGGGGGCTCAGAGGTTCATACAACTTTAGTGAGGTTCTCTAGATCTGTTTATAACAACTCGGGGAGAGGGGTGAGTGGGTTGTAGTCTCATTGTTGATTTCAGCAGTGTATTTGAAAACCCATCTGAGCCCCAGAAACCTCTATAGTCTGCACATCTACACTTTTAACTGGGCAGTTGCAACTCAGTTAAAAGTAAACAAAATAATAGAGCTGTGTGCTGCTGCAGTATAAGTAAAGGACATTCTTTCCCACAGCTGCAGGTGGTATAAATATCCCAGAATGAATATCTTACAGTGTGGAAGTTTCTCAGTTAATGCTGTTTTAGGCAATAACAATTTGTGCAGATCACCTCCTGGGCCAGAGGCTGTTCTGGTATATGTGAAGGGGGCGGGGGGGCGCACTACATAGTACTGAGTAAGAAATTTAATAAAAAGTGATTGTTTAAGTTTATAATGGTTACAAAAAAAATGGGGCAGACTTTTGGCAGCAAGATAATTAGAACTCTATAAGGAATTCAATATGCTGCTGCTTTTATCATGGTGCCAGAGTCTTACAGGAAAGCAAGCAATGTGGAAACCACTCTGTGATTCGGTAATGGTGCCTTTGAATTAGTCAAGTGAGAATTGTGTGGCCACTTACTCAGCCCTATTAGGGCTGGGTTGTGCCACTCTGGCAGTGCAAAACAGCCTTAAAGCAGGTGGTATTGATTTATGGAGGATTCTCCATGTGTAGGAGAAATGCTTAGATGGCATAGAGCCACCAGACCGGCAACTCCTATGCCATTCCTCCACCTCCAGTCTCAGGCACAGGTGGTTTTATTGGGGGTGGGGGGAGAAGCCGATGTGCCTGGTACAGCTGGTAATTACCCAAGGACAGGGCACTCCAGCCACAGCATAGAACTTATCTGAGGCTATTCTAAATTAGGCAGGAATGTTAATCTCTGGCAGACCTAGGATCATGGATGTGTTCTGGGATCTTGAAGCCATTTTCTTTCCTTTCTCCTCCTTGGCTGTGTGAACTAGAGCTTGACTCAAACTGATAATCTAGCCCAAAAGAATGTAGATCCCTGTTCCCCAAAGCACATAAGGGCATGTGTACATCCTATTGAAATCAATGGGTAAAAGTTAAGAATAAGCTTAACTGCTTTGTCCAGACAACTTCAAGTGACAAGATTGTGTGTAACAAACTCTGAGATGTACAGCCTAAGTCTTCATCTCTGAAATCTGTGTATGTTGAGATCTGCATGTGGCATGTTGGTTTTGAGTAGAACATGCAAAATATAGGTCTTGTGTGCTCTTAATGCTACAGTATGAATGTTGAAACAAAGTATTATCACTCCAAGAGCCTTTTGGAAAGGCCTTAAAACAGGTCTAAATTTTGCCACAGACTGGTACAATTATTTCATAAATGTATTTGTCTCTTAAAAAACATCCTAGGAAGAAATTGGTTTAAATTATGAGACCAATATGCACAACATTGCTACCATTGAAATGTGCATTCTCATTTCCCAGTAGAATACCTGGGATATTGTCTCATTATATGCAGTTATTGATAATGAAATTATATTTGCTACCTCAACCTCCAGCAGAATTTATCGAGTGCTAAAAGATTGCAAATACCCTTGATCTGAAAACATGTTAACCCTCAGAGTATTAAGAATTAATCTAGTTCTGAGGGAGTGTGAGGACCTGCAGCAGGCCCAGGTACTTTACAACAGAAGAGTTGCTCAGAGGGAAAGGGAGCATTCCTGGTTTTGGTGGGGGTAAAGTTGGCTCTCTTGAGAGAATAAATCCTATTTACTTCACTTCCCAACAGCCAGAGACTCTCCTACCCAGAACAGAGTGTCCACTCTAACATTCTGGTAATTAGCAAGTTCCTGGGGGGGCATTTGCCATGAGTAAGCTAGTTGCTTAAGAGGCTAGCGAAGACCAGGCAAGGTCAAAGGCAGGCTGTACATTGTAGAAAATTTTATGACATGCATAATAAAAGTCCTGCTTTAAAATGCTCTTGTATCATTACCAATGATTGCATTGAGTAATGTGACTCATACAGTACTTGGAAAGCAACAAGGAATATTCTAAGTAATACTTACACATCTCACTTAGTATTACGTTGTTACAAGCCAACCCAGATTCCAAGACAAATCAGAGAAGTGATACTTACTGTTGTTACATAACCAAACTGCTTCTCTGGGGCAATTTATAATATGTATGTTTCTCTTCCCCCCCCCCCCCCCTTTTCTTTCTGTGGTTAAAATATAGACATACTAGGTCACTTGCTGTCTGATTTTCAATAATGTAATGACTTAACTACCATGACAACAGGTACAGTTTGTACTGTACAACAGCACATGGCATAGTTGTTTTCAGTGACCAGATGTAAAAGCGTCTGACAAAGCTCCTTGAGGCAAGAATTTCTCTGTGTGGGCCAGACCACTGCCCTGGTGCTGTAGTAACTGTACTTTTAACAAAGAGGCCCCTATCACAGGCTATTCCCAACTTCTTTGTTACCCTCCAACTCCTTGCTGCAGTTTAGTGGATGCATGTCCATCTATCTGCTGAGATGGGGGGGCGGGGGCATGTGGAAAAACAGAAGGGGGGGGGGGGCTTAGCACACATCCCTCTCCTCAGTGTCTCCCATTGGTTCATTTGCACAGCTGCCTGCCTCGGATGCTGGCTTTTGTGGATCACATTCTTAGGCACTTATCTCTCCCCATTTGTTGTATAGGGCACCTAACTTGACTTTGTGAATTGCAGCATTGTTCTTGACTCTTTTTAAATAAGAAGGGGGAAAAAAAGTTTGGCACTGTGATGCTCAATGTTGGAATGCCTAAGTCCCCTTATGGCTCCCACCCTGATTGGTGTATGAGGATTTCCCTTTCTGGATCCAGACCAGGTACCACTGCATTTTGCTTTTGGATAAATTTGGACAGCTCTACTTAATGTATATTCCCCCCCACCCTGAAGCCAGTCACCCCTTACTTTAGCCTACTTGGAAATGTCAGGATCTCATTCTTTACAATTGCTCTGCTTCAGAATTCAACTCCTGGGGGGCTCTTTGTTTCTGTAGTTCTCACTTGTGCTGGCTAAATAATGCAGGAAGCTCAACAAATTTGAATAAAATTTCTGATTGGTTTAACTATCTAGAATAATTCAGTGTTCATGGATACTTCATATGATGAGGCCATAATGTTTAGACTAGAAAATAATAAAATGCACTCAATTGATTAAGCTGTTTGTAGGAGTCTAAGAATTAGCATTCTGTATAATGGCAAATAATTCATAATGATGAAGAGGGTCTGATAAAAGGATTCAGTGCTAGTGACTGTCCGACTTGATAGCCTTGATCGGAGAGCCTCATTAAAAGAGAAACTATGGACAGAACATTGGCGTGTAGATGCCCATTGATTGGTTCTTTGCCTCTTGAACTAATGAGTGCAGCTCTCTTGAATGTCATTCCCAGAAGCCCTGCTTCCATATTGCTTTCAAATTACATCGCAGCACTGTGCTGTACTGATTGGCTGGCAATGTATTGTCATTCCCAACTGATCTGCTCTCTGCAGGAAAGTCTTCTGTTTGAAAACACAATGATAGAGTAAATTCAGAAATCCACTCACAGCAGGATTTTTGCCTGTGTAAAACTGGGCACTAAATGAATTAAATATGCATACTGTGGTAGGGGAGATGTGGTGCACTTAGGTTGCTGGACAAATTTTTTTGTCATGTTTAATCATTTGGAACTGATAAACACTGACATTAGACTGGCCTGAGCTACGAAGTGGAGAACTTGATCCAAATTTTCCCAAAGTCGGAGCTGTTTGGACCTATGATGAAGTTGGGGCCCAGCTGTAAAGTTTGAGGCTGTTTGGATCTGAGGTTTTGGTTTGTGCCCAACTCTTCAGTTGTGTGTGATGGTAACTACCCAAATGGAAGAGGGAGTAATCTGCATTGTTGGAGGAACAAAGATTTCAAGAGGAATGAAAAGGACTTTGTCAAAATTGGTAGCACTAAAATAAACCTCTTGGTGCATGTGTCATTGTGCAGAGTCAAACTTTCTGCTCTGCTTTGCTCTTTCCAAGCAGACAGGGATTGAAATATATACCAATCCACTTGCTGTTCACAAGAACAGAGTACTTGGCTCATGCATATGGAGAAACCCAAAGTCCTGGGTTTGTGGTGAAGGTGGTCCTCATTAGCATGTGGCTTTTTCAATGTGGGGAGCAGGACTGGAGGGTTGATGCTTGTGGTTTTAGAAGGCTGGTTTGAGGTGGAAGGAGAGGGGAAAATCTGGGTATTATACTTTGTAGATGGAATGTTGAGTCTGTCAGCCTTGACAGGGCCTATTTATTCTGCCCTTTATTTTGATAGAGCAGAATACTTGGTCTGAAAAGGTAGTTTCCCATCCTGTACTCGGTCACTTCTAGACACTCAAGGTTTCCTTCAGTCAGAGCAAAGTGACAGAGTTTGCTGAATACTACTTAAGAATATGGGGACTGGTCTGCGAGTTCTGTGTGCAACTAACAGTTGTACCTGCAGACCTAATAGGAATGGGAATTGCTAACATGTTGTACAAACAAATGGTTGCCTCTCTTATCTCTGTACTCACTAATACATCATATTAAAAAGGCTGAGGCTGTAAGGATAGAGTATCTATTGAATAACAAAGTAGCAGTAATTGCTTAGCTAGTAACTGAACACATTTCACCTTTCTTTGAAAATGAAAACTCATTGTTTTAAGTGTTCAAATCACACAGAGATTACCTCCCCTTCCCCCCCACACTCAGTTCATTCTATCCTTCTATAGCCTCTCCCCTCACCCCATATCAGTTTCTTTAGAACTACTGGTTCCTTTCAATCTCTCAGACATCAAAATGATTTAATTTGGACAGCTGTATTGGTAGGCTTCATTTTAAGATCATAAAACTCTGGATGTTTCTGCTAATTCAAAAAAGTGCTTCAGAGAAGGCACATTATGTCCACACAGCTGCCAGTGAAAGTTGTAAATAGACATGGCACCTTGAAACTTGAGAGCTGCTTAATCCTGGGGTTTGAAACTTCTTTAAATTCTGCTGTGTGATTTAAGTCCAATACTTGTAGCTAAACTAACGTCTTTCTAATTCATATACATTAACTTATGAAAATGATCTGCAACATCCTTAAGCTCTTGTTTTTTATCTGAGTCATGTTAGATAATTAGCACATAGGTACTGATCTGCCCTCAGATACAAATCAGTATCACCTGAGTTGCATTTAAACTTCAAACTTATGTCTAAATAAGTCTAAGTGATAAATTCACAAGGACTAAATTATTTTATGAATTTAGAGTTTCTACTTTGAATTTCGATGTCTGTATTTGCTGTGTTAACTTATTTGAAGAATATCTTGCTGACACTTTATTTTGCTTGCAAATTGTTTGAAATGTTGAGCTGGTTTCTTAACTGCGACTGGCCATATTAGCCATATGGTTGTTTCTGTTTCCAGGTGAGATGAGCCTGCATTAAAACATCCCACAGATAGTTGGTGTGGAAACTTATGGTTGGTTTTTCATGATCAGCTGTGCTACTTCAAAAATTGCGTTCTGTCAGTGTTTTTCCTAATAGGTTCCATTGTGTGAATGTTTTTTTTAGAATGTGCACACCAAGGGAATGTGAAGTGGGCTGAAGGGAGAGAAAAGATGGTCCAGTGGATGGGATGTTGAAGGGAGAGGAAAGATGGTCCAGTGGATGGGGTGCTAGCATAGGACTTAAAGGACCTGGGTTCAAAGACCTTGCTCCATCATAGATTTCCTGTATGACTTTTTTGGGGTAAGTCACTTAGGGCTGAAACCACAAAGGAACCTGGGTGCCAAACTTCAGATCCTAAAAACCCCCTACTCATCTGCTAACTAACCATGTAGGTGCCTAAGAATCCATTGGCTAAGAACCCTCAGTGCATACATTTCTACCCATGTGCAAAGCTGAGGTAGTGGTAGTCTCACCCTGTCCCTCCATGGTTAAAACACTCATCCAGCTTCATGCTCCCATTTTGCCTGAGGTAGAGCGGGGACACAAACCCAGGTATCTCTCTCTCCCCTGCTCGGCAAGATACCCTATATCCCGGTGGTTAGGGATGGATCTCTTCTGCCGAAACTGTTCCACTTCGTAGGAAATATTGGAGCAGGGACTGGAACCTGGGTCTCCCAGATGAGTGCCCTAATCAGCAGGCTATAGTCATTTTTTCTCTCTCTCTGACCCAATGACTTTAAATATTTTATGCATAGTGGAACAGCTTCAACAAGAGACATTGAGAAAGATCCACCCTGGAATATGCCCCAGTGATGAGGACACTCACCTGAGAAGTGGGACACCTGGGCTCTCAAGTCTCTTCTCCAAATCAGGTAGAGTGAAGCTGGGCCTCCCACATCCTGGGTGAGTGCTCTAACCACTGGCCTATAGAGTGTAAGAGGGGAGGGGGGAACTACCCCCACACTATGTAGGAGGGGGGAGGGTAGGCTGTTCTGGCTTAGGCACATAACTCCAGGAGAGGTCTCACAGCTGTGAATTGCAAGTGGAGGGAGCCACCTCCCTCCTGCCTGGACTAGGTGACTAATAACCACTTCCCTAGTGGCTAGTTTAAGCAGCTCCTCGTTCAATATGCTGGCTTTTGAGTATCCCGTTCTTAGGCAGCTAACTCTCCCCATGCATGATAGAGGGAGTCTACGGACCTAGTTCAGGGCTAAGGATTCCACTGGGCAGCAGGGCACCTAAAGTTAGGTGTTAGGCTCACTGTTGTAAGTCCCATTGTGAATCTAGCCCTGAGCCTCTCTGGGCCTTAGTTCCCCATCAGTAAAATGAGCACAATAGCACTGCCCTCTGTCACAGGGTGGTTGTGAGGATTAATACATGAAAGATAGGGAGGCACTCAGATGGTTCAGTGATGGGGGGCGGGGGGGTCATAAGTACTGAAATAGACAGAAATGGATTATTTTAAAAACCAATGGATAGTCATGGAATTGTTTTGATCTCACTCTAGTTCTCAATTGGGCAATAGGAGTTTGGCCACCTCTTTGGAGGTTTCCTCACTATCGCATTTTTTTTTTTAAACCCTGAAATCCATACTGGGCTTTGTGACCCCACCTGTTTTAAACCAACTGTTAGGTCAAATAGAATTATTTACTGCCAACAACAGGCTTGAAAAATTAGAAGAATCCTGAGGTCAAGAGGCTTAAGAATTTTGTCTTCCTGCTCATGTGCCAAATCTTGACCATGTGTTTGAGGCCAGGCTGTGGTTGTATGGTGGGGATTGGCAGGGGTGTAGTAGCCAGAATCCCTCCGGAGCTCTGACTGAGTGAGCCAGAATTCCCCCACAGCAGCCTGCCCTGCAGTGGTGGCACTACCACTCTCCTTGATGCACATTGTGCATTCCACTCTAGTGTTCAGGAAAGAGGGGGCTGTGGCCTTGCCCCCTGGGGAAGGCTAGTGCCTATGTTCTCTATCCTGAAATGCCTCTGCTGGGGAAGGCTCCCTGTGTCCTCCTCCCTACCCCACCGGTGCATACCTAGTCAAACTCTTGGCATCCAGATAACTTTCTCTCATCCCTTCCCCCTGTTCCAGTTAGTAAACTGCGTGGCAGAACCCTGCTTATCGCAGCTGGGTTTCTGTTGTTATGAACACAGAAGTTCTATAGTGGTTCTGAAATTTGTTTCTGCCCTGTTTCATACAAATGAGTGAATAGCATGTCTTATGCATCAAGACACCTGCTATGCTCTGGGCCCGGATGTAATCTGGCACTGAGATAAAAACAGGAGTAATTCCAGCAGCAGCAGGAGCTACACTGGTGTAAGTGAGATCAGAATCCGGCCCTGCTCGACTTTGTTGGATTCAATACTCGGTTCTGAGTGAGTCTCCTAAATTGTTTTGTGCCTGGACTAGCTCTATTTTATTAAAGTAATGAAATAATACATCTTTACCAAGTCTTGAATGCCCTTTATATTAACAAAATGCATTATTTCATCTGTCTAATTAATATCCTGTTTTAATAGGTATCTCACTTCAAGTTAGGTTCCTGTATTCTTAAGAATTTTTACTAATTTAATTGAGAGCAGTCTCAAATTAATTGTATAATTAATCTTGTCAAATTAGGTAACATTTCCTACAGTACCTTATTAAAGAAACTTGAATATTTTAAATTACCATGCTATTAGGCATTAATAAAGAAGCTCTTATTCTGTATTGTTCTATTTTATAACACAAAGAAGGTAATGGCAATGTAAAAGCTAAGTTCTATAGTACACTGATAATTAGATACACCTAATTCTCCATTATAGCTTTTCTCCTAATTCAAACATAGAATGCAAAAGCCTTTTTAGTTTAAAAAAAAAAAAAAAAAAAAAAGAGAGATTAAAAAAACAATGCCAGGAATGAACTATTGTGCTGATTACTGAACAACTGGCCAGTTGGCCCTTACATGGTTGTTTGACTGAAGTCTCACAGAAGAAGCATGCTTCTGAGAAATCTAGTGCAGTGCTTGGCAGGACTTAAAGGCATACAGAGAAGTAGAAATCTTTCTTTTCATCAATTGCTCTCATGTGTGGGAATAAGCAGCATGTCGATTTCCTGACTGAGAGTGAAGAGCCATGATCCCTGACGAGCTCCTGAGAATTACAGAACACATCTGCCTTCTTGCAGAGACTGGAAGAGTTCCCTCTAGAGATGTCTGGAGGATGACCATGAAGATGATGGGCAGGACTGGAGAATCAGAAGTGACGGCTGTGATGTGGGAGAGGCAAGCATGTGGGCTGAGGAAAGGGGAATGGATAATGAGGCACCATCAATTTTTTATGAGTATATGGAAATGGCACTCGGGGTCAGAAAGCCCAAATACCTGACTTATCTGTGTGTACCAAGGAACTCTTCATTATAGTGGTCTAGTATTTTAAGTCTTAGTACCTATAGTTCTGTGTACTCAATATACTTATTGGATTAGATACTTCAGAAACAGTAACAACCTACATCAATGCTGTATTCGTAAAACTGCAGTTCATATGAAAGAACATTTCAGAGTGGTAGCCGTGTTAGTCTGTATCAGCAAAAACAATGAGGAGTCCTTGTGGCACCTTAACAACTAACAAATTTATTTGAGCATAAGCTTTCGTGGGCTAAAAACCACTTCATCAGATGCAGGGAGTGGAAAATACAGTAGAGAGGTATAAATACACAGCATATGAAAAGATGGGAGTTGCCTTACCAAGTGGGGGGTCAGTGGTAACGAGCCAATTCAATTAAAGTGGTAGGCAGGGCCGGCTCCAGGCACCAGCTTACCAAGCAGGTGCTCGGGGCGGCCACACCAGAGAGGGGCGGCACATCCGGCTCTTCGGCATCAATTCGGCAGTGGGTCCCTCACTCCCGCTTGGAGCGAAGGACCTCCTGCCGAAGTGCCGCAGATCGCGATCGCGTCTTTTTTGTTTGTTTGTTTGTTTTTTGTTTTGCGGGGCGGGGGGGCTGCTTGGGGCAGCAAAAACCCTGGAGCCGGCCCTGGTGGTAGGCAACATCCATCTTGAAGTGGGTTTTAGCCCACGAAAGCTTATGCCCAAATAAATTTGTTAGTCGTTAAGGTGCCACAAGGACTCCTCGTTGTTTTTACTGAATTTCAATTTCAGCCACACCTGGATTATAGCCAGTTCTGATCCATTCAGAGTAGTTACTGTTGACGGGAGGCCAGGCCCCTGGTACTCTTTTTTTTTTTTTTTTTTTTCCTTTCTTCCCCCCTCCACTATCAACACTGTCGACACCTAACACAAAGTGCTAACCATATAGGGCTGATCCAGATAGGATAGGCAAACTATCCCCTTGGCCCACTGCCAAAACCAAACCCATCAATAGATCTGCTCAGAGATTTTTTTTTTTTTTGATGAAACTGTTTTCTGTTTGGGAGAATACTGATTTTAGCCTAACCGAAACTTTGTGGAAAGGCTTCTCGCAGGCAGGATTAAATTTCTGGTCAGATGGACCCACCCTCTTCAGAATAGCTAGCAGCCTAGTGTTTAGGGCAGTCACTTGGGATGTGGCAGACCCAGCTCAAGTCCCTTTTCTGCCTGATTCAGAGCGGGGACGTAAACTGAGCCATCCCAAGTCAAGTCCCTGCCCTGAATCAACTAGAGCAGGGACTTGACCTAGGTTGCTACATCCCAGGTGATTGCCCTGCCCACCCAGCTATTCTGGGGTAGATGTCTCTTATGCTTGACTTATTTTTGCACCCCCCTCTTTTCCCCCGCTCTCCCAAATCAATAGGTCTTGGTTTCATCCTGATGCAGAACAGGAATATTTCTAGAATATCACATTTTCATGGGATAGGAAAACCACTTCCTGCCCAGCTCTCCCCACCAGAATGTCGGTTTCATAGACTGTGATCTCAACCTGGACCTTTAGATATTCCCATTAGACCCAGCCTTTGCCCCGCAAGCTCCCATCAGCCAACTCATCTAGCGACCAAGAACATGAAGCTGTTTTAAAACTGACTAGATGTAATTTTAGAGTCTCCTGTTAATCATATTCCATGTTAATAGGCTTGTATGAAACTTCTTACAAGTAGGAGAAAGTGGTGTGACTAGAAGTTTTATTCCACATACTCCGTGGTTTGGGTATTTGCTGTCTGATCAGTCTGTTTTGCATATGCGGGAGCTCCTGTCAGATTCTAGGCAACATGCAATTGGCTGAAAAATTCTTTGAAGCCTGGCAGGGCTGGCAAATGCTGTCAGACACAACTAGGGATAGTCTTCAACCTCTAGCTCACAAACAGGAAGCGTGCTTGATAAGGGAGCTGCTGCCAAATTTTGATAAGAATTCAAGTAAGAGTCCTCCCTAGTAGGGCTCCAGAGCCCTTTTATTGGGTTGTTTTAATGCCCTCCAGAAGAGTGAGGGGTCTAGGGGGGATGGCTTTTGAAGACTAGTGTGAGAAAATAACTAACACAACATGCTGCAGAGAAACGGCTAGTAAAATCTTATACACAAATGCAAATTTTTCACCCTATAAGCAAAAGTGTTTGGGCAGTGTGATTCTCAGTTTAATGTGCTACAACTTTGGTACTTAAGCCAGTAATTATCATGGGAATGGCACTGCTGCTGCATATTAACCCTTACATGGGTATGTGCTCAAAAGAAGCTACAAGGTGCACAGAATACAGTACCATGAAGAGACCATGCTGTATTGAGCATGGTCATTCTCTCTTGGGTGGAGAGGGTGATCTTAAGATTCTAGCACTTGTATAGCCCTCTGGGCATCAGCCACGCTAGAGAGAGATACAATGTAATACAGTCCAGTTGCCCGTGATAGTTCCTTTCACAATGCAATAAGTCATGAACCTGACAGATCTGCATTCCTGTTGATTTTTGGCAGAACTGTCATTCTGATTAGTTTGTGGGTTTTTTCCTGTGTGTAATGATATTTGTACTACCCCTGTGTGGTTGGTCTCCCCCACATAATCTGCAATATCAGACGTTCTGCATTATATTACTTCTCTTTGAGATTTGATTTCAGTCCTGTCAACCATGCTGCTCAACCTATCACCGGCCTCCTGCTGGTAAGACTGATGCCGCAGACTCCTCGCCTGTTAGTCTCTGAAGAGGGGGGCATGGGGGGGAGTCTTCTCCAGTATTTATTAAAATCAATCTCTCTGATCTGCAGGGTTTCTTTTTATTATTTTAAACATTTTTCCTCCCACAGTCATTCCACATTATCGTTAGACATTAATAAAACTGGTCACTCACAGCGAGAGGGGGAAAAATGTGCTTTTTATCAGGTGTGTATTAGCAAAGCATGCTGAGCCCAAATGCTGCTGCTTGCGGTTTAGTCATTTGTTTCCTATAATGCTTCTCCTTCTCCCACCACCCCACCTTTGCAGCAAGCATAATTGCAGAGAGGCCTGTACAAAGATACCACTCCTAAAACTTTGTGGGCAATCCTGTTGGGAGACACAGATCTTGACTGGTCCCCAAAGGTTAGGAGATGACTCTCCCAGACTGGGGTTTGGAGTTGACTTCATCCTTGGATCCCCCAGGCTTGCCACTCTTTGCCCACACGATCTAGCTCACATAGGATCATAAAATCATACAAATGTAAGACTGGAAGGGGTCCTAAGGTCATCTAGTTCAGTGGTTTTCAAACTGCGGGTCACGACCCAGTACTGGGTCACGGAACGTAAGGCACGGGGTTATGGCGGCTCTGGTCAGCACTGCTGACTGGGCAGTTAAAAGTCCTGTCATCAGTGCTGCCCGGCTAAGGCAGGCTAGTCCCTACCTGTTCTGACACCACGCTGAGCCCCGGAAGCAGCCAGCAGCAGGTCCAGCTCCTAGGCGGGGGCGGGGCACAGGGCTCCATATGCTGCCCCCGCCCTGAACACCAGCTCTGCATTCCCATTGGCTGGTTCCCAGCCAATGGGAGTTGGGGGGCTCAGTGCCTGTGGGCAAGAGCCACA
Organism: Emys orbicularis; assembly: GCF_028017835.1. Classification (NCBI taxonomy): domain Eukaryota; kingdom Metazoa; phylum Chordata; order Testudines; family Emydidae; genus Emys; species Emys orbicularis. Next base: position 120,778,885 of record NC_088685.1, on the reverse strand, counting down.
TGGAGCCACTTGCATGCCTCCGCCTAGGAGTCGGGCCTGCTGTTGGCTGCTTCCGGGGTGCAGTGTGGTCCGCGGTGCCAGGATAGGCAGGAAGCCTGCCTTAGCATCCCAGATGCGCTGCTGACTGGGAGACGCCCGAGGTAAGCCTGTGCCCCAACCCCCAGCCCTGAGCCCCAGCCCTGAGCCCCCCAAACCCAGAGCCCTTTCCTGCACCCCAAACCCTTCATCCCTGACCCCACCCCAGAGCCTGCAACCCCAGCCCAGAGCCCTGACCCTGTCTCACACCCCAGCCCAGAGCCCCTCCCACACCCTGAACTACTCATTCCCAACCCTCTGCCCCAGCCCTGAGCCCCTCCAACACACCAAACCTCTCATCCCCAGCTCTGTTGGATCGCAGGGATTAACGATTTTCTTCAAATGGGTCACCAGAAAAAAAAGTTTGAAAACCACTGATCTAGTCCAGCCTCCCACCCTGATGCAGGTGTACGTATACTAAGACTATCCCCACCAGGTATTTGTCTAACCTCCAATGATGGGGATTCTACAGCCTCCCTAAGTAACCTGTTCTGCTGCTTTACTATCTTTATAGTTCAACTTTCCCCCCCCCGCCCTAATATCTAATCTAAAGCTCTCTTGCAGGAAATGAAGCCAGTTACTACTTGTTCTGCCTTCAGTGGACATGGAGAACAATTGATCACTGGCCTCTTTATAACAACCTTCCCCATACCTCAAGGGTGTTATCATGTCCCCTCTCCGTCTTCTCCTTTCTAGACTAAACATGCCCTGTTCTTTCAACCTTTCCTCATAGGTCAGCACAAGCAGAGACTGCATGCATGTGAGCAGGAGCACTGTCACTGCTTTGCTGTGCCTCTCCACATTCTGTGCCTCTACAACTTTAAGAAATGAAAGTAGATGAACCAAGTGCTGACAAAGAGGTCTCAAACTAATCTGTCAAACTTTGATGCAAGGACTGAGGAGAGTCCTTTGCTATAACAAAGGCCGTAGCTGGCCAGTTTAATACCCCTGGCAGAGATTAGAGCAGCTGCAGGGCAGCTCTAAACTTGTGCTCCCTGCTGGCACCCTTACAGGGCTTGTGGCAGATGGGAATTGCTGGGCTGTTACTTCCCCGCCCCCAGTCTGCCCAAGAACACTTCTGCACTGAGGGCTTCAGTGGGAATGGTGCAAAACTGGTGCACTGGTGCAGCAGGCTCTGTCTAGCACAAAACCTTCATGCACCAGACCTATTCCCTGGGGAGGGGGCCTTACAGCTTCTGTGCCAGCTATGCCAGTGCAAAGTTGCCTTTGGGCAGAATTTAATCTTGTCCAAAATGAGTCATCAACTCTCAACCCAAATGCCACGGAGAGCTCTCTAATAAAATGCTGGATTTGGCTTCCGTGGCTAGGCCTGGCTAGTAGTGACAATTGGATACGTGTGCAGTGGCTTATGTGAAATGTTTACTAGGAACTGGACTGAAACCGTTGACAAGAGTCTGCATCACAACTGGCACTTCTGCTGACAGTCTCCGCAGTGAGGCCAAGAACTGGATGGGCTTAGGCTTGGCAGGGCAGTGTGAGCAAAACTTGCTGTGCTGCCAGTAGTGCTGTGGCGAAACAGAGGTCCCCACTGCTGTCAAACTGCCAACTCTCACAAGCATTCAACTGGAGACTCAGCCCCAGCATCCAGATAAACTCTAGATTCTGCAACTATTGAGAAATGCTCATATGACTTGGTATGGACATCACAGCCAATACTCCTGTATGACAACTGTTCAGTAAAAGCTGAGCTCTTTCTTTACATCTGTAGCAGGAATCAGGCAGAAAGAGAGCTCTGGAAATCTTTGCAATGAAGCAGAGAGATTATCTTTAGGGATAATAGTTTCTTTATTCTGATTTCATCTTTCAGTGATAGAAAGTGATTGAGTCTTTATCATGACAGTGGCCACTGCAACAAGGTCTCAGAAATCTGTCCATGAGAGCAGCAGCAAAGTTAATATTACATTTAGTCTATGGTGCTGTCTAAAACAATAAAGCTTAATTGCTCAGTTTACAAAGTTTTACAGATGATTTTAGAGGCCTGTTCTTAGGGAAGTGAGTTTCCTTGTAAAAATGTGAACTCTGACTACTTTTCTGATAGTTCTTTTGGTCTGTCACGTGCATTCTGGGATTGCTTCCCCCTAACCCCCCTCCATGTGGGGAAAGTGGCAGTCCAATGAAGCAGAAAATCTAATTTGCTTTGCTTAATACCACCTGCTCCCAGTTGATTTCTTTCTGTGATAAATTTATTTTTGTGGGGATGGAATGAAAGACAGAGTTACCGTTTCAAGAGACCTGAACATTAAAAATGACAATGGTCTCCTAATAGATGCAAGACCTTAAGAATCTACTAGCTCTCTTCTATATGCCACTGTCAATTAAGGTCAGAACTACACGCTGCATAATTAGCTATATTAAATACACAAAAGAGTATACCAAGATGGAGACCCACTGCAGAGAAATGCAGCTACTAAAACAGATGCAAGTGTAAAGTATTAAAGAAACTTACTATTGAAACTGTGCTATTAATTACTTATATTTGGATCAGAAACTTTGATTGGGGGGAAAAAGTTAGTGGAAACAGCAAATTAACACAGACCCCATGGTAACCTTAAATCAGCCTCCTTGTGTCTATACATTATAATGCAGTCTTTAATTACATGGTCATGAAGTATTCTTTCAGTAGAGCTTCTGCCTCCTTCAGCAAGCAGGATGGACAATACTCAGGGAATGAGGTTGCAAGGTGTATAATGTGCAAGGCAGGGATCTACAAGAACAGGAAGGAGGGCCTTCCAAGGAGAGGACTGACATGGGTCTCCATTGACCCCAGGAAGAGGACCCAAATTTCCTAATTGAGTTGTCATAGTAGCTTGAAATAATCCTAGATTTAAACATTATTTCCTGTCTTCATTTTAGGGACCCTACTACTGAGGATAATCTTCCAGAAGAAAAATATCCATCTTTTCTCTATTCTGTGTGAGCTCTACAATTTCCCTGATTCCCCTGGGGAAAAATTCTTTCTTCCCAATGGAGCTACACTCAAAATAAGAAGACAAAAATCTGCTATTCTTTTCCTTGTGTTCTTAAAGTTCTGACAAGGGCCTTTCTCTAGAGAGCCATCTTCTTCGCTTCTTTGTATTTACTGTCACCTGCCAGCATTTTGTTCTGTCTTAAGGAGACAGTAGGTTAGCTACACTGCCAACTTCCTGTGGCTGCGTTTACCAGCAGCCTCAAACAAGCCAGGCTAATAGCAATGAGCACAGTTGTTTTGGGGCTTTCCCCCCCCTGTGTGAATGCTGAGTTTTTTGTTTGATTTCTGACTTTGGCTCCTAATCAAGTCATCTGAAGAGTAAATGATCCCTTGGATAGATACTGATGTTCCCTATTGGCCAGAATGTGAGACAGTCTAAATAACATAAGTTAGAGAGAAGATGGCTGTCAGAATGACATTGTAAATATGTTGGACATTGACTATATTACTCAATCATCATAACAGGTTGAGATGGACTTTCTGGATTCCTTATGTTCATATTGAGTTTAATGACTTGCCAGCAATCTAGAGCAGTGGTGGGCAACCTGCAGCCCACGGCCCGTCAGGGTAATCCGCTGGCGGGCCGCCAGACAGTTTGTTTAATTTGCACAGCTGCCCGCAGCTCCCAGTGGCCGCGGTTCGCTGTTCCCAGCCAACGGGAGCTGTGGGAAGTGGCGCGGGCCGCAGGGACGTGGTGGCCACCGCTTCCCAAAGCTCCCATTGGCCAGGAACGGTGAACCACGGCCACTGGGAGCTGCGGGTAGTCATGCAAATGTAAACAGTCAGCCCGCCAGTGGATTACCCTAATGGGCCACATGCGGGCTACAGGTTGCCCACCACTGATCTAGAGACAAGGTGGGTGAGGTAATATCTTTTCTTATTGGACAAATTTCTGTTTAGCTCGAAGGCCTGTCTATTTCACCACAGAGCTGCTCTTCAGGTAAGGGAGAGCCCTAACCAGACCTGAAGAAGAGCTCTGTATAGCTCAAAAGCCTGTCTTTTTCACCAGCAGAAGCTGATCCAATAAAAGATATTACCTCACCCACTTTTGTTTCCCTAATATCATGGGATCAACGCAGCTAACAACATTTGCCAGCAATTCATCAGCTAGTACTCTTGTTATATGAGCAAAGGATTCAATGATTCAGTGATGCAAGCTAAAGCATTTGCTTCCACAATTCAGTCAAACAGGTTACTTTGAAACCCAAAGTTGTCTGCAACTGGAACCTTCACATTACTTCATATGTGGGTCTCTTTAATCACCTCACTACTTGTCCACATACAAGGCTTTACTGGAGAGGAGAGGAACTAAAGTCTTCCCAGAAATAAATATAATTCTTTCTAATCTTTTGCTCCATAAGATGCTTAACAAGATGAATTCTTTACATGAGCATGTGATCATACAGGAAGTTCTCTTCTGGCATACAGCAAATCTATTTAAAAAACAAAACAAGCTGCAAAATGAGAATACATGCATGTTGCATGAAAAAGAGAACTCACTTGCTGAAGGAATGAAATCTGATGTGGTAAAGCCTTGTGCCCCATGGTTTGGTGTCTTATGCTAGGGACCTACAGAGCAGGCAAGGTGCAACTCCTGGGGTCCACTATTGGAAAAGCCAACGTATCCTTCTAGACAATAGCCTTCTCAGGGGTGGAGTTTGATAATACAATAAATTATAGCTCCCACCAGTTCTTGTGCCTCACTGCGTTAAAAAAACTGATCTAAGCCAACCCTACTTCTCAGACAGTGAGAAGTCACTGGTGGCTTTTTCTAGGAAACCATAGACTGACTGCAGTGAAATCCTTCTGGACAGAGAGGATCTAATGGGAGCGTATCCTAGCTGTTGAAACACTGGAAGCGAATCCCCTTTATGGAGGCTTCTTGGGAACATTCTGTCAGGCAGAGGTTTGCTCCTCCTTGGTAGCTCTAGTTAGTTACAAGCCTTGGGGACCCTGTGCTGCTGCATGGCTCTGGCGCCTGTCGGCCCACGTTCTTTTGAAGCATCATATAAGTGGAGTGATGCCTTCCAACAAATGGGTGGAGTAGAAGACCCTATTGGCAAGGTCCTGAAGATTGTTGCATGCACACTTTCTCTCCAGTGGATAGCATCACACCCCAACAGAGCAGTAATTTAAAAAAATGAATGTTTTTCTCCTCCATCATTAGCCTGTTCCTGTGGGACACACATTAGGCTTCTTAGGGTTTTCAAGTTTAAGAGCATTTAGCACCTGGTTAACTTGTAGCTGGCACAGGCATACACTCTTTTAAGACTTTTGTGCTGTGGTAAATCTAATTTTAGTGTTTAAAATCTTAGTGGCTATGTAGTGCTATTTCCATGGTGGCCTGCTTAGCTCCAGGGCACTTAGATTTTTGTCAATCAGTCCTACAATGTTATTTATTTATCTATCACTTAATAACCATGCTGCACAGAATAATTTATCTGGCATAGCATGACAATTTGTACTATAATTTGACCCCTGCTGCTGCAGACTTGCATTCCGTTACAGCAATGATTGAGAAAATTAAGATTCCTAGGTCACTTTTCAGGCTGTTTTCTGCTTTTCATAATTTCATTCCACTTCATCTTTGATCAAAGGAAAGGTTCATCCAGAAATGTGAAACTGGCAAAAATCACCATGTTGTTCCGCTGTCTAGATCTTAGTTAATTCCATATAGATATGGGGAGTGGGGCCGTGCATGCTTGAATTGGCATGCTAGATTGGCATGCCACCAAAATTAAACTTAAAATAAAAATTCTACAAATATCTAGCAGAGTTCATCCAAAATCTCAGAGTACTTTACCAACCCCTCATTTCAATTAGGAAGGTAAATAAAATACTCTCGGTATTATATGGTGAGGTTTTTTTCCTCCTGAAGCCTAAACAGTGTTAAGTAGCAGTCAGAAATAGAATTTAATCTTTATGCTAACAGGTGAGGTGGTGTTGTCTAGTGCTTATGCAGGCCCAAGTATGGGTGGAATGGGGGAGGGGGGGAATGCAAGAAAGGGAAATTTAAAGGAGAACAGTGTCATAAAATGTTACTCTTAGCCTCTTCCTCATAGAAAAGTGAAGGGACATAAACATAGAGAGTGTTGAAATAACATAATATAATATATCTACATTCAACAGTTTAGTTGTACTCCCTAAGACTGAAGTTTTTGCTATGCAAGGTATTCCATTTGAGCTGTTTGCATTCAACACAGTAAAAGATGGAGTTGATAGAGCGGGCACTGGACTTTCTGACCTGGTCTGAGAAGTGTAGCTACTTTGTTATTCCATAGAAACTGCACCAAACTTTCCATGCTCTGATGAGCTGCAAATACTACATTTTTCAGGGCAGTCTTCCTTTTCTTGTCTGCAGCAGGTGAGTGCCTACATTCTCCTCTTAACTACCACCTATAGAAAGATGTAAGGGACTGTGCTTTCTGTTACACATGTACAATGCCTAGCACAATGGGCCGAATCCCTGATTGGGGCATCTTGGTGCTACTGAAATATAAATTTATAAGATCCTCTAGTTTGATTTGAACTCATCTCTATGAAACTTGAAATAGGAATTCCATACCTGACATAGGTCAGGGTGTTGGGCTCAGGTTCATTTCTACTCTCATAGTTTTTAGAGATGGGATCCCTGTCCCACCTCTTCCACCCCCTCCCTGCTTGCCCCCTCCCCCCTTGCTGCCACCACTTGCTGTGTTCCTCCTCTCCTCTCTCCCTCCCCCATGAGGCCTCCACTGCCCACTGCTCCCCATGTCCCTCTTCTCCTCCACTCTCCTCCTTCCCCCGACCTCATGGGGGAGGGTGGAGAAGAGGAGGGGCGCGGTGAGTGGCGGGGACCTCCGGGGAGGGGGCATGGAGAGGAGGAATTAGCCAGGCAGCAGCAGGCAGTGGCGGCCTTGGGGAAGGGATTGAGCAGGGATAGGAAGAGGCAGAGTGCAGGCAGGGCCTCCACAGCCCAAGCGTCCAGCAGCGGGTTGGTGGCAACTGCACCAGAGGAGGCTTAGCCTCCCCAGGCCTATTATACCCGCTGCTTATGGTCCCTGCAATGCACTGTCCCTTCTCATCCAACTTTGTTCTTCCATCACCCATCTTTTTTTGTCCCAAAGGTCACCATGGCTCCCTCTGCTTGGCAACAGATGGTGTTTTCAGCAGTGTTTAAACTTTCATCAACAAACTGATGCTGCTGTAAAGATATGCTGAGAGCTTCTGATTCCTTCCCCTTCCCTGCACGTAGAAATGTAGGCACTCTGTTTGCATTGAGAATCCTGTCATTTGCCTCCCTTTGTTTTGTGCGCACTTTCCGCTCTGTGCTGTCAGAAAATGATCAGATCTCAAATCAGACTCCATTTCTGTCTCTTTAAATTTGCCTTTGAGGTAAAGAACTCTGATAAATATCTGAGAATGGCCATGACTCTGGCTTCCTATGCCTGGAAAGCACCTGACACGTCTTGGCACCACCACATTATGAATAATAATAAAACTAGTGTTTCAGAAGCCCAGAGGGTGGGCATATCCAGAATGGAGGAAGGCATTGCCTGGGATGCAGGGTACTGATCCTGCTGTTTTACTTTCCCATCGTTATAAGAAGTGGAACGCGTTGGCCTTGATCTGATTGGCTTATGTGAAAATCAATAGAAGATGTCTGCCTTCACTAAGCAACTCTCCTGGCTTTGTAATTACTGTTATTCTGAATTTGAAATCTACGATTCACATTAATCCCTGGCTGCATATTTAAAGTTAATTATTTGTACGGCTGCTTACAGAATCTAATGATTTCAAAAGGTTATTTCTCCCGTCCTTGATCAGTTATTTAGTGCATCTGAAAGGTTATGTTTCTTCTTTGTATCTTACCCATTGCTTTTCTTTTTGAAGATAGTTTCCATAGCATTATTTGTTTAATCAGCCTTTTCTGTTGCATTCACAGTACGGTAAAATTATACAGTAAGGTGCAAAGCTGTCTAGCACATTGTTGGCGACACACAAATAAGGTATTCTGTTTAAAAGGGGAATGCAACCAAATATATCCTTCAACTTGTAACTGTTTCCATAGAATTTCATGATGCTTGGCTTGGTTGTTCTCTGAAAAATTATCAAGTACTATAACCTAACTGAACCCTGGTCATACCTTTTCTGTCAGGTCTCAAAGACTGTTTTGAAATTTACTTAAAGACGGAAAGGTATTGCACATGGCTGTTAATTAAATGACAGTGGTTTGATTCAGGCGGGGGAGGAGGGAAGAGGGTGTTTTGTGCATAGCCTTGCATCGTAAAATGCAATGTCGGTTAAATTTAACATTAGTTTAAATATCCGTTAAATCAGACTCTTTGCAAATCAGACTCTTTGCAAAAGCAAGAGAGTCTGGAGTTGGGAGTATAACCCCTTACTCTGTACTTCCCTGGCATCACCCAGCTGAGGAATTCCGAGCCGCTTACCAACATTGTTTACCACACAAAGGGGTAGGGAGGTGTAAATTAGAGCTGTACAAAGAAGTGGGGTTGTTGTTTTTTTTTTTGGTTCACGGGCCAAACTGAACTCAAAACCTTCATTTTGGATTGACCCAAAACAATTTGTTTTCTCAGCAAAACAAAAAATAAATGTTATCGTGAAACAAAATGTTTGACCTGGAATGAAACATTTTGAGCATTTTAAACCATTTTTTAAAATTACAAACAAAGGCAATTTTGAAATGCTCACCAAACAGGAGGGGCTGGTGGTGGAGGTGGTGCCAGGCCCCCTTATAGCCCTGTGGTTGACATATGGAAGACCCAGGTTCAAGTTTGCCCCCTGATATGAGCAGGGAGTAGAATTTCTTGTCATGAATTTGAGACATTTTGGTTTACCCAAAACTGCATATATATTTTTTTAGTGAATAAACTATTCATCTGAAAAGCTTTGTGGTTCCAGTGTAAATTATGTTTCCCCACTTTGCAGATGGAAAGGCAGAATCGCTTAAGTGACTGGCCCAAGGTTACACAGGAAGTCTGTGATAGAGCTGTGATCATAGCCCAAACCCTGTGCATTAGCCCATGGCCATTTACGCATTATATAGTAACTTGCTGTAAGGCACCTAAGTATTGCATCATAGTTTGTAGTGTTCCTTAGTCATAATGTAAAGCCGACAGACCCTAGTCAACAGGAAGGATCGAACCCAGGACTTCTGTTGCATAGTGTATGAGCCTCTACTGCATGAGTTAGCTGAGACTGTAGCAGACTCCTCAATCTAGCTGGGGCTAGATGCCACTAGAGGGGGACAGAACGCCACACCAGGCAGGCATGGGTTATAATAACACACTCCCTTTGTGCCCAAATCTTGCATTATGTCTCTACACTAAATTATGCTGTACTGCTTTGAGGAGATGCTCAGGCTACATGGAGGTTTAATACATTCTGTGGTGTGGATTGAAATGGAGGGTTTCAAAAGCTTGACAAATGCTGCAGATGGTCTTGACTCTCTCTAGAGCAGTTTTGAGTGGGATGTCTTGTCAATCCTTAGTATTGTGCAGAAGTGGATAATGCACTGCCTGTTGATCAATGCTGTATAATAGCTTCCAATGAATTTCATTTGAAAGTTATGCATCATTTGTCAGTGTATAAATCCAGTATCTGAATATAATCTGCAATGCACATAACTTCCCCTAATTTTTTTAATAAGGATATGCAGTAGCAGGCTTCAATTGCTAATAATGTATGATCCCCTCTGCTGCATAGTGTAGAAGGAATAAAAGAAATGCTCTGAAAAGGACCCTGTGTAATGAGAGAATCAGTAGCTATGTTTCATGTTCTTCTTCCCACACACCCCCTGAGAGTATGGAAGCATCTTCATGTGGGCATTGATGGTTGAGGCTGAGCGAGTTAGGGGTTGGCGTGTGCGGAGCCAGAAGAAGGTTCTGAGAAAAGCCAGCTTTGGGGATCCATGAAGCGAGCAGCCATGGCCCACTCACACTTAACTGGGTAGACCTAAAGAAAAGCTCAGATTCTCCTTTATGGTTTGTTTAAAAATAGAAAGAAAACTTGAGTTCTCCTGCTTGTAATGAGCCTTGAAAACATAAACCGATGTAAACTAATTGCTGGGGCTAAAATAAACCAAATCATCAGCCATGTTATCCACAGTTCCCTTTCAGTATCCAGGGCTAGTGTTCAAGGTCCAGAAAACAAACATGTAGGTTCCTTGAGTTTCTGGAAGTCCCCATATCAACTACCCAGGCAGCCGTTTACTGGCAATACAGCCATCCCTAATAGAGCTGAGCAAATTATTCGTTTTCTGGTTTCTTGACCAAACCGGGTCCTTCTCCCCACCCATGAAAATAAAGTTTTGAGTTAACCTGAAATGGAAACGTTTGGGGGGCTTTTTCCTCACTGAAATGAGAAATGTCATTCAACCTGAAATGAAGCTTTCCATTGTGGGTGGTTGTTATCCTTTTAAAAAATGTTTTTAGCTAGTTGTAGTTAAAACAAAATGTGTCAAAACAGGTTGTTTTTTAAAATGCCAAAACAAAACATTGATTTAGGGTTTTTTAAAAATCTTTTTCCAGCTGACACTCTTCACCTAATTCAGCCCAACTTCACAAATAGCTTCAGTCCACCCAAAACTGCATTTTTGGGAGGGCAAATAAACTATGAATCCCAAAAGTTTAGTCCACCTCTAATCCCAAACTCCCTACTAGCCAGCTGCTTAACTAGCTCCCTACTGAGCAGCCAACATGAGCCCTGCCTCGTCTAATGGACTAAGAACAAGGCACTAACCCCAGTCAGACACATTCCCTGGAGACCAGGTAAGAGAGGTACTATCTTTGATTGGACCAACTTCTGTTGGTGAGAGAGACAAGCTTTTGAGCTACACAGAGCTCTTCAAGTCAGATGGCGAAATTCAACATCTTCCATTGTTGGGACCAACACTGCTACAACAACACTGCGTATGTTCCTTAGAGGAATTTAGCAAAAGATGTACAGTCCAGTATCTAACTAGTCTGTTAATTTCAAGGGATTATCTTTCTAAGGGCTTGTCTATACTTAAACGGCTGCAGCACTTCAGTGAAGACACTACTTACGCTGATGGCAGAGGTGAAAGTAAGCCGGTATGCCCCAGTACGGCGTACTGGCAAGAGCCGGTGCACGGTACCGGGGTGGATCGGCTGCCCCTGGTGGCAATTTAAAGGGCCTGGGGCTCCCAGCAGCGACTGGAGCCCCGGGCTCTTTAAATTGCCGCCAGAGCCCTGCTGCCGGAGGCCTGGGGAAGTGGTGGCGGGGCTTGGGCGGCGATTTAAAGGGCCTGGGGCGCCTGCCGCAGCTACCGCCCTGGGCCCTTTAAATCATCCCTGGAGCCCTGGGGTAGCGGCGGCAGGGCTCTGGTGGCTATTTAAAGGATCCTGGGCTCCAGCAGCTGCTACTGCCCCGGCCCTTAAAATAGCCGCCGGAGACCCGCCTCCCCAGGGCTCCGGCAGCAGGGCTCTGGGGACGATTTAAAGGGTCCGGGGCTTTGGTAGCTGCTAAATCACCCCCGGGGCTCCTAATCGCCTCTGCAGCTGGTAGTTACGGGGTGATTTAAAGGGCCCAGGGCTCCCAGCTGCTGCTACCACAGCCCCAGCCCCGGGCCCTTTAAATCCTGATTTAAAGTGCCCGGGGATTTAAAGGCCCCACCTCTTCCGGTAGAGGCCACACCTCTTCCGGTTGAGGCCTCTCCCCCTCCTAAGGACTCCGGAGTCCTTTAAGTTACTTTCACCCCTGGCTGACAGGAGGGTTTAGGTAATCCACCTCTCCAAGAGGTGGTAGCTATGTCAACAGGAGAAGCCCTATCATTGACATAGTGCAGTCTACAATGGGAATTAGATCAGTATAATGACATTGCTCTGGAGTGTGGACAAGCCTGAGTGACATAGTTAAACATAAGTTGCTAGTGTAGACCAAGTCAAAGGAACAGTGTCTCTCTTTGTTTTGCCCCTTGTGCGTAGTAATGGTTTTACGTCTGAACTTCCATTGGTTTAGCTGCTGTAAAAGGGTCTGCAGCAAACCCATGACAGTCACAGTGCACCAGATTCTGTCTGTGCAACTCCACTGACGACTCTAGGATCTCATTGCACAGGGGTTAAATAAGGGCAAAATATGTCCCCCTTAAACTTACTTCAGATTCATATGGAGGGAATGCTACAGCATGAATTAACTTAATCAGAATCCACAGTAACTTTACACCTTTTGACCACCTTCATTTTTGTTCATATGACTGGAAGAGCTTTGACCTCTCAGTGACTTGCTCATCTTAATAGCAGTGTCAGGTGATGCAGAGGGTGTGAGAGATGCATGAAAGGGCATGCATTACTAAATTAATCAGATCTCCTAGAGAGACACCTGGGGATAATGTGTGGTTACCTCCTATGCCCAGGTACATCCATATTTATAAACAACTTTATCCTTGTACAGGAACCATTAAGTCACTCTCCCTGAGGCAGCCCTGGCAGTGGCAGATATACTTATGTTTATCTATATCTTTTTATGTCTGAGGATTGCAAACCTGCATACAGAGTTAGAGGGCCAAAGTTCAAAGCAGGATATGACTGAATGGAAATGTGATCCGATGAGCGTGCAGCGCTTTATATGGAAGGAAGGCTACTTTTTAGCAATAAAGAAATTCTGTAGCCAACAGCAAAGCAAATGCCTCCTAGGCGTAAAGTTGAGAAGCCTAAATGTAGAAACAGCCTGTGAATGGCTGTAAGATGACTGAGGGATCTCAAAAAAGCTCAAGAAGCTTTGACACTTGAAAGGGCCAAATGCTGCCTTTCCATGAACATGTACAACTCCCACTAACTGCAGTGGGAGATGCACAAATGAGAGTAATATTGGCCCATTCTTTTCTACTTAGGTTCTTATACTGTCTATCCTATGGTATGGTAATATCTTGGTATCTTACCTTAATTCCTAATCCTTTATTTAGTAGCTGAATGAAACCCATTCTGCACAGATTCCAAACGCTACTGAATACCATTGAGTTCCTGGGTGGGGTCTGTGTTTTTTTTAAAAAATGCTTACTGCAGAACATTGTTTATGAACAGCGTGTGGAAGTGCAGGTATAGTAAATTACTACCCAGGGCTTTAAAGATGTTACTATGTGGCTTATATAAATTCTCTTTTGTGTACATCCCATGCCTGTGAAAGGTGTTGGTTTGCGAGCCCTGGAGACTCAGGCCCAGATTCTCAAAGGTATTTAGGCTCCAAACATCCAGCATGCAGGCCATATGTGGCCTGCAAGGTATATTTATAAGGCTTGCATGACACAGATTCTCCAGAATTTCAGTCATCATTTAAAAAAAAAAAAAAAATCTAGCCTTTGTGGCTTCCAGATGTGGACAGAGTAACTGATGCAGTGGCCTGAAACAATGACACATAGATATGAACTCCCCTATTAATCTGATTGGAGTATTAACTTTAAAACCCTTCAGTGATGTCATTAATTGCTTCATCCAGTATGGTGATCAATGGTCAAATGGAGGGGAAGATGCATAGCTTAAATTCTCCCCAAGCATTTACCGGAGCCCCGGGGCTTGGGGTGTCAGTCCCACGGGGCATGCTGGGGCTCCCGCGGGTTTGAAACTTCCACCACCTCTGTTCCTAACTGGATGAACGGTAGGACAGTGAAAGTTTTTTTTCCTGAGATTTAATCTAAATCTGCTATGCCGCAGTTTGAACCCATTGCCTCTTGTCTTGCCCTCTGTGGCAAGAGAGAACAACTTTTCTCCAACTCTTTAATGGCAGCCTTTCAAGTATTTGAAGACGGCTATAATGCCCCCACCCCTTAATCTCCTCTTTTCCAAATTAAACATACCCAGATCCTTCAGCCTTTGCTCACATGGCTTGCATTCCATCCCTTTGATCATCTTTGATGCTCACCTCCAGATCCTTTCCAGTTTCTCTACATCCTTTGTATACTGTGGTGACCAAAACTGGACACACTACTCCAGCTGAGGCCTAACGAGTGCTGAGTAGAGTGGCACTATCACCTCCCGTGACTTGCATGCTATGCCTCTGCTAATGCAACACAAAATTGCATTTGCATTTTTTTTGCAATAGCGTCGCATTGCTGACTCATGTTGAGGTTGTGATCCACCACAACTCCCAGATCCTTCTCAGCAGTGCTGCTGCCCAGCCAGTTATCCCCCGTTCTGTATTTATGCATTTGGTTTTTCTTCCGTCAGTGTAGCACCTGACATTTGACTTCGAATTTCATTTTGTTGTCTATATTCCAGTTCTCCAATTTATCAGGATCCCTTTGAATTTTAGCTTTATCCTCCCTCCTTAGCTTTGTGTCATCTCCAAATTCCAGGTTGTTAATGAAGATGTTAAACAACATCTGACCCAGAACAGATCCCTGTGTAACCCCACTTGAGACCTTCCTCAAATCCAACATTCCATTAATGCTTGCTCCTTGTTTGTGGTTGTTTAACCAATTATGTATCCACTTAATGGTAGTTCTGCTGAGCCCACATTTCTCCAGATTACTAATCAGAATGTCATGTAGGACTGTGTCAAAAGCCTTGCTGAAGTCCAGGTATATTATGTCCACTATATTCCTCATATCCACAAAACCGGTTACCGTCAAAGAAGGAAAACAAGCAGGTTTGGCATGATTTGTTCTTAGTAAATCCGTGCTGGCTGCTAGTGATTATCCCTTCATCCTCCAGCTAGTTGCAAATTGAATGTTTTATACATTGCTCCAGTAGCTTCCCAGGTATCGAAGTCAGGTCTATGGTTCCCTGACTCCTCCTTTTCCCCCTTTTCAAAGATGGACACTATGATAACCCTTCTCCAGTCTTCTGGGATCTCTCCTGTCATCCATGAATTTATAAATATTATTGCCAGTGGCTCAGATTTCTTCAGTTAATTCCTTCAGTACCAGGGCCAGCCCACAACATTTTGGCACCTGAGGCGGGGAGCTCAAATGATGCCCTCATGCCCCCTCGCTTGGGCCAAAACTTTGAAACGTCTCAATTCTGCCTTCTTCCTGTTCTATTCCTCTCATGGTACTGCTCTGCTACCTACCCCAATAAAAGAGAACTAACAACTTAAAATGCCTTGTTCAAAAATTGTAAGTAACACTTAGCTTTCAAATGCCTGAACAGCAAATGTAACTTTTCTTGTCTGCATAGTAAACATTGGCATTTTTATCTGTCTGAATAATCAAAGTCGTGCTTTCCGTGCCTTCTTAGTTGCAAAGATTTGAACTGCTTCCTGAAGGTCCACAGTCTGGGCCAGCTCGTGCTCTATTGAGATGGTTGCAAGGCCGATCAGCCTCTCCTATGTCATTGTGGAGCGTAGATGTGTTTTTATTAACTTCAGCTTGGAGAAGCTGCGTTCTCCACTGGCAACTGTTACAGAAAGTGTTAGAAGTATGCGCAGAATAACAAAAGCATTTGGAAAGAGGGTGGTCATCTTATTTGTGCACATATATTCCAGAACAGCCTTTGGAGTTGATCCTGGTGAAATGTATCTTGATAGGGCTTTCAGTTCATCACCTAAATCACTCGCATCAATATCGTGCATGTCATCATGTGTCAACACTGTCTCTAGTGCCCTGCATGGCTGGTGTAGGTCTTCTTCAGGTATAGTGAGGAGTTTTGGAATATCCTACAGCATCCCAAATATACTACTGTGTTCCTTGAGCTGCATGAAACGTTCTTCAACTGACTGTATTGCACGATCTAGCATCTGGTTAAAGAATTCAACTTTAAATTGTTGTTTGGGGTCTCTTATGGGATTATCCCATGCCTCGTAATCAAAATGTCGTCATCTTCGGTGACTCTTGTATTCTTGAATGGGTAGTAAAATAGCTTCAGTGTGAAGTTCCTCTGCCAACTTCTGTGCACTCTTCAGAATGTTTTGAAATCCCTCATCTGACCGGTAAGACTGTAGGTATGACTTTGCTTTGTCCAGTTGTTCCATTGCTCCAGATATATCAAGGTCAACACCTTGTAAGCAAGAGACTCCAACATTTATTTCAAACGGTATGTCATGCCGCAACACTAAGCCACACAGAAATTTGAAGTTACGTATGTTTCTGGTGATTCCATTTCCCTCTGCCACTGTTCTCCCATGAACAGTTCCTGTCATAGCATTATTCTCCATAATGGCAACTATGGCATCCTCTATCTTCTCAATTTGGTGTTTGATAGGCTTTATCGCCTCCACTCGACTTTCCCATCGTGTGGCACTCAGTGGTTTCAGTGTCAGAGAGGATGTTCCCAGATGTTGCTTCAAAATTTGCCATCGATGAGTTGATGCAGAGAAAAATACATAGATGCTTTGAATTACATTTACAAAAATTCAGCAGCCTCACTAGAAGCTGATGCTGCATCACTGACCACCAAGTTCAATGAATGAGAACTGCATGGGACAAAAAAAGCTCAAGGGTTTAACTCTCGGATCCGTGTCTGCACTCCTCTGTTCTTTCCTCTCATGTTGGCACCATTATTGTAGCCCTGACCTCTCATGTCAGCTATCGCAATTCCCGTATCTTCCAGCTTTTTAAGAAGCACATTTGTCATACCAGCTCCTGTAGTATCATCAATGTCAATAAATTCTAGAAAATGCTCTGACAGTCACCATTGCAGGGACATTTTCACTAGGTTCTGTTGTTATTACAAAACGCACCATTAAAGTCATTTGTTCCGTATGGCTGGTGTCAGGTGTGCAGTCCAGAATAATGGAGTAATATCTTGCTGACTTCAGATCTGCCACAATCTTCTGTTTGACTTTTGTTGCCAGTAACTGTATGATCTCATTTTGAATTGTTTTTCCAAGGTAGTGGTGTGTGTACATTTCTTGGGTGGTGACTCTTCTTAGATGCTCCTGGAGTACAGCATCAAACTCAGCCATCAGCTCCACAATTTTAAGGAAGTTTCCATTGTTTGGCACATACAGCTGATCTGAAGTGCCACACACTACTAGGTTTTGGTAGCAAGCATTCTCACAATGGCAATGAGCCTTTTCTGAACATTTTGCCAGTAAAGAGACTCTGATGCAATCTTCTCTTGATGCTGATAATCTATGGTGGCCTTTAACCTTAGTCTCATCTCAAGCTCTTTCCACTTATGGAATGTTCTCTGGTGATTTGCTGCCTTCTCATGGCATGCCAGATTTCTAGCCAGATTTTTCCAGTCCTTTGTTCCTGTAGAACCCAATGTGGCTGGAAGATTAGACTGGAAGAGTTTGCAACAAAAACAGTATGCAGCATTCTGGGTTTTTGAGTACATAAGCCATGGCCTCTCCACTTTGTCACCATTGGGGATTTCACGCCAGTAATGTGTTGGATGGAAACTTCTATTTTCATTGTCTTTGGGGAACATGAAGTTTTTCACTTGCTGTGGCCCATGCAGTACAAGGAAGTCCCTAAGGCTACTGCTCAAATGGGTCCACAGTCCTGGATCATCTAGACTTAAGCAACAAAACTCAGCAGCAGCTGTTTCTTGCGCCTCCACCACACTCTCTTCTCTGATCTACACTTTTCTTCAGGAATGTGCATTGTTACATCCACTTGAGATGGAGATATGGATGCTGCAGTAGCTGCCAGGTCACCTGCACTCTGACTAACTGGAAGATCGGGCATCTCCTCACCACTCACATCCTCACTGGGGCCGGAATGCTCAACGTGAACATTTGTGTCTATGTATCTCAGGAGAGCTCCTTCCTGCTTAGATAGAAAAGCTTCTTTTGCTTTCTTTTTCTGAATGCTGCCCCAGAGGGGCGTTTTTTTCTTTCATTCATGACTGCTGTTCATTCATGACAGCTATAGTGGTTCTCAACACTCAACTGAAGGGGACAAATAAGCAGGCTGGTAGCAGGGCCTGAGTGAGGGAAGATATCAGCGTCTTAAGGGCCTAACTGGCTCCTACTACTTCAGTTGACTGCCTGTTCTCCTCAAGTGGGTTCAGGGAAGCAGCAGGAAACAGGAAGCTCCCTGAGAAGCTGGTGTTAATCAGTCCAGGCTCCTTGGGGTGCTAGAGAGGTACATAAGAGGCTCCTCCTTCTCTCTCTCCCTGCAGCTCCTGCTGCTTTCTGTTATTCCCTCTCATCTTTTCGCCTGCCTGCCTGTTATGTCTCTTGTGCCCTCCTTCCTCCAGCACAGCACTCCACCATCTCTGTGCATCTAGAGCAGAGAGAATGCATGTGCACCAGCAGCAGACACAATTTTCTGCACTCTGGGTCCTAGTGGCGCCCGCCCACAGTCTGGCACCTGAGGTGACTGCCTCAATTCGCCTCATGGTAAGGCCAGCCCTGTCCAGGCACTGCACCTGTATGATGATCTGAGTCACTTGAACAAGCTTGTCTGAGTGAATGTGGAACCTTTTTTCGTTCATAATTCCCCTTGCTGTCAATATTTCTGCATAGCTTTTTTCCCTTTCCTTGTCATCTCTCTCACACCCACCCTTCTTTCAAGCTTTTTTAATTAGTTTATCTGCATTTACATTTAGAACTAGATAAGATATTTAGGTCAGTTTTTAATGTTTGTAGATAGACTTGGTGGTCTGTGCATTTCTGACACACAAAACTGTTAATGGAAAAATGAGTGTTATGTAACTAAGACATGACGGACAGAAAACCTATTTGTTGACCTGGGCAATTTTTTTTTTTATTTTATTTTATTTTTGCGGGGGCAAATAGTAAACATGCTGAAAAAGTGCATTTTGGGGGGTACTGAAACTATTTATAAATTTGGATCTAATTTGGCGAATAGTTTCAGCAAGAAGAAAAAAAAAGTGTTTCTGAAATGTCAAGACCTTTTTGTTTCAACATTTTTGAAACACTTTTTTGTTCACCTCAAACTATTATTATTTTTATTTTAAATTTTAGTGCAAAACAAAACTTTCAGTTTGAAATTAAACTAACTTTTCTGGTGCTTTTTCTTTGTTTTTGTTTGGTTGGCCATTGAACCAAAAAATTAATTATTCACTCATCTCCCCTTATGTCATCCAGTAGAGCCTAGAGGCTCCAACTAAGAGTGGGACTAGACTGGGGTGGGCAAGCTTTTTGGCCTGAGGGCCACATCAGGGAATAGAATTGTACGGCGGGCCATGAATGCTCACAAAATTGGGGTTGGGTGTGGGAGGGGGTGAGGGCTCTGGTTGGGGGTGCAAGCTCTGGGGTGGGTCTGGGGATGAGGAGTTTGGGATGTAGGAGGGTGCTCTGGGATAGGACTGAGGGGCTTGGAGGGGGATCAGGGCTGGGGTGTGGGAAGAGGTGCAGGTTCTGGCTGGGGGTGCAGGCTCTGGGGTGGGGCTGGGGATGAAAGGTTTGGGGTGCAGGCAGGTGCTCCATGCTGGGACCAAGGGGTTTGGAGAGCGGAAGGGGGATCAGGACTAGGGCAGGGGGTTGGAGTATGGGGAGAGGCTCAGGGGTGCAGGCTCCGAACGGGGCTTACAAGTGGCTCCCGGAAGTAGTGGCATGTCCCTTCTCTGACTCCTAGGCGTGGCTTCTGGGAGCCGTGTGGTGTGGCCCCCAACCCGATGCCCCGGCTGGAGCTCGCGGGCCGGCTTAAAATGACTCATGGGCTGGATCCGGCCCGCAGGCCATAGTTTGCCAACCCCTGGACTAGACTGTTCTAGGTGCTGAACAAACACATAGTGAATGAACTTAGTCTAACCAGACAGTGGGTAAGTGTCTGTGCCTCTGTTTTGATTCCACAAGTCAACACAGCAGGGCAGTGGCAGAGCCAGGAATAGAAGCCCGGTTCTAATCCATCGGACCACTCTGCTTCTTACTCCATTATTCATCAAAAGTACCTGATGTCAGAAGTACATCACTACGGAGACTTGTGCGTTTTTGGTGTGTTTGTTTTGTTTTTGCTGTTGAAATAACTTCCTGTCTTAGCTTGTTAACCGTTCCTGCTCACTTTTATTTATGTTTTTAAAATATTTAAGAAGCTTCATTTAAAATTAAATTAAAATGCAGAGCCCCCAGACCGGTGGCCAGGACCCGGGCAGTGTGAGTGCCACTGAAAATCACCTCGCGTGCCAAAGGTGGCACGCGTGCCATAGGTGGACTACCCCTGTTAAAAGATAGGAAACAAAGCGTAGGTATAAATGGTCTATTTACCTCTCTGCATTCTGAAAACTGTGTTGTCCCCCAGGGGTCTGTTCAGGGACCAGTTCTATTCAACATATTCAGAAATGATCTGGAAAAGGGGGTAAACAGTGAGGTGGCAAAATTTGCAGATGATACAAAATTACTAAAGATGGTTAAGACCCAGGCAGCCTGCCAAGAGCTACAAAAGGATGTCTCAACACTGGGTGACTGGACAACAAAATGGCACATGAAATTCAATGTTGATAAATGCAAAGTAATGCACATTGGAAAGCATAATTCCAACTATACATATAAAATGATGGGGTCTAAATTAGCTATTACCACTCAAGAAAGAGATCTTGGAGTCATTGTGGATAGTTCTCTGAAAACATCCACTCAATGTGCAGCGGCAGTTAAAAAAGCGAACAGAATGCTGGGAATAATTAAGAAAGGGATAGAAAATAGGACAGAAAATATCATGTTGCCTCTATATAAATCCATGGTATGCACCCATCTTGAATTCTGTGTGCAGATGTGGTTGGCCTATCTCAAAAAAGATATATTGGAATTGGAAAAGATTCAGAAAAGGGCAACAAAAATGATAAGGGGTATTGAATGGTTTCCGTATGAGGAGAGATTAATAAGACTGGGGCTTTTCAGCTTGGAAAAGAGATGGCTAAGGGGAGATATAATTGAGGTCTACAAAATTCATGACTGGTGTAGAGAAAGTAAATAAGGAAGTGTTGTTTACTATTTCTCATAACACAAGAACTAGGGGTCACCAAATGAATATATTAGGCATTGGGTTTAAAACAAATAAAAGGAAATATTTCTTCCCACAATGCACAGTCAACCTGTAGAACTCCTTGCCAGAGGATGTTGTGAAGGCCAAGACCATAACAGGGTTCAAAAAAGAACTAGATAAATTCATAGAGGATAGGTCCATCAATGGCTATTAGCCAGGATGGGCAGGGATGGTGTCCCTAGCCTCTGTTTGCCAGAAGCTGGGAATGAGCGACAGAGGATGGATCACTTGATGTTTACCTGTTCTGTTCATTCCCTGTGGGGCACCTGGCACTGGCCACTGTCAGAAGACAGGATACTGGGCTAAATGAACCTTTGGTCGACCCAGTAGGGCCATTCTTATGTTATGTTCCTCCCCCCTCTGCTGATTGGCCAGCGCTGTGTATGTGGGTTGCTTGGCACTAAAACATCTTCTGGCCAGGGTAGCTCCTGCAGGCAATGCTATGGGTGCACAGCCAAAGGGACCAGCAAAACACCTCCCCCCGCTGGCAATATGGGTTTCCAAACAACTAAACGTATTCTGAAAAATCAGATGAAATTCCACCCGAGAGTATTTGACAGAACTATTCTCTCAACTTCAGCTCTTTCTATCTGAACTTCAGATCCTATGTTATTTGTAAAACCCATCAAAGAGCCATGGGAGCAAATTAATTCCCAGAGTAACTCCATTGCCTTCAATGGGGTAACATAAAGGATAAATTTGACCCACCCTCTTTTTTAGGGTTGCTGTCATATGTCAGATCCTGTAAATTGCCTGCCATAAATGGTCTTCAAATGTAAGTATAATGGAGTAACTTGCAAATATCAGAGGAGTTAAAATTGCAAACTGTGGCTTATAGTTTGAAATTCAGCACATGAAACAGCCTGGCTTTGGATTCACTGCCTAAAGTTACCGTGACATCTTCTAAAATCATAAAAAAAAAAAAAAACCCTGCAATATAATTGAGCCTTTAAAGGGGGAATCTGTCCTCAATTCAAAAAATAATCAAAGGTCAATCTGTTTGAGGTCTGTGTGGTTTAAAATTCTTCAGGGTGACCAGAAGAGATGTTTTCAGACTGTCTCACTCTCTCTCGCACACACTGCACTTCCCTGATTTCGGAACATAAATCAGTGTTTGCCAGCACTTATATGAAAGTGTAAATAAAAGGGGCCTGATGACTCATTGCACACAGGCAACAACTAGACTATTTCACAGGCAAGACCACAGCTGCTATCCACCTACTCTTGAATTGGTTCAATATATCCTGTTTGTGTGAGTGGATGTTATTGACTTGCCTCACTTGTCTGTGCTAACAGGCTGGCTTTGGAGGAGGAAATGGGGGAAGCAAAGAAAAATAGTTCAGAAATTCTCATAGTGAGATTCAGTGACACATATTCCCATGCTTCTCTCCTCTTTCATTTGCCTCTGTAGTCTTATGTATACACCTCCTTTGTATAGGGTAGGGGTCGGCAACGTTTGGCACGCAGCTCGCCAGGGTAAGCACCCTGGCGGGCCGGGCCAGTTTATTTACCTGCTGACGCGGCAGGTTCGGCCGATCGCGACCCCCACTGGCCGTGGTTCGCCATCCCGGGCCAATGGGGGTGGCGGGAAGCCGTGGCCAGCACATCCCTAGCCCGCGCCGCTTCTCGCCGTCCCCATTGGCCCGGGCTTGTGGTAAGTGGCTATTTAATTGTGGTGTAGATGTTTGGGCTTAGGCTGGAGCCCAGGCTTTAGGACCCTGGAAGGTTGGAGAGTCCCAGAGCTCAGGCTGCAACTTGAGCCCAAATGTCTGCACCACAGTTAAACTGTCCCTTAGCCTGAGCCCCATGAGCTTGAGTTGGCTGGCACGGGCCAGCCACGCAGGGCCGGCTCTAGGTTTTTTGCCACCCCAAGCAAAAAAAATTTTGGCTGCCCCCCCCCACCCCAGCCCTGGGCTCTCCCCCCCCCCCCCCCCCCCACCACTAGTGCCCTCCCCCACCCGCACCCCCTGCCGCCCCAGCCCTGGGCTCCCCCCCACTAGTGCTGACTCCATCCACGCCCCCCTTGCCTCCAGCTGGTCTGGCGCTGGCAGGGTCGGGGTAAGCAGCAAGGCTCCCGGACCGTGCCTCAGCCCAGGATCCCTCCAGCCAGGGCTCCCGCCTCCAGGACTGGCCGGGACCCGGGAGGGCAGAGCCATGGGACCGCCCTGACAAGGGGCTGAGGAGCCAGGGCAGGGTAGCTCCAGAGGGAGCGGAGCCCCGGAGAGCGGGATGCGGGCCCCGCACGGCAGCGCCCCACTCTCTATGGCCCCGCTGCTGCTGCTGCTTCTGGCCGCCCTGCCGCAGTCCCTGGGCGGCTTGGGCTGCTTCGCCCAGCCCCGGCTGCGGCGCTGGGGGGAGGCCGCCCTGCGGCATCTGCAGGCGGCTCCCTGTGCCCTGCGGGGCAGCCCCCAGCCCGAGTGTCCCCCGCTCAGAGCCTGCCCGGCCCAGCCACAAGGTGCGGGCGCTGCTCCCCCATGGCGCGAACCGCAGTGGCTCCAGGGCGCCCCCCGCGCACGACGCGCTGCTGCTGCCAGGGCTGGCTCTAGGCTTTTGCCGCCCAAAGCAAAAAAAAAAAAAAAGGATGGCCGGAATGCCGCCCCTGAAAATGTGCTGCCCCAAGCACGTGCTTGGTTTGCTGGTGCCTAGAGCCGGCCCTGCAGCCACGGGTGTCTAATTGCTGTGGAGACGTACCCTAAGAGATTCCCACCCACACAAATAAATATGGAGTATGAGGCAGTGCAATCTGCTGAAACACTGCTACACAGTGTAAACAGTCGTCATGGTGTAAATATTCCTAAATAGAAGTCCATGGTAATCTAATACAATAGTGCTCTGCAATATGGTAATTACAACTGTGACTGGACTCATTAATTTTTGGTAACAGTTGTTAAGCAGCTCATTAGGCAGGAATTGGACAGCAGACGTCAATCTGGGGAGACTCTCAAAACCTTCCAATATTTTTCTGTTCAGAGAAGGAGGGGTGAGGGGGGTGGAGCTTAAGAACCTAAGCTGTTCAAGCTCTGTGAGCCTGGTGGGCTTGGCAAACATCCTACCAGCTCAATGAGCCTGAAGCCAGGGTATGATTATGTACACCATCTAAATTGCAGGCCTGAAAAATATCAGGCAGTACTTTACAACACTCTTGCTTTAATGGACACTAGTTCCTGCTGGAAAATATGCTGGGCAAACACTGCACACAAACCCGTATGGCCTTACATAAACTGGCACAAGTCAGCGTTTGCTAATTTCATTCTGTTTTCAGTGTGTTGATTCAAGGTTCACATGGACTGATTTTGTTGATCTGTATTAATTCAGCTACAGTACACTAGCTGGAAATAAACATGCATTAGTTCCTCTTCATATACCTGTACATTGGTTATTTCAGAACCTGCAGACATGAAAATTAAAGCTGTCAATGGCAAGCACACGATGCGTAACATCTTCTGAACGTATGCTTTAATCAGAGACCTTCTGCATATATAATCAATTGCTCTTATGCACCAGGAGGGAGGGGGTGATAAAGTCCAAGATGAGCCAACGCTCTGGCCAAACAACCCTCCCTCATGGACAAAATTTAATGTGAATTACATAGACTGTGTCTTTTTAAAAATCGAACGGATTCACGTAGGAAGTTTAAAGTCACTAGGTTGACTAAGGAGGAGCTTTAATCTGCACGTTTCACCAGACGACATGGGAGCAAATTTGGCTGGGCTGTAAGTAGAATTGCACCCACTTAAATCAACTGAGTTACATCAGAACTGAGCATAGTGCTACAACTGTCAAACTACGTGCACTTTCCTTCTCCACAGAGCCTTTCTCGTCAGGCACTGAAATCCATGGGTTGCCAAAATCAATTCTACTTTCTCCCAATCTATTGCCTTCCTTTTTGCCTTCTCTTCTCCACACCACCACCCACCTGCTTTTCTGCCTTATGAACATTTTTACTGTTTATTATCATAATAGAAGTAACTAAACCAGCCATACAATACAACTGTGTTGAGGCCACTCACACATTTGAGCCGCTCAGTGTCCAGTCACAAGTTGGACCTGATCAGTGCTGTACTGCTTTCCTTCAGTTTCTTTCCTATTCCTCCTCCATCCTGCTGCTCAATAGTGGGTAATACCATTTATCTTTGGTTGGCATTTCCTAACGCTGCCAATGTCCCTTTATAAATAGCAAATAATAATGGGATATTGTTATCAGAACTGATCCTACTGTACACCTGAGAAAATTGAAATACGCAAAGGAGAAGGGTTTTGCCCAAGTTCTGTCATAGCTGGGATTAGAACTCAGGGATTCCTGTGGCTTTTAATACTTTGTGTAATCCATTAGGCTTCACTGTCACATAGTTCAAAACAGCTCTCCTGTATCCAGGATACTGTGATGCCTAACATTCTTTGTTCCACTTCTCCCCCCCACCCCACCCCTTTATATCTTCACATTGCTTCTTAATTTGATGCTTCAAATGGTTCAGTAAAATCTCATGTACTTTCTGGTGTCACTTCCTAATATGAAATCACACTCTGAATCAAAGTAGTAGGAAGCCCATCTGGCTGCGATTGGTGACAATCCTTCTTCCCTAGGTCTCCTTCAGGGTGGAACAGCCTTCCTTTATTTCTCTGCTTTACTGACTAGCCATCTCTTTTCAGATCTCATTAGCAAACTATCCTTCAAGGGAATGTCTCCAGTTATTACAAAGCTCACAAGTACAGTGACACCCTTATACTTCAACTGTTCCTACTGTCCTTAAATTACTGCAGATTGTCATGCAAGCTTACTATTACCATGGGGACTGGTGCCCCTGACTTAATAGCATAGCCAAGGCTCAATATACCAGAGTGTTAGCTGGGTCACAACTCTGTAACAGGCCTCCTGGCTTCTGCAGCAGACTAGCAATATTGCACCAGGTTCAGGTAAATGAAAAAGGGAAGGCTTTTTTTTTTAGGGCCAGATTCAGTCACCCTTATGTGGAGCAGGCAAGTAGATCCTTGCAAACTGAACTCTATTCCCTTTCCACCCCCTCAAGTTTTACATGAACTCTGAAGCAGAAGCATTTATGCACCTCTGTAAATGACAGTTGTCTAGGCACTTTCATAGTGGCAGCAAAGCATAAGTGATGCCAAAAAGGCAAGCACTCTGGTGACCCTCAGGGGTATGCTAGTCATCTTCACTTCTCTGCCTGCCTCCCTCTTGCATTGTTGACTATAGCAGATTCTCAAAGAGCATTTTCTTTCTTCAGGGTGCAATGTCTGTCTCTTTCTGAAGGTATGCTGCAGTGAGCTATTTGCTACAGACATAACCTGTGGAGAACATGCCCCTGTGAGTTTTTCATCTCCCTGCTATGTGTCCATCAGGCCCATGATAAAAAGCAGCTCTAAATAAAAGTTCTGCTTGGCCTTTAGACAAGCATAAAAACCAAATCTGCTTAAAGTTTATACCACTAAGCCCCTAGGAGATTCAAACGATTTCAAGCTTGGACAAACACAGGGCTGTTGACTCCTGTTTGAAATGGGATCACTCTGTCATGATCTCATTCTGGTGGTGACTTTTTGTGTGTATCTGCATGAACTGAGTCTTTAAGGTCAAAAGGGAGGAGTCCCAAAAGAAGCCTGCTTAAGTGTGTTTTAGCATCAGAATTACAGCTAGAAAGAGAAGAGGGAAGAGTGAGAATGTCACTAAAGTGTTTTTTCTTGGATCTCATTTAACGTTTACAGTCCTCGCCAATGAAGAAGATAAGCTCTAAAGCTAAGGGCACATAACTACCTAAGTGGGAAAAGTGCACTGCTTTTGGTAAAGTGAGCCCCAAGTATTTTTAGAGATGGGTGGAAATCTTCAGCTGAAGTTCTCTTTGGGTGAAAAATGCAGACTTGGCAACACACTGAACATTTAGTGAATTTGTGTCTGCTTTGCTGACTTGTTCATGTAGGGTGTGAGGGACGGGGAAACACTCTAAAAGCCAAAACATGTGTTTTGACACATTTGTTTCAATAATGTGATCAGAATTACTCTTAATTTAGAAACTTCCTTCATATTTATTTAAAAAAAAAATTCAGAAACAAAACACTTTGAACCAAAACGATTTTTTTTTTTAATTGCCAGCAAACCAAAAAATCCATTATTCACACAGCTCTAGTAGTGACTGCTATAATTAAGTCTATGCTGGAACTTCATTTTCCACTTTCTTTCTTTTTTTCCCTGTGAAATACTCCATGGGAGCTAAAAAATTTTCCAGATTTGGTCTCATCCCAGAGATGATTTTTTTTCTGGAATTTTTTTTATTTTTTTAAGGAAAATCCCTGCAATTAATATGAGTGTTTGGAGAAGGAATGGGGGAAGGCATACACTTTAATAAATTCTATTTTGGGGGAGTTCTGGCTCTTCTGCTTTCCAGAATAGTGATTCTAGTAAGCTGCCGCCTCACATGAAGAAAAATAAATTGCTATATATTGTAAAGTAGTTGTATTGACTCATAAACTGGGTATGTTTTGTGTGTAGTCACTTCTGGAGAAGCCTCTTGGTAAGATCAATAATGCTGACCTGCTATCACTGCATCATAACAATACTGTCTAGGCATATTAGGCATGGAGTTTTGTTAGTCCTTTATGAACTACTGTCTCAGCCTTTCCATTGTAATTCTTCACACACTTCCCTTTTTTGTGTGTCTGGGAAGTCTCAGCTGTGGGGAAAAGAATAATTTAGAGGATTAGTAATAGGATGTGGAACATTTCACCTCTAGGTCACTGGTTCGAATCCAACCCCCATTCAGTAGTGATTGAAAATCACTACCATCTGATTGCTTTTCCGTGGCCTATCTGACATGAGCTAGTGGGCCCAGTCTAGGTCCTAATAGACAGGTATCCAAATCAAAATTCCACCTTCACATTTAGTTGGCTTCTTTGTAGTCTCAGCAGAGAGAGGACCAGTTTTAAATGGATGATGGTGGGTGAACTATAATACCTTCTTGACCTTGGAGGTAGTCGTTCCAGGTAGGTAAGCAAGAGGCAATGTCAGGGCTATGGAGAAGCTTTTATGCTGTTGCCTGCCTTGCACTTTCTGTGGATAAATAGCAGATTTGAGTCTCTAAGGCTGTCTTTCTCTAATGCTAAAATCTTTCAAGAAACTTAAATGGACTCCTTTGTGTAACTTTGTCCTAAGCTATTAATCTAGAACAAACTCCAGCTAAGATTAAAGTCAAGTGAAAAAAATTAAAAGGGGAAAGGTAATGGTCATAGCAGTAAACACTTCTTCAGCCAGGGCTTTCACAGAATCCTCTTAAAACACAGAGCCAAGACGGATAATTGTTACTGTATTAGAACATACCAGGTCACTGGGAAACTGTCCAGTAAAAATAGCCCCTTAGGACTATTGTATTGTGGAATCTCAGCTGAGACCTATATTGATACATCTGAACAGTGACCTTACTTCTCTTACTGCTACTGGCTGAACTATGAGCTTGGATCTTATCAAGCCCTTAGCAGGATTCAAAAGGAATGACCTTTATATGGATACACATATTCAAAGTTATTTTAAATTAAGAGTAAAAATATATTTTTAGAAGGGTTGTATGAGTGTTTATTTCAGGGCATAAACTGATTGGGAGCAAGAGGGCTAGGAATAACCTATGGATAGGTTATTCCATGATTGTCTACTGTAGGGACTCTTGCACCTTTCCCTGAAGCACCTGGTACTGGTCAAGGACGGGACACTAGACTAGATGGACCACTGATCTGATCCTGTATGGGAATTCCTATGTTCCACTCCTGTCCACTATGTTACAGAGGAATCAACTCTTACTGGCAGTGGGGTCCCAAGAGCCACTCTTTCTTCCCACAACAAGGGTTGGAATGGAACTCTGTGGAACCCATATCTCAGGTCTATTTGCTCAGCACCCCTTGCACTGTCTGATACAATCCTTCAGGCTGTCCATGGAGTGTTCTTGACTTTTTCTACATGCTTCATAAGAGACCCAGACAGAGTGAAGGGTACCAGTCAGATTCTTCTGGTAAGACTATGAAGCCACAAGCTGAGTATTGGTGCTTTTGGTAGAGAAAGTGAGATTGTTTTTGTTGTCTTTCACATGAAGCAACACACACACAATAAGCTGAATCCTGAGGTCCTTATTCAGTTCTTACTCGGATCTACTTAGGCAAAAACCTTATTGGAATTAATAGGAGTAATGACAGTGTTAAAAACTATGGAAAAATAGTACTGTGGTGCTGCCTTCCACAAGTCATAGGAATAATGTCTTGGATTACAAGAAGGGGCAGTTGCAATATCACCAGTACGAAGAACAAGTAGGAACTTCTTGCTTCTTTATCACTGACTTATTTTTTGCCAATTTAAGATCAAGATCTTGGAAAGAATTACATTCTGTCTTAGACGGAACTGACAGAAACACATTTTCAATTACCAGCCGGGTGACAACAGAACAACAATGTCGGTAGTTTTTTAAACAAGGTTATTTCTTGGTTTACAAAGGTGACAATTTATAAATGACTGAACAAGAGTCTCTTACAAATGATCTTATTTTTTTTAAAAGAACACCCTAGTTGTGGTGACTGAGGTATTCAATTTATATCATGCCCTTTAAGGGGAAAGGGTCTCTGTGTGGGAAAAGTTACAATCAAAGAACTTGGAATACAAGCTGTCAGGAACAGTATCCCTGATGATGACACAGCACAGCTTGTTGCTGAGCTCTGTGACTTTATCCTCACGCACAATTATTTCAAATTTGGTGACAATATATACCTCCAGACCAGTGGCACCGCTATGGGCACCCGCATGGCCCCACAATATGCCAACATTTTTATGGCTGACCTGGAACAACGCTTCCTCAGCTCTCGTCCACTCACGCCCCTTCTCTACCTACACTACATTGATGACATCTTCATCATCTGGACCCATGGGAAGGAGACCCTGGAAGAATTCCACCATGATTTCAACAGCTTCCACCCCACCATCAACCTCAGCCTGGACCAATCTACACGGGAGGTCCACTTCCTAGACACCACAGTACAAATAAGCAATGGCCACGTTAAAACCACCCTATACCGAAAACCCACCGACCACTACATCTACCTTCATGCCTCCAGCTTCCACCCCAGACACACCACACGATCCATCGTCTACAGCCAAGTGCTGAGGTACAACCGCATCTGCTCCAACCCCTCAGACAGAGACCAACACCTACAAGATTTTCACCAAGCATTCTCAGAACTACGATACCCACACAAGGAAATAGAGAAACAAATGAACAGAGCCAGACGTGTACCCAGAAGCCTCCTGCTATAAGACAGGCCCAAAAAAGAAACCAACAGAACTCCACTGGCCATCACCTACAGTCCTCAGCTTAAACCTCTCCAACGCATCATCAGTGATTTACAA
This sequence comes from Emys orbicularis, assembly GCF_028017835.1. NCBI lineage: Eukaryota > Metazoa > Chordata > Testudines > Emydidae > Emys > Emys orbicularis. Next base: position 120,748,585 of record NC_088685.1, on the reverse strand, counting down.
CCCATCCTGGACAATGATCCCTCACTTTCACAGACCTTGGGAGGCAGGCCAGTCCTCGCCCACAGACAACCCGCCAACCTTAAGCATATTCTCACCAGCAACCACGCACCGCACCATAACAACTCTAACTCAGGAACCAACCCATGCAACAAACCTCGATGCCAACTCTGCCCACATATCTAAACCAGCAACACCATCATAGGACCTAACCAGATCAGCTACAACATCACCGGCTCATTCACCTGCACGTCCACCAATGTTATATATGCCATCATGTGCCAGCTATGCCCCTCTGCTATGTACATTGGCCAAACGGGACAGTCACTACGCAAGAGGATAAATGGACACAAGTCAGATATCAGGAATGGCAATATACAAAAACCTGTAGGAGAACACTTCAACCTCCCTGGCCACACAATAGCAGATGTAAAGGTAGCCATCTTACAGCAAAAAAACTTCAGGACCAGACTCTAAAGAGAAACTGCTGAGCTCCAGTTCATTTGCAAATTTGACACCATCAGATCAGGATTAAACAAAGACTGTGAATGGCTATCCAACTACAGAAGCAGTTTCTCCTCCCTTGGTGTTCACACCTCAACTGCTAGCAGAGCACCTCACCCTCCCTGATTGAACTAACCTCGTTATCTCCATACTGATTTATACCTGCCTCTGGAAATTTCCATTACTTGCATCTGAAGAAGTGAGGTTCTTATCCATGAAAGCTTATGCTCCCAATACTTCTGTTAGTCTTAAAGGTGCCACAGGACCCTCTGTTGCTTTTTACAGATTCAGACTAACACGGCTACCCCTCTGATAATCAAAGAATTGTTTTTCATTCTTTTTTAATAAAGATGAGTTTTTCTCCTGTCACCCCTCACATGTCCACAGTCCCTCTGGACTTCAATGACAGTTGTTTGCACACAAGAGAATCTGGATAAGCACTCAATAGCAAAGTATGATGCAATCGACTGAGCAAATGTCTACAAGTGAAACTCCTTGTCTGAGGATTGTAGGTTGCAAGCTCTTTGGAGCAGGGACTGAGATGGAATGCTAGAACTCTATTATGTTTGGCCACTTGGTGGTGATATGTGTAACATACCTTACCTGAGCTAGTAACAGGTACGCTGGGCAGTGCCTTAGAGTATCTTGAAAAGGACACACCCTTTGTATCTCTCTCTATGATAGAAGCTCGGTAGCCACTCCAGATCTGGTACAGAAGACTGACCTGTAAGTAGCAGCCCTGTAACTTACAGTGTACGCGGAGTATGTGACAGGGACAGACCTTTATGTTCTGAACACACAGCACAGAGAACAATGGAAGCCCGGAACCTGGTGATGGTCAGAAAATGCTGATTCATCGAAACCAAAACTTTTCATGGGAGCATATAAGTTCTGACAAAATTTTTGTTGGGAAGGCTTCTCAGGATCAGAAAGAAAGTTCAGGTCGGAAGGAGAGACATCCAAGATTAGCCAGGAGGAAGGGCATTCTCCTGATGTGGCTGATGCCTGATTCAGAGCAGGGACTTCAACATGTATCTCCCACATCCTAGGTAAGGTGAATGCTCTAACCACCGGACTATTGGCTGTTCTGGGATGGGGAGGGTGCATCTCTCTTTTCTTGTGAAAACTTTTGAAAGGATTTAGTTTTACCCTGAACTGGGATGAGAATCTTTTGAAATCTCAGATTTTCACAGGTTGGGAAAACAGTTTCTTACCAGCTCTAATTGTAATATTAATTAAGGTACAAAAAAACCCCACACTTACTGGTACACTCGATGGTATGCCCACATCTCGAATACTGCATACAGATGTGGTCTTCTCATCTCAAAAAAGATATACTGGCACTAGAAAAGGTTCAGAAAAGGGCAACTAAAATTATTAGGGGTTTGGAATGGGTCTCATATGAGGAGAGATTAAAGAGGCTAGGACTCTTCAGCTTGGAAAAGAGGAGACTAAGGGGGGATATGATAGAGGTATATAAAATCATGAGTGATGTGGAGAAAGTGGATAAGGAAAAGTTATTTACTTATTCCCAGAATACAAGAACTAGGGGTCACCAAATGAAATTAATAGGCAGCAGGTTTAAAACAAATACAAGGAAGTTCTTCTTCACGCAGCGCACAGTCAACTTGTGGAACTCCTTACCTGAGGAGGTTCTGAAGGCTAGGACTATAACAGCGTTTAAAAGAGAACTGGATAAATTCATGGTGGTTAAGTCCATTAATGGCTATTAACCAGGATGGGTAAGGAATGGTGTCCCTAGCCTCTGTTTGTCAGAGGATGGAGATGGATGGCAGGAGAGAGATCACTGGATCACTGCCTGTTAGGTCCACTCCCTCTGGGGCACCTGGCATTGGCCACTGTTGGTAGACAGGATACTGGGCTAGATGGACCTTTGGTCTGACCCGGTACAGCCGTTCTTATGTTATGTTCTTATGTACTGACTCAGGTCATTGAAATTTGCATCTCTGATTATAAGGAATCTTGTTTCTAGTGCTGTTATGATGGAAAAGTCTTCACTAGAAAGGTCTCCATTCAAATTTGTATATAAAATTTGGGTTGGGCCTTGTTAATTTTGAAAGCTGAATTGTACAGTAGCCAGTAGGTCAACCTAGAGCAGGTGCAATTCTTAGGGAAGTCTCTCCGCCAAATTCAGCAGAGATAGAAGGAGCAGTGTAAATTATGCAGGTACGTGCTAGTCAGAAAATGGATGCAAGCGGTAAACCAACATTACTTGGATCAAATTTGGCCTTCAGTTGGTATGCAAAAAGGTGAGGTACTTGGCCCTTAGTGTGCACAGGTGTAACTGACAGTTTGGCACTCAGGAGATGGAAGGAGGTAAAGCAAGTAATAGGGTAAGAAAGCAGGAACCTCCTGATTTTATCTTATGCTCACACTATCCCAAGCACTGCTGGGATCAATAATGTGCGTTGCACATTATTAACATTAAGGCTGATTATAATCCTCACAGAATACCAACTCTTTCTGTACCACCACTGAATGCCAAGTAAGGACCAGTTACACTATCTTGCTTCTTACTATACTGCTTACTTTGGTTCTTAGAGTGCAGATTTTTTTGTTTGTTTAATCTTTGGAAGCTTTGACTGACTTAACCTTGCTTCAAAAGTGAACTAGTCTGGAGCTTTTTAGAAATCTGGCACCATAAAGGTAATGTACTTATTGCTGCCCTTTCAACAAAGTTGAAACTTAAGAGCTAGGCACAACCATAGACTCTCTGGGAGGAAATGCTCTCATAATAGCCTTTCTTTCCCTTGAAACTTACTCGTAACTATCGCTAATTGTTTAGAACACTCTAAACTGTGTTTACTGTTCATGTACTTTTAGATTAGCTTTAGTTTGGGTTGAAGAGTTTTAAGTATATAAAATTGTTTCACCCTCCTTTCTCTTACCTGATTCCATTAACACTCGTATTTCAAAGCAATTTAAGTTTGGATAAATAGCTTTCCTGTGTTTTGCCTGCTAGTTTTTTCACACCTACAGTATTTTAAGCTTTACCCGAGGGCTAATTTTTCTTTTCTTTTCTTTTTCTTTTTTTAAATCCACTGAATGCATTGTAAATTATTCCAGCAAAATGTCTTTTCTTCTATTTTGGTTATTTACGGATTGTCATTGGTTTTGTTTAGAGGAGAAAGCTTCCAAGTTTTAAACCTTGGTAGCAAAGTGCTATGGCTATGCTGAATTTTTGTTAAATTAAAGGAAGCTAGATCTCAGTCCAGTCTTATTAATAATGGTTTAAAAATATTTGAGATCCAAATACAGATATTGAACAGTAAATGGTCTTTGAAGCCGGATTGCAAGACTAATATTGTTAGAAGGGGGGCACCAGGCATTTGTCAATAACAGGAATAGGACAAAACAGAGACACTTACATACCAAACTGTCCCTGCTGTAGAAAAGCACAAAAGCCAGGAGGGGGAGAAACTCACATTTGCATCATAGAGCTTCCCTAGATTTTTTCATGGGAGTGGGGTTTGGCCCCAGTGTAGAGTTAGCAGGAGCTCTGTCCGAGAACTTGCAAATTACCAAGAAACTGCTGTAGTACATGGCTGTCCCAGCCTCATTCAATGACACGGAAGGGCATCAGCAGGTAAGTTAATGCAGCTTTAGGCTGCATTAACTCTTCTGCAGATTCCGTGACAGGGCGGTGAGGGATGACGCACTCCGTCTTTCACCCGGTGACCCCTCGTGGACTCACAGAAGGTGTGGTGCCACAAAACTGGCTGACCCTCCACCCCTGGATGTAAGGCTGAGAGTAAATACGAATGGTCCCCTCTGTATACTGATCTTGGGGTTTGGGGAGGCTGTAAGGCATTCCAGCATCTGGAACAATCGCACAATCTCTCTGTATAAAAACTGGAGACAGGAGGACCAGTTCAGATAGCCCAATGCTTCTCTGAGCTCTCGGGCTAGCTCTTGCCCAGGAATGGATTTTTTTTTAATTGATCTATATTTTGCTACTAAAATCTAGGATTGTCCTAGATAAACTAATAAGTCAATGCCATGTAGATGTTTGTCTTTGAATTGGAAACCATCTAAACATCTACCAAAATATTTAGCCAATACATTTATTGGAATAAATGCTCAATGTTTAGATCTACAACATTTGTTTGTGGGCTAGTTTTCTGGAATGACTAACGACTTTATAAATCTAAATCTTTGCTGATGCTGAGAGAGAAAAACTTAAGCCAGCTTAACCACTCAAGACAGAACTATACTTTAGCTCCCCTTTTGAAGTAGATAAGGAAGTGCATTAGCAATCCTAGTTCTCCCAAAGTTTACAGCCTTTAAGTGTCATGACGTTTTGAAGAATCCTTCCCTTCCTGTCCCCCTTGAGTTGCTACTGCCTTGATGGAAGAGATTCCAGGTGAATATGTGGATGGTATTGATAATACAGGCCTCAAGTTTAAAATATTTGTGGACAAATAGACAACCCAAATCCACATTGGAGCATTTAAACTAGCATGCATAAAAAGGGCATTTTTGTTCCTAATGGTTGATTTAAGTTCCCAAACATGGGATTTGCCCTTCTTCCCTATCCTATATGATGATATAAATAATAAATTAGTCTGGTTATTTATAATGTGGCAGTAGTGCCCAAGGATCCTAATTGATGTTGGGACCCCTGTGTACAGGATCAGGAACAATCACCTAGGAAGACATGATCCCTGCCCCAAAGAATTTACAATCTAATTTTTAGACAAGGTGCAATAAATGATTGCAATAAACAATACAAGGAAAGGGGGAGGGAGGCCAAGGTAGCAGTAAGATGATTTGACTGTATGGGTTAGCTAGGTGCATAACTTGATGGTTCCAGGTCTTTTAAACATACTTTATCTATTTAAATGCAAATACTAGGTCAGAGGGAGGAGAAGACCAGTGGCAAAAGCTGAAATAGGAGCAAGGAAATAGAGGAATTAAAAGCATGACAAAGGGTAAGAAGAGAGGTATAGGGATGGGGGAGAGAAGAAAAGATTCAGCTATAGTAGATGATTAAATTGGCTGGATTCATACCACTAACAATGGTAATATCCCTTCTAACAGAAATGGAAGATTCTTGCTATTCCTTTCTTTGGGTATCTCTTTTTATAGAGTCATTTCAGCAGCTCAATCAGCTTTAAAATCCAATTCAAACTTGACGTAACACCAACCGTGCATTATGAAGTGTTCATCTGGGCAATACGGACACTAAAATGAGACTATATATCATCTAACTGTTGAGCATCTGCCACTCCCAGTTTAAAAAAATGGGAGCTGAGGGTGTCCCTGAAACACCACACATTTTTAAAGGTGACTTGCAAAGGTGTGGAAAACCTGGAGTTGTGCCCTTTCTGCTTTTTTCACTATGTGTAAACAAGTGTAAACTATGTTTAAGCAAGGCTTGACACATCCTATTTCTTGGGAGGTTTTTTTAGCAGCCATATACTTTGAAATGTCAGGAATGTTAAATATGGTATTTCCTGATGTTGCTGGAAAACTCACTGAAGGTTTCATCTCAATTTATTATTTATTTGAATTGTGCCTGGGGACTCCAATCATGAATCAGAGCCTCACTGGCCATATGTGCTTGTACAGCACCTAGAATGATCTTTTTTGCTCTTAGTAGAAAGGATGGGGTGTTGAATATTTAACAAAGCTATCTTTTCTCCCGAGAGTTTCTCAGGTGTTTGAGTTTAATCACTGTATCTGGTTTAAGGCCAAAAAAAAAAATAGTCTGAATGAAAATCACTGTCTTTTTCAGTTAATCAGCTTTCATTGGCTTTTTATTTCTGCTGACTTAACCCTAATAGTTCTACCATTTTTGAGACTTCCTAGGAAAAATCTGCTACAAAAGGACTGAACAGCTAATGTAAAGACAAGCAGTAAACAGAAAAACAAACAAAACCCTTATGGGGGCTTTATGATGTATAATAAAGAAGCAAAGAAGGCATAGCTCCATTTTGCCTTCCTTCACAGGTCACCTTTGAATGAAGAAGTGTAACTGTTTGTGTAAGCAGCAGTCTGTTCTCTGCAGCCTCTCACCTTCTCTTTCTCAGTATTTTGGACTACATTGAAAGCTCTCTTTTGCAAGGGCAAGTTGTTTCTCATACCACTGAGTGAAAGACTGCTCTAAAATCTGAACAGTTTGATCAGATGGGAAGAAAATATAAACAGGCTCAATCATGCGTGAAAGCTTCTAACGGAACTCAAATATAAATGTAATTTGCTAGCTCCAGAAGTGCAAAAAAAAAAAAAAAATGGTGTGATTTGCATGGTAAAGCCAGGGTTAATAAAAGAAGAGACGAAGCAGAAAGACATTTTTCTGAAACTGAAAGCTTGAAGCTCTTTTATTGAACAAGTTTAGATCAAGCATCCAATACAGTTAAAAACACACATCGCATGCAGAGATGTGCAGGGATCCTTTCATTTCTAAGGAAAAGGGTGGTCCATAAACTAACTTAATCGAATTCTGCGATGTTGTCACGCAAAACTCCCATTGACTTCAGTGGAAGGTATATACAGGAAAAGAAATGCAAGATCAGTTTTAAGGTTAAAGATTTTTGGGGTGTTATTTCCCTGGATGTGGGAATCCATTGGATGGGTGGATCAGGATATCCTTAATTATATAAAAATATAGTCAATGAGTAGAGCTGTGTGAATAATGGGTATTTTTCAGTTTGCTGGCAATTGTGGAAAAAAGAAATCATTTTGGGTCGAATCAAAACCACATGTTTTAGCAAATCAAAAAGTTTAAAAAAATAGTTTTGGGTCAAACAAAACATTTTGTTTGGCCCAAAATAAAATGTTTCAATTGTGAATATTTTTATATTGAATTTGGAGGAATATTCTAAATTCATTTTAAACCAAAAATTTTTAACATTTCATTTTGAAAATTACATGCTTAGACTTTCAATTTTTGGGGGGGATGTGAGGAATTTTGACTCAAGGAATTCAGTGAAACTGACATGAATTTGTTGTCAAATCTGTTTTTTCTTTTTTCTTTCAAAAAAAGAAATTGGCCAAAATATTTCATCCAGGGTCTAGTCAAGACCCTTTTTAATTGGTTAATACATTGTACTGTTGATAGAGCTTATTTTTGACTATGTAGGTCACACTAGACGCTTTGCCATAAGTGATCTCTCTTTCTATTTACTTTAGCTATGGACCCATATGTAGTGTAATGAGAGATAATCCTGATACTTGTAGTATTAACATGGTGGCAAAGTTCCAAACACAATTCCTGTGTGCAACTAATATGCTTCCTATTTATCTCCAACTCTAAAACCCCAAACCTGTAAGCATGTGTTCTGAAAATTACCGCCCACCCCCCACCCACCCCCTGCAAAAAAAATGCTTGGTTAATTTCAAAATGAAACAGATTTTTTTTTCCTCCATGACAATATGATAAACTGGGGGGGGGGGGGATCATTTGGATTGATCAAAACATTTGTTTTGAATTGACATTCTAATTTTTCTGATTTTTTTTTTTTTTTTTTTTTGGCTGAAACTATGTGCTGAATTTGACCTGAATTCAGGAATTTTCAGTGTCCTGAAAACTGATTTTTTGGGAGGGAATTTACAATTTGCTGAGAACATTTTGCGCAGCTCTGATGACTATCACTGTGTAATGAGAAATGCTGTACATTTTGAATGTACGGATTTGCTAAAATGGGTCTACAGTACTGTACTGAACCTGCTGATTCATTATTGGGAATGGTCACCTATCCAGTTCAACATCCAGCCAGTAGAGGGCTCCATTGTCCCTCAGAGCATAGGAAAGAGAAATAGAACCTGAGGTCTGAGGGGACTGTCACCAGGTTCAGGGAAGGAGCTATACCTTGCGTGGCAGCAGTTTAGGAGCTGGCTGTGAAGAGGGGCAGCTGGAACTTGGAGCTGGGATTGGAAACTGGACAGGGAAACACCCAGGTGATGCTTGCTGGCTAGAGGCTAGGTATCTACAGTGGCCTGAGGAGCCCCCTGGGTTGCACCTTCCCTTATACTGGTCTGCCCTTATGGGCTGGGGTAGGCAGTATTGCTTGCTTTTATTTGTACCTGTAACAGAAATTGTGCCTGGAGGTATTTCATTCTCTGGCAACCTAGTAAAAAGGAATCCTCTGATGTACCCAAAATGTTATACCCTTTATGAGAACCCACCCTGGGCTATAGCCTGTAGAACCTAGTGTTTGTAGTGCCTACAGCACTCGTCTCCCAGCTAGTGGCACAAACAGCACGTCAGAGTAGACTTATGTACCACAGTCCTTACAAAAGCCACTCTGCAGAGGGGTCAGTTACAGAATATCATGAAGCCCTTTCTGAAGGTCCGAAAGGTGCACCTCCCTCCAGACAAAATTTTGAGTTGGTACAAGCTCTAGGCACCTTTTTTTCTGTCAACCATACCTCTTTGTCCCCTGGGGACTTCAGGAACTGCTGGCTGTTCCGTAAGTGTCATGAAAAAGCATGGCTTCCAAGGTTTGGATATGATAGCAATTTGTCTTGTAAGACATAAACTCTGCAGACTATACATCTAATATCCCCCAAATTTCCTATCCAGCCCTAATAAAAATAAGTGTTCTTTCATTTTATGCATAAAACCTGTTCCATAGTCCTGCATGACTTTTATGGAAATTCCAGCAATCCAGATGTGGTCTCATTCTGTGCTGTTTGCTGAAGCTTTCAGTCTGTCTGCCATAATGCTGTGGAGGTCATCCTCTGATTTATGCAAAGTATATGTAACTTTCATATAACTTCTGTAATATTCTTCAGTAGGCCAGTAAAGGGGCCAGCATCTGGAAGAGAAGATAATTGTACTTCTAGCTTTTAACCTTGGAGCTATTCTCCTTCTCTTTTAAAAATTTAAGACCTCTGAAAAAGACTGTTTGGCCTCTGAAATACTTAAAACTAGATAAAAGCTACGGGCCCAAGGACTTTACTTTGTTTTTTTCATTTGTGAATCTGCCTTGTGTACATATGGGACATTTGCACATGCACATGGTGTGACGGGAATCCCTGGGGTACAATCTGGAACTGCTGCGTCCCCTTAACCTGGGGTGTCTCTCACAAAGCTGTGCCAGTGGCAAGCAACAAACCCCTCTAGGCATTGTGATCACTTAGCCATCAATATATGGAGCCCCAAACCCAGCTTAATTGCATGAATACTCCCTGAGCCACTCATGAATCATACGGAGAGATGCACCAGTCAATCACCCCAGCCTTGCATCCCAGAAATAAACCGTCTTGCACTGCTCAGGGTTCCCCTAGATGATGTCAGGGCCGGCTCTAGGCACCAGCGTTCTAAGCATGTGCTTGGGGCGGCACTTCTCAAAGGGCGGCATTCCGGGTTTTTTTGTTGTTGTTTTTTGCTTCGGCGGCAGCACTCCGGCTTTTTTTTTTTTTGCTTGGGGCGGCAAAAAACCTGGAGCCGGCCCTGGATGATGTAAACTTGTTAATAAGTTTGCCACTTTATAGAATGTGTAATCTGAGCTGAGATTCCCCAAGAACTTCATCTAAAAACACACTATTTTAGGTAAAATATAAAACAGATTTATTAACTACAGAAAAATAGATTTTAAGTGATTATAAATAGCAGACATAGAGATCAAAGTTGGTTACCTAAGAAATAAAAATAGAATTTACACTGAGTTTCTAACTTTAACAGACCAAGCAAGTTTTGAATCAAGGAGTCTCTCACTCTAACATGTTATAGACACGTTACAGTTCCTCAATACACAGACTGGACTCCCTTCCAGCCTGGGACCAATCTCCCTAAGTCCAAGTCTTTGTCTTTCAGATGATCTTCCACATGTTGAGATGGGGGGGAGGCCAAGTGATGATGTCACTGCCCCCTTTCTTCCAGCTGCTAGAAAGATCCTTGTTGTGACATGGGTTAGGCTGCCCTCATTGCATACGTGCCTTCTCTGAGGAGTCCCTGCGAGAGTGGATTTTTTTTGATGGGCCATCAACGCGTGTCTGGCCCTCCTTTATTGCAACTGAAAGGCGAGCTGTGGGCATCTCCCAGCCTCACAATATAGTTCAGGAACACATATAGCAATATTTCATAACTTCACATACAATGGTAGTACATACAATTCAACAGGTTATTAATGTTCAACAGATCAAGACTTTTAAAATTATACCTCACAAGGTATACTTTGCCCAAAACATACCATAATCAGATGACAGTGGTGAATATGGGGGCTCCAGGGTGCTACTTTGAAGTACAGAATGTCACACCTGGGTATTTAGATGGGTAAATAGTTGTATGAACATGCACTACCAGTAACTGAATTTAGTATGTATAAAAATCGATGTTGACCTTTGACTTCTACCCCCAAAATCTGGCCCTTGTGGATCAAGGAGTCTCAAGCCACCAGTAAAATCACAAAACTGAACTCTTGATGAATAGAGCGACAAGGTGAGTAAGGTAATATCTTTGACTGGACTAACAATAAAGATATTACCTCACCCACCTTGTCTCTCTCGTATCCTGAGACTGACACGGCTACAACAATATTGCAAACAACTCTTGATGAATGACAGGCACAGGGTTAGCCAAGAAGATCTATCTGGTGTCCGCTACAGTGACTGGACTAGGAGACGCCCTCCCGCCACATAATTTTGATGCTGATGTTGACCCCACTGATGAAAGCAAGTCTCTTCTCATGGCAGGCTTACTTTATTTCCCACACTGTCAGAGAAAGGAACTTCAAATAGCCCCTGCGCTTGCATTCAGGTCCTAAGATAGTCAGAACACAACAGATGGACTAAGATAGGGAATGGGCCTATACTAAAACTTAGTGTTACATCCACCTTACTGCTCAAGTTATGTGACTCTCCTCCCTGTCCTTGATTTTTAAGTACATTTCCTTGTTCCGTAAGCTTTGTTAATATATGTAATTTATCTCTTATTTCACTCTACCCTTGTGGTTGCACTGCTGAGAAAGACATGGAAATTGTCAGATGGATTAGGGATGTCATTCAGCTATATGAAGTGAGACTTTTCAGTACACTACTGAAATATGCAGGCAAGCTGATGCGTGATTGACTTACAGAATACTAAGCAGTGAGGGCCTAGACGTAAAGAATTTTTACAGAACATCAAAAGCTTGATATGAAACAATTTTTCACACATAACCATTGTGTGTCTATGCTGCTGCATAATAATAAAAATAATAAAGGAGACAGGAGAATCTATCTGTAAGTGAACTACAACAAGGCACAGTATAGAGCATTTTTTTTCACTGTTGAGGTACATAATTGCCATACTGGGTCAGACCAATCGTCCATCTAGTCCAGCATCCTGTCTGACCGTGTCCAGGGTCAGCTGCTTCATGGGAAGATGCATTAAACCCTGAAGTGGGCAATGCTAAAAAAACCTAACCATAGGGGACTCTTCAGCCTAACAATTCAGAGATTGGTTTATGTCTGGAAGCATTTAAGTTTGTACGTCTTATCTAATGTAACTGGATGTTAATACACATGCATAGCTATAGCTCTTCTTAAAAACCTACTTGGTTTGTGGCTTCAGTAATATCTTGTGGCATTGAGTTCGTCAGGCTAATCATGCATTGTTCATGGAAAATGTTTCTTTTTATCACTTTTAAAGCCAATGGAAGTTTTTCCTATGGTGACCAGATCACAACATTAAAATATTGGGACATATTGGGATGTCGTCAGTCCCGCCCACAGTCCACCCCTGCTCCTCCCAGGCTCCGCCCCCACTTTGCCCCAGGTCCCACCCCCTCCCCACTCGGCCCCCCCGCCACGCCCTTCCTCATCCCCCGGCCCCCTGCTGGTTTGCTGCATCCCTCCTCGGTCCCCCACCCACTGCTCGCCTCCTCACCTCCCCCTCCACCTGCCCGCCCACTGCTCGCTCGCTTGCCTCTTCACCCTCCCCGCCCGCCACTCACCCCTATGGTGCCGACTTCCCCTCTGCCGGGTGGGTCCTCACTCACCCCCCACCTCTTCCCGCCCAAGCATCCGCCCTCACTCCGCCCCCATTCCACCTCCTTCCCCCAAGTCCCTGCCCCTGCCCTGCCTCTTCTCCACCTCCTCCCCTGAGTGCACCTTGTCCCCGCTCCTCCCCCCTCCCTCCTGGAAAGCGCTAAGCGCCACCAAACAGCTATTAGGTGGCGGGAAGCACTGGGATGGGGGGAGGACCGGGGACGCGGCACGGTGGGAGGGAGAGGGGAGGAGGTAAGGAGGGGGGAGCTTGGCTGCAATTTTTCCCCGTGGGTGCTCCAACCCTGGAGCACCCACGGAGTCGGCGCCTCCCTCCTGCTCACCTCCTTACCTGAATATCAGGACAAATGGTGTCCCGATCGTACATTGATCGGGACAAAGGATTAAATATTGGGAAAGTCCCGATTTTATCGGGACATCTGGTCACCCTAGTTTTTCCTTAGTAAGGCATGCTAAATAGGACCTATAAATTTATAAATATAATCCATCGCAACTAAAGAAGAAAACTACTTTTTTGTTTAAATAAACAGTACTAATACAAGCTTTGAAAAATAGATAGTTACATAGCTAACACTAAATGGATGTGAATAGCTGTGAAACTTTAATCTGAAAAATAAACAATAAATTTAATTATCAAGCTGAATTTTTTTTATTTAACACATCTCATTATAGATGCTAGAATTATAACACTTATGAGACTGGACATAAAATGTATTTAACAGTTATACTTTAACATAATGTATGCATATTGCTCAATGTTTTTATTTACCATGAAGAAAAATAACCTTTTTCACATGGTAAAATCCATATCTTATGCAGATAGACATAACTAATTGCTATCACTAAAATGCATCCGAGATATTTGAGAAAGTCTATTAGACACTCAGCTCCAATAATCATTACACAACATTTACACTAATTGTAAATAAGAATAGCTATGTTACCATTTTACAGTTTAACCAATATTATCTGATGGCAAGCCAGATAAAGTTAAGCTAAGATATGTTCCACTTCTCTGCGCACACTTGTAAAATGGCAAAATAACAAGAATATGGAATTCTGTTGTGATTATCACCTTACACTCCTTACCTGCATTTCCCTCCATAAATGCTAAGGTTCTAATGCTGAAAACACTCACTCACCTGTGTAACTTTAACTATGTGAGTAGCCCAATTGAAGTTAAACTGGGGATGCAGAGAGATGGGGCATCGGAACAGGGGGGACCAAGGGGCCATGGCATCCCCCACTTTTTACCAGCCGAAAGAGTGAGCAACAGGGGGAAGGAGCAGAGACGAGTGAGTGGGGTGGTGGTGGTAAAACATACATTACTGTCACAGCCTAAATCCTTTCTCTTGCACATACGCACGTGCACACACACATTCACACACATAGAGGTAGGAGGAAAACATCCAGTTCAAACAAAAGAAATGGATTCACAAGCACAACCCACTTAGTTTTAGCCTCTACAACAGCTAATATAGATTGTGGCAACATTTGGTTAGTTAACGTGAATAAGCAAAATCTCATGTCCAGGGTGAGATCGTCCCCCTGATCCTGAACATTTTATACCAGGTAAATGGGCCAGAGAGATGTAAAAAGTCCCTAAAAGCCCTGGTTCTAGCCATGGGAGGATTCCTTGGAACAGGCACTGCAGAAGTCACTAGACCCGCTAAATGGACCGCCGATGCATAGATTGCTGCAGCGTCGATTCTCCGGTAAGCACAGACAAGCACAATACTTCCTCGTCAATATTTCCTCAGATGTACCATCCAAAGATATTTCAGTGTCTGGTGATATGCCCACCATATGTTTCCAAAATCCATTCAGGAATGTATTCAGCGCTGTGAGCAAACATTTTTGCTTCCTGATTTTCTAGTACACTTCTATAACTCTACCAGGTGTCCTCGAGCCCCTCTTCAGATCTTATTTCCAAATCAGCAGCCACTCAAAGGGCCTTCTGTTCTTTATTCTAGCCTAACAGCCATGTTTCTGCATGTTAACAAACCTGGTTAGAGGTATCAACCTGAATCGAGTTGTCTGACTATAAAGAGACAGGGCTCATATTCCCTTTTAACTTCACTCAGTATAAAATATAAATTATAGACAAGACAGACTAATGTCCTGTCACATTGATCAGGAGTATAAAATTATCTGCAGCTATATCAAACTGGGCTGTGATCTTACAAGGTCTTGCAAGCTAACCTAGCTAAGGTAATTTTTACATAGACAGGAGAACTCCGAGGACAGGCTAGTGAGCCGGCAGGATGTGGTGCTGGTGATCATGGTCAACATCCTGGTTAAATTCCAATGGGGGTGCATTCCACTGTGATATCTATCCCCAGACTCCCTATAACTTCATGTTTTACCATAGTGTTGGGCTGTTTAGTAAGTGCTGCATTTCAGTGGTGGGTGAATAAATATTGTGTATATACTGTAGTGTATAAAGTATATTGTTATATCAGCTTGATATTATAAATCAAGCATCAAAGAAAGTAAAATTGGCATTGCCAGGGGAGTTTAAATTTGGGGGTTTAGGTTTAATACAACAGGAAGTGGGGTTTTTTGCAGGGGTTGGAGGGGGGGAATGGTATATGTGTAAAATGAGACAACTGTATATATAAACACATGAAAAATAACTCTTCTGTCATAAGTGTCTTAAAGGAATTGTTCCATTTTTTTCTCCTGAATGAATATAAACATCCCAAGATGTCTTCTTGTATGTTCAGCATGTAACTTTTTTTTCTCCCTCCTTTTCAGTATTGAAATGGCAGTTAAGGAAAATAACAAAACCAATAATCTTTTTTTAAGCTCTTTGTAAGTTGTGATTGTCTGTCTCTGGGCTCACATTTTCTGGGGTAGGCAGCTCCTATTGCCTGGCTTCTCTCTTCTTGTCATCTTTCAAAATACCCCCTATTCAGAATCAGACTGGATGAACACTCCCCTTCCTACACAACCATGTGAATTTTTAATGTTTGGCATTAAGGTGAAACCATCATCTCTCTCTGTCGTCTGGGCGATGGGCCATCAATTAAATTCTCCTTTGTCCAGATGTAAAATAGCTAATGGCTGCAGCTTCTCTCCATAATAGAGCCATTAGTGATAATCTGCCCCTCTCTGCCAACCAGTTTATTCATATGGGAATAGATAAATTGGCAGTAATCTGCCATATAAACCTGGTTGTAGAGTTGCCTTGAAATCAGCGAATGTCCCTCAAAATGCGAAAGCTCGCTCTACAATACCTCTGTGTAATATATTATGTAATTATATACTGATGTAGCTGTATTTAGATATACAAACACTTTTTTGTATTCCACTATTTGAATCTACACCCCGATTCATGCTCCGACATAATGGAGAAATAAAATGTATTCAGTTTGGTAATGTGCATTTGATCCACATTGATTGTGTTCAGCGCTGGTATCCTAAACCCTAAATTATCTTCAGTACCTGGTAGTTTGCAGACACAACAGATACTGTAGGTGAGTTTTGAAACCCTTTCTAAATATGCCTACCTGACTACAGCACAATTGATATTTTACTTTTTATATAGCATATTTCCTCTCAAGTGAACTTAGTTCTGTGGTATTGAGTGACTACTACATTTCCCAATAATTGTAAAACAAAAGGGGGAAGCCAAATACAGATATCTAGTGATCAGTGATAATTTTTTCAGCATCGTACATGTAAAAAGTCCTGTATTGAATGGCTGAATGATCAGTCAGGTAAACTATTTGATGAGTTTAATAAGTTCAGTAATTTATTCAGTAAAAGGACAGTGACCCAGAGAAATGAATCTCTGTTTTATTTCCTGGGGTTGAAGGGTATTGATGTACATCTGACGGGTTATCAGATCTGTGTTTTTGAATGTACAGGAAGTATACTAGCACAATATACATAATTTCTGAACAGTTAGGTAAGATGTAGAGAGGATTTATGAGTGAAGTCACCTGGAGAGAGGATACATTTCTTGCACTACTTAAATGTACGATGATTAAAAACATGACATCCAAAGAGCATTTTTCTGTTATAAAAAATACAACCTAGAGCACTCTTAACGGTGTGTGTACACACACATACATGTGTTGGATTTTCAAAAGCACTCTTGAGCAGACTTAACTCTTCCCCCATTAAAGTCAATATCATAACCCCCACCTGATTTTAACAGGAGCAGAGTTAAAGCAAGGCTGAATGTGTCTGGAAATCCCATCCTTCATGTGTGTGTACACTTTTTATTTGTACACACATTTTCTTTAAATTATAATATGTGCATACAAGCTTTTTTGTACATGTGTACTGCACACCCCTACACACTTGTGTTCCTTGTCTGGCTCCTTCTCTGCTGAATGTTTCCAACTTGGGACAATTCTGTCCTCCTGCTGCCAGTTTTCCAATCCGGTGTGATCCAAATTCAATAACCTTCTATTGTGCCATTCATGATGAATGTCAGCTTAATCTTAGTAGAATTTGGGGCTTTGCCTGACAAGATGATTATTGCAATATTTAAACAACCCCTAGGGCCTTAATTCACTAACAATGTATGGTGCATCCAATACATGACTGCTGTTTTTATTTCACGAATGCTCACATGGACTCTGCCATGAAATGTACAGGAAACTGATAGTCAGTACATGGGTTCACTCAACTGTGTTACAAATAAATCACTTCTAGGTATGTACTATGGTATATATAAAAATCCACAAAGAGCAGAATGAGAAATTTTGTCCCAAATAAAAAGTGAAAAACTAATCTATTGAATTGACAATAAAGAGCAGATTATGGATAGAAACCAGCTGAGGTTCTCCTGATTTATAGTTAGGAAGAGGAGCAGTCAACTGTGCTCTGTATACACTGCACCTTCTGGTCTCTCTGAGCTTCTGCTCATTCTAAGACTCATCCATAAGAGTGGGCAGAAGACGATATAGGGCCAGCCAAGAAAAAGCTTCATTTGAAAGCCCAGTCCCCAGTTCAGGCACCAGGAGAGGAGGCCAGACTATGATTTGAAAAGTTGAGAAGGAATTGAAGAATGAGGTTTAGGAAAACACTTCCTATGATGGCAGATTATTGCACAACTGCAGGGTCTCTTACACCTTCTTCTGCAACAGATAGTACTGCCCATTGCTGGGGACAGGATACTGGGCTAGATGGATAACTGACCTGGTCCAGTATGGCAATTTCTATGTTTAAATCTTCTTTTAATTTGAACAGCTACAATACATCTAATTAGAGAAGAAGGCATGAAGATGGGAGTATATAGTGTTCTGTTGAATGAAAGTCCCACTCTCCCTCTTCTATTTGTGTCCTGCATATTCCTGGATAGTGACTGAATAGATTATGTTTCAGTTGTAGTGTGTGCCTTTTTTTGTCTTATGTCTGTAGTGTGATAAAGCAACTGGTAGTATTTAGTAACTCTCTGCGCCAGTAGTTCCATCTTGGGGGACTGAAATTGATGTAATTCATCATGGCAGGTGAATATGCAAGCTGTGCCTCTTGCCCTATCACACAACGCAGCAGAAGCAGCAGTAGACAGTGAGTCAGAAATAGCTTCTTTTTTTCCCCTTCTTCTGAAATGGCAACATCATATGTCAGCATAGCTAGAATATCTAGGTACAATAGCTCCGCTCTCTAACCAAACTGGGTACTGCCACAGAGTGATGGAAGTTGCTGTTTTATTGCTGCATCACCTGTGATGCATTTAGATTGCTATTCCTGGTAATGTGCAGTTTACTTATATTTTATGGCTTTTTTTCAAAACAACAGTTTCTTTGGCTATGTTCTAAATTTGCCTAGAGATCCTTGTACTGCTAGTTTGATCTTCTCAATGAAGAAAACATTCACTTATTTAATATTTATATGGTGGAAGTGCTTTAAAATTTCAACCAGGATCAGACTCTGTTGGGGCAGGTGGTGTACAAACTGAGGTATGTTATTTGTGTATATAATTATATTTCATAACAGGTCAGAGGTTTGTTTGCTTCATTTTGTGTCTTATACTATACTTCATCAGCTCACCAAAGTATAACTATGTTGTTCACACGGTGGGTTAACTTTCTGTTAGGGCATAGACTGGGGAACCTTTGCTTTCAGAATAAGGCGTAGCTGAAGAAAAGACTCCTCAACCCCAGCTGGAGTGTCAAGCTGGTGCACGTCTTGATTCGTGGTGGCTTTTATGGGAGGAGTAGTGGCTGCAGCCTATTCTATTTAAACATCCTTTTTTTGGGAGGCAGGGTTAGCCAGAGAATCCATGCAATATGCAGATCAATGGTTACAACGCTGTCACGCTGCCAGCCAGTGCACAAACAATCCTTCTGTGCTCCTTTAGAGAACCCTACCATGGAATCAAGTTCCAAAGCACACAAGGGAGAGAGTCCTCTTGTGTGGCCACCCAATTTCCTGGTTTCCCCTTCCCACAGTAAGAACAAGGAGTTCTTTCTTCACTGTGTTCTTCACCTTGTAATCCTCTGGAAGTGGGATGGGTGAGTTCAAGATGTCACACCGAGTGCTCACGGGATCACTTATTTAATTCCGTTTTTAGTTGTAATCTTTATACAGAATGCTGGACAGGCACAAAAGTACTTAAAGTAACTGGAATTACTCTCTAGCTGTTTCTGTCTTCAGCTACTAGATCCCTGGCAGTAATTTTCCCTGGACTTTTGATGCAGTGTCACATGCCACCCACAACCCCTGCTTTGTTGGGAACCTTGGAGTTATGTGGCAAGGCCCAAAAGTGACCGGGTCCATTCCTGGTGTGAGATGGTCATCAAGAGTGGAAAGACACTGATTCAGCACTAGAATTGTGCAAACAATTGATTTTCTTCATGTCACTGGCAGTTCCAAAACATAAAAAAAAAAAAAATCATTTGGGGTTAAAATGAAACAGTTTGTTTCAACGTTGAGCTTTTTAATGTTTAAACAAAATTGAAGGAAATTTCAAAACAAAGATGTTTTGAATCAAAATATTTTGTTTAAAAATGTTGAAATCAAACATTTCAATTTGGTGGGAACATTTAAGGGCTTTTTTTTTTATATTGGAACAATTTGGCAAAATCAATATAAACATATGAGATGTTTTGGTCGACCAGAGTCTGCATTTTTTTTTTTTTTTGCCAAAAAAGTTTGGTCAAAAAATCTTGCTCGGCATTATTCAGCACCTCTAATAAGCAGTTTTCAACAATAGGATTCTAGGGAGCCATGATCAGATTTCGCAACTCTCCTCCCTTGGCATAACAACTTGTAAACTGTGAATTTTAGGCTGTCTACATTACGTTTACTGTGTTACTTACTTACTAACGTGGTCCTCTTCACAGTGTCCAAGTGCCTCAAGACACAAATGAGTTTATCCTTACAACAGTCCTGTGAGAGAGACCCCTCCGTAACAGTTGGTCAACTGAATAAATAATGCACAGGGACTAAGCCCTGAATGCACAAAAGGCGCTAGGCGCGTAAGTCCTGGTTTCAGCACCATTGTGAGGCACAAAACCCCCTTCAAACCCTGCAGGCACCTAAACTTGCTCAGCACATAAGTTTTTTTGCAGTAAAAGTTCCCTAAGTGCCTGTGTTCCTTCCTCTGAGCGTGTGCACTGTTGCCTCCCTCTTGGTGTCCAGACATCTATCTCCTGTCTAAGCCCCCGAGTTATTCACAAGCCAAGGGAGATGGGCATTTGGCCGCCTAAGTCATGTGTGTGGCCTGATCTGGTAGGCCTGCTCAAAGGCCACTTATTTGATAGGGCCTCTAAGGTGAGTTCACACACAACAGTGGGTGGGGGAGAAGGGATGTAAGGTTTCCTTAAATCTCTCCTGTTGAAGTTATTCCACTGTGGATAAATAATCAGTCATTGAAGCAAAGGGACTGGATCCTGTGTCTCCTGCATCAGAGGTGAGTGCTCTAACTACCAGGAGAGAAGAGAGAGTGTCAGAGTGTCTCTGACTCTCTCTCTCACCAGAGACAGACACATAAAATCATAGAATATCAGGGTTGGAAGGGACCTCAGGGGTCATCTAGTCCAACCCTCTGCTCAAAGCAGGACCAATCCCCATCCTTCAACTTGGCCTCTCCCTATGGCTAGCTTAGGTGGCTCCCTACTCAGCTAGCATGCTGGCTTTTGTGAATCACAGTCTAAGGTGCCTGTCTCTTCCCATTCTTTGTATAGAAGCGTAGGTGCCTAACTCAGGCCGTGTGTATTGCAGTGATTTCCCCAGGCACCTACAAGTTAGGTGTTGTGATGCCAGATTTCCTGAGTCCCACTCCACTCCAGTAACCAATATTCTGAAGGCTGGTTCTGGGCGGTGGGGTGTGTCTGTGGATAGTGTTATGCCATTTTAGGGGCCCTTTCACCTAATTCCAGTCTTTGGCCCTATTTACCTGACTCTGCACTGGTGCTGATCACCCCCACTCCCATGGAAATCAGTGGGACTTGTGTCTGCTCAGCACCTTTGCAAGTCAGGCCACTTGTGTATGGGACAAATCAGAAATGGGTCCGCCATGAAAGGTTTGTGACTTTAAGAATGTTTCTTGAGTTCTTGTTAAGGAACATCACAATAACTCGAATCCCTTTGCAAACGTTCAGACTTAACACAATCTTTTACGTGGCACTGTATCCATGGGCAAGTGTGCGCACACATTAACAGGGCAAATGAGCATAGCAGTCAACATAAATAAAATAAAAAAGAACTTCTCCCCACAGTGCGATCTTATCACAGTTGGGCTACATTTTTATTCTCCAGAATTCAAAGTTTTGTTTTAAATTCTGCACATCACAGCCATACTAAATATCCCCTTAGATAAGACACAAAGCTGCTGAGTAAGACCCCTGAAAATCAGGGATGCTTTTTCATAAGACCAACATGCATAATTTATATCTGCATACAATTAGCCTGTTTACATTTATACATTTTCTGTTTCCTTTTATGTGAAATATTCCACAGGATACTTGGTAATGCATTTAGAGTAGCCTTTTTTTAAATAAAGGCTGCAGGACCAAACAATTTATAAAGCCTAACACCTAATAAATACTTGATATGAATAAAAAAAGTGTTTGCTTACTTGGTAGCAGCATTTTTACATTAAAGATTGTCTTGCTCTTTCCCAGTTTTTAAGCTCTCAAGCAATAGTTCATGAATCTTTATACGTTTATTTGATATTTAAATTGTGTCTGAATTTAGTGGCAGATTGATGATCCTCCCCCTGTAGAATAGATACAGCAATACAAGTTCACTCCGCTGCCCCTCAATCCTCACCCGGAAGGTTCACGCCTTTTTTAATAATGTAAACTCTGCGGATGGACTTTGTCTTTCGGCCGGCTAACAAACTAGATTTGAACTGATCAGCTAGAGGTACAAATGCTACATAGCTTTTTGATTGGTAATGATATCTCTGCAATACAAAACTCATCTACATTATGCTCTTTCCAATAATAAAACAAACAGATGTTAATAGTTTTCTGTGGTGCCATTTCAGATAGTATCTGATTTAAAAAAAGTTTAAAGCAGAATGTAAAGAAAATCTCATCTGGTCTTAAAATCTCTGAATTGATCATTATAATTATCTACTTTGAACTCCTACAGGTATAGTCTGTAGACTTTTATCAAGTGATTTGCATCAAACCCATAACTTCTGGAGCATGATATATGCAGCGGTGGTAAAAATACATTACTCTGTAATAGTCTCCTAAAATGGCTACATTTTAGCAATTGGCAACTGAAAGTGACTGTCTCTCTGGGATAACTTTTGTGCCTGGCATAACCAACTATTGGAATTGACCTGAACGAAATAGTTAGCTAATGAAAACATGCTTTGTCTAGCACACAATACATCAATTCTACTACTCACTCACTGACAGTCAAGAGCTAAGAGTCACTTTCTGTACCCTTCTTCCAAGGCACTAGCTTGGCTCCTCACCAGTATTTCCTATCTGAGTGAAATCCACCTTGTTGCTATTACAAGGTAATGCATTTTAATGCTGCTGAATATCTCACCTTCTAAATACACAGATTAGTGCATAGACATTTTGGCCCCACTTCATATTAAAGGTATATTTGTAAATAGTTTATAAAGGGCTAATAAATGGCTAATCAATTATGTGCCGTTAAAGAGTAGGAGATTGCTTATCATGGCTCATAGCCATGTGTAACACATTGTACTGATGCACTTATTATAGGCGGGGTTGGTATGCTCTCAAACAGGAATTAATTGAGGGAAATTCTATGGCCTGTGTTAAACAGGCCAGGCTAGATGATCACAGTGGTCCCTGCTAGCCTTATAATCTATTATTAAGGTTGCCTGACATGCCCCATTATAAGATCCTGTTTTCAGCTGCCTATAATTTTTGTAAAATGTTCACCATTTGGGATGAAATTTTACATGCCAGGAGTCTGCCTCAGGCTGAATATTTGTGTGTGTGTGTGTGTGTGTGTGTGTGTGTGTGAAAAATTTCAGCTGAAGTTCAGCTGTTTCCGAGAATGAGATTAGGAAAAAATAAATTGTTTTGCCCATTTTTTAAAAAATAATCTTAAAACCTTTTATTTGAAATGCACTAGTATCACCATACTTTAGAGCAAGAACTTGGACTTGGCAGGGAGTGTTCTATGTGTCAGGGATATGCCTTTTGCCATCCCTGTGAAAATCTACCTACATTTGGCCAAGTTATAAGTATTTGAAAAATCAGTTTACACATGCTCAGTAGAGACTTGCTAGAGCTACACAGCTAAAATCTCCAGAGTCTGTGCTCAGTGAATGCTTGAGCCTCTCCCAGCCCTTAGTGCTGAGCAGACTGTGCATGCACCCCATCCTCACAGAGAGACTGCATATGCCCCAGGCCAGGGACTTTGTTTGTAAAGGCTGCTCCCATTTTGGGGCCAGGAATTGAAACTGAAAGCAGGAAGCCTGTCTTTCCAATGCTGTCAGCAAACCCTTCTCCCCCCACCCCCAGTGCCCAGGCAGTGCAGAGGAGAAAGCTGCCTGACTCTACTCCACAGGGGACAAGCTAGCCCAGGGAAGAGGGCAAGAAGTAGACTGGCACTGGCAGGGGCGGCTCCAGGCACCAGCGCAGCAAGCGCATGCCTGGGGCAGCAAGCCGCAGGGGGCAGCCTGCCGGTCGCTGTGAGGGTGGCAGGCAGGTGGCTTTCGGCGGCATGCCTGCAGGAGGTCTGCCAGTCCCGCGGCTTCAGCAGCAATTCGGCGGCGGGGACGCCGATGGCGTGGCACTGGCGGACCTCCCGCAGGCATGCCGCCGAATCCGCGTGACCAGCGGACTGCCCGCAGGCGCGTCGCCGAAAGCCGCCTGCCTGCCGTGCTTGGGGCGGCAAAAAACATAGAGCCGCCCCTGGGCACTGGCTGGGCAAAGAGATTGGGACAAAGAGACAGGCAGGGTGTGGAGAGAGACTAAGATTGGATGAGGAGCACAGGGAGGGAGACTGGGCCTGGAAGGCAGTAGAGGGAAAGAGAGACAGATTAGGCAAGGAACCAGCAGGGGAAACTGGGACTAGCTTGGCAAAGAGACTTGGTGTGGGGAGGGAGAAATGACCAATCAAGGAAGGGTGTGAGATTGACTCTGACTAAGTCTAGTAGAGGAGACTAGGAGTGGCTGGGAAAGGAGACTAAAACTGGGATCAGATGCCTGAGGAGAGGAGAAAGGACTGAGCAGGCAAGGAGAATAGAAATGGGGCAAAGAGCCAAGTCCGTAGCATGCATAGAACACCTATTCGTTTATTAACTCTCTCCATAAGCTATTTGTAAATGTATCCTTGATATCAGTTGTTACCAATATTTCTTATTTTTTAAAGATGTACAGGGATTACTGCATGATGCAGTAGCAATATCTGTAAGTGATGTTGAAATATAAATGTTATGCTTTCTACCCACTGAGACTGACTAGAAATCTGTGTTTTGCTCTGAATAGAAAAACATTATTGGTACAAGTGTGAAAAAGACTAGATTTTCATGTTGTAATACTGCTTAATAATGGAAATACACATTTAATGCCTTTGCAGACTGGGCCTCACGGAGAGTACAGAATTAGTCAAAAGGGATGTCCTCATTACTTGCTGTTTACTATGACACTCATGACTCAGGAGGACCTCTATGCTTTTTACCACCAGTACCATAAATATAGTGGAATTGATATAATTAAATATTTGCTAAAATATTTTTGGATCGGTTTTAGTCCCCGATTCACAATTGTGGTACTTCAATTTTCTGCTGGGCTAGCTCCATCGAGATCGACGTTGTGATACCATTGAAAACTGGAGTAATGCAACTGTGCATCAGGCCCATAATATTTTATTATTATTTGTATTATTGGAGCAACCCCAGAGCCCTTGTCCTGAACCACGACTCCACTCTGCTAGTCACTGTACAAATGAAGAACAAAAAGACAGTCTCTGACCAAAAGAGTTTGAAGTCCAAGACAAGAGACGGAGAGGGACAGACAAATGGGGGAGTACAAGGAAACAGTGAGACAATACTGGTCACCTTGGAAGACAGTGGTCTCAGCACACCAGCATCCTAACCGTTGCCATGCTTCATGGCAGAGGAGAATTTTAGGGAGGGTTTTGAAGGAGGAGGACGAAAGAGTTTGGTGGAGCAGCATGGGAGAAAACACGAAGTTGCTTGTTTGAAAACTTAACACGTGGGGTGATAGAGGTGGACATCATGGAACATGGGCTCTTGTATGACATTTAGTGGACCAGCAACTGCCCCTTTTAGCACACTCTGATATTGAGGTCCCAGAACATTAACTCTTCAAGCCTGGTCTTTTTTTATCCAATTCCCTTCTGCTCCCATCTTCCCTTAAGATTAGGGATTTTCTGACCATTACACCATGTCCAAATGCATGATGAAGACTAAGAGTTTGGGATTTGGGGGCAGTGGGATGAAATTAAATTGCTAAAACTGATATTATCTTGCACTAACTCCACAGCAGTTCTGAGAGGTGCGATTGTAACAACTTAATAAAACACATTTGGAAGGCAAACAGTTTATTTCTTTTCTGTTTCTTTAGTCAATGTATTTATTATACAGGCACTTCACTGAGATGCAGTTTGCCTCAGTACACAGGGTCCACCTACCCCCAAACACTAAGTTTAAGCAGCCCTGGATCCTGCTGTTGAACACACAAGATGGTGTGTTCAGGGAATGCACTGTGCAACAACTAGTGCAGTTGGCAGGATCTAGAACCTCTTAAATGTAACCCCAGAATACAAGCCCTCTCCTCCCACCCTGGGTTCTCTTCTGGCTCCAGCTCTATGACTCAGGTCTTGAGAGACGCTTTCAGTTCCTCTTTCATGCTGAGCATAGGCTGCTGTTCATAACTCCTGGGAGGCTCTGTGTCAGATGTTTAATCACCTGAGCTGAGGGACTCAGTGGGATAACCAGGCACAGTTGAGGCCAGGTCCAGCTCCCTTAAAGGCTACATCAGCATGGGGTTGTTTCTTTCTCAGCCCTGCAAGATCTCAGAATCCCCTGTGAGAAAATGGGGAGGGAAGATGCAATGAATCATGCCTAGGAAATAAAAATAAGCTGCTGAGTTGTGCAACAAGACTATAAACACACCAAACCCCAACACTTCATGTTACAAACACACACTCCGGTGGAAACCCATGAACATTTCAGATCCATTCCACATCTAAGAACTGAATGTCAGATGCATGTTAGTATGTGTGCAACCAGTGAAAAGGACCAGCCAATGCAGCTATGTGGAAGTCAGAACTGATGGGGGAAGGGCAGGGAAGAGTTTGCTTCATCCTCAAGCCTGTTAAGTACAAGTATAAAATTATATGTAACTGTGTACAGTGTGTCTGTGCTTCAGATATGGAATAATTTCCTAAATATGTTTAGAACTGGATGTTTTGATACTGAATAATAAATTTGTCAGCACTATCAAAAATATACTGAGGAAGAATGAAGCAAACAAATAAACAAAAACAAACAAACAAAAAAATCCCAGGACAGACTCATCCCTGGTGTGATTCTACATAATTCTAGAGAGGTAGCAGATCCAAATTTTGATGTAGCATATTTGTCGTTGGTTTGCACATTCAGGTCATATTTTTGATATGTTTTTTTATTTTTAACAAGGACAATTTTCTCAATGCCGTTTATTCTGGGGTAAGATCAATGCCAGCCACTCAATAATAATAATAATAATAATAATAATTAATAATGTTGTGACTTATTTGTATATGAAGGATGCAGTCAGGATCTGAGCCCTATTACTGTCATGTGTATCAGACAATAGGCAAGGCCCTTTCCTCATACAAACTGCCGTTTTACTGAAGGCAAGACTCAAGTATGTAACAAACAATAGGAGGGAAGAGATGAGGGATGGAGAGGCCATACTTACAGGATGGGGGACACTATTCTGGGAAGAAGTGACTCCGAAAAAGATTTGGGAGTGGTGGTGGATAATGAGCTGAACATGAGCTCTCAATGTGATTGCAATCCTAGGATGCATGAACAGGGAAATCTTCAGTAGGAGAAGTGAGGCTGTTTTACCTCTGTATTTGGCTCTGGCACACCTGCTGCTGGAATACTGTGTCCGATTCTGGTACCCACAATTCATGAAGGATATTAATAAATTTGAGAGGGTTCAGAAAGAGCTATGAGAATGATTAAAGGATTAGAAAACATGCCTTACAGTGATAGACTCAAGGAGCTCAATCTGTTTAGTTTAGCAAAGAGAAGATTAAGGGGTAACTGGATTATAGTCTATAAATTTCTATCTGGGGTATAAATATTTAATAATGGGCTCTTCAGTCTAGCAGAGACAGGTATAAACATGGTCCGATGGCTGGAAGTTGAAGCTAGACACATTCAGACTGGAAATGAGGCATAATTTTTTACAGCAAGGGAACAATTTTTCAAGGGTCATGGTAGATTCTCCATCACTGACCATTTTTAAATCAAGACTGGATGTTTTTTCTAAAAAATATGCTTTATGAATTATTTTAGGGAAGTTCTATGGTCTGTGCTATACAGGACGTCAGACTAGATGATCACAATAGCCCCTTTTGGACTTAGACTCTGTGAAAGCAGACTTAGGGTATGTCTACACCCAGCCGCTAGTTCGGCGGCTGGGAATCGAAGTTCTGGGTTCGACTTATCGCGTCTTGTCTGGACGCGATAAGTCGAACCAGGAAGTGATCGCCGTCGACTGCGGTACTCCAGCTAGACGAGAGGAGTACCGCGGCGTCGACGGGGGAGCCTGCCTGCCGCGTGTGGACCGAGGTAAGTTCGAACTAAGGTACTTCGAACTTCAGCTACGTTATTCACGTAGCTGAAGTTGCGTACCTTAGTTCGATTTGGGGGGTGAGTGTAGACCAAGCCTTAGAAGGGCTGAGGATTCGGATCCTGTTTTGGTAAGGAAATAGATTTCAGTTGCATTCTTCCAAGAAATTATGATCACTGAAGAAAATGACTGATAAATAGCTGGTATCTTTGAAAAACCTGGTGCAGCTGAAGTATCAAAGGTGGCTCATCCTCCCCTCTTCACTTCATCTGTCGTCTCTCTGACTTTTCCTCCCACAGACCAGTGACAGTATGACATCAGAGGCAAGCGGGAGGTGCAGCAGGCAGGTGTGGGCTTGGATTGTGACATCATAGCATAGTCACCCTTTCAACATCTCCTAGTGTCCCATGCCATTAGATAACTGGATGATTCACCGGTGAGGGGACAATGCACAGTCCATATGGACAAGGCTGGCTATATGTGACTTCTCAACAGTGTTCTCTGAAAAAGTTGATGATTATAGTTCCAAATAGTTCCAAATGAAAGAATAGTTCATTTGATCTGCTGTATTGATACCGAAGAGAAGACAATATGGCATTGTTACCAGGTGGGGGGGAGAGGGCGGAGAGGAGGGAGAGTGAGTGAGTGTGAGAGGGTGATCTGGATCTTATCCCTTGGTGCAAAACTGTACTGGCAGGACTAGGGTTTTTTTAATTTTTTTTTTTAAAGCTGAGGTAAAATTAGACAGAACTTTTTAAAAAACATTTTGTGGACTTTCTTTATTGGTAAGCCGGAAGGTATATAGTAAAACACTCCTAAAATGTTCAGTGATTCTAACAGCCTAAGAACAGGCTTTATGGATTATTTGAGCTGTGAGAAACTGACTGATTTTTACTTCATTTGAGTTTCAATGATTTTTTTCCCTTCACTTTCTACTCATATGGGTGTTACCCACTGAGTTTCGTCTTGTGTAAGATGCCATTCCATGCAGCCAAATCACAAATTGGATACTACATTGCTGGTGGGCATGTGATGCTTCACAAAGTTTCATAGGATCCTGAAGGCCTATTCATGTGATCAGTTGTCTCAAAGATTTTGTTAAAAATATAAAATAAACTCAAAAAACCCTCAGCCTTGGAAGACTCATATCTAGCCAGATCACAAGAAATTTTGCTTGTTAAGGGTCACTGAAATGTTTGCATGGCTCAAAAAAGGTTAAGGTGAAACTACAGCAGACCTGTGCCAATTGGGGAAATCCTTCGCTGTCTGGCCCTTTTTGCACCGCTAGAGGAATGCCTCGGGGCCAGAAGCCTGGCCAATATATGTAGCATGCTAGGAGGAGCCAGATTAAAGGATTAAGAAATCAACTACGGAAGTTAATGGGATTTCTTAATGTGTTAAAGGCTAAGGATATCCTGGTCTTTTTAAATAAATCAATTCTTTAAACTCTGAAATTCAACCATGGAGCGCAATCTATTTACACTGAGAGGTCTTGAGTCTTTCAAGGTATCTGGTAAGACCTCCCCTACACTAGCTGCACAAACTGTAACTTTCAAAGTCTCAGGTATAAGGTAATGAGACAGAATTTCAAATATGGCCTGCAAAAAGAAAGATCATAAAGGACATCTCTCAATAAGGAGTATGTTATCTGGGACACAGTCTCTGCAGAACAACTAGACAATAAGGTCAAAGTCGCATTTTTCCCTGACAGCTTGGGCTCATTCTCTGTATCTTAATAAAGGAGCTAATATGACACTTACAATGCTATGTTATGTTGAATTGTTAATTACGGAAGTATTTCTGTTCTGGTTGAACATGGGTACCGTGTCAGGATTTAACCGGCTAGAAAACTAAGTTTGGAACACTTGGTTTATTTTGTTTTCACCATAATGAGACACCAGCATGGTCACTGGTTGGCTGGGACTGCCTGGGCCATGCTCTTATAAGGTTATATTGCCCTGTCACTTGATATGGATGTTGGACCTCCCTGATAGCTGGGATCTAGGTTGACTGGGATATCTGTGCCTTTTAATTGGAATCGTCTTTCAGCACAATGGGAATCCATAGCAAATTATCCCTTTTCGGGTTCAGTCCCCTTTTCTCTATTTCCCATGAGCTGGGCTATCTTTGTATATGATCTGCATGCAAAGCACTTGTGTTATTGCTAATGTGATGAGTGTCCTCCTGGGAGCGCCAGGGAACAAATTATCTTTCTCTTGAGTCCTTCAACTCTTTGTGACCATGGGAAGGAGGGGCTCTGACTCTACCTGTTTCTTTTTAGCAGTGTGAGCAGTTGAAGTTTAGTTTATGTTCACTTTTATTCCTTGTCCTATCTTGCTCTAATAGCAGTTAGTTTCTTGCCTGGTTCCCTGCTGGTAAAACAGCAGTTGAAATAAAGGAAGAATGAGTGTCTTGAGGAGATGTTAGATGGAATTTGTGTTGCCAAGAGGCTCTGTTGGCTGGCAGTGGATTGGGGAGGAAGGTCTCCTATCTTATCTCTCTAGGCATCTCTACTGTGCTCACTACCATGGCATCAGAGGGTGCCTCCTGAGGTGAAGAAGTGGATGGGGAGTTGTTGATCTCTCTTCAGCAGCAAGACAAGAGACTGTAACTGACCTCACTGAATTTGATGCTGCCTAGAAGCTCTCACAAATTTAAGACAACTCCCCCCTCCCTCAGATTTGGATTATTAATATGGCTAGATGTCTATTTTGTTTATAAACATGGGGTGAAAGACTCAATTCCTACCTGGCCTACACCATGCCACCCAGAGTCACATGCTGTGTGACAGCTATATATTTATGTGTTATGATTGGGCCAGATGCTACTCCTCGTGAATGGGAGAATTGCCATTGAATTCAAACAGAGTAGGACTGGGCCCATTTCATGCATTTCCAAATAAAGGATAAAGGCTTGTAATCAAGTTTACTGCTTAAACGGAATTGTTTGGCTTTAATTCAAATTAATAATATATTCTTTCTTTAATTTTTTTCAACGATGCCTGGCTAGATCTCTGGAATATAGTGTGTAACTTAGGTTTTAGCATATTGTCCTTTTCTCTTCTCTCTGAAGGAACTGAATTACTGTATTAACTTGTCCTCTGTGTTGGCATTTGGTAAATTTTATCAGTGTGTATATAGGGCTTTGGTGGACTATGATGGAGTTTCATAATATATGAGAAAGATGCCAAGGCATTTTCAGCTATGTACACATTATGGTTTATTTCAATATAATCATGCAAAATAGAATAAGTAGAAAAAGTTAAAATCAGGAGGGAGCTGTCTACAGCGATTAACAGGTGGAAACAAAGATTTTGCATCTCAGTGTCTTTACTGGGATTCAGAACTACTGAGCTGGGAATTTGTTGGCGAATATGTGCAATTTTAAGTAAGTTTGAAACAAGAGCTGATTTTAAAATATCTCTTTGGATAAGGTGAAGTGTTTTGCCTAACTTAGAAATAATGTTTGTAAGATGACTATCTTGTTGAGCAACATTAAATGCACAAGGCCAATTTCAGCCCAGTGGATAACAGTTCGATACCAGCCTGACCCTGAGGGAATGCAGAACAGATCAAAAAATGGGTGGTGTGGGAGACAAGGGATGGTATAAAGGGTGACAAGGACATTCACAGATTTGGTGCCTCCCCTGTGGAGCTCTAGGCTGATTTTTAAACTCGGCTGCCCTTAGCAGAAATACCGAGAGATGGCAAGCAGCACCTATACCATCTGCCCTGCCTTGGGATGAATTCTTCATTCAAATACAAAGGACCAAACTGGCAGAGGGGAGGTATAAATTACACATCCTTATGTAAAAACTTGCTTTGGTGTTTCTGTTCCATGCGCTTATGGCAGAGATGGGGGAGTGAAAATTCTTCAACTAATTCTTCTTTAATAAAATGACAAGGTGGGTGAGGTAATATCTTTTATTGGTGAGAGAGAGAAGCTTTCGAGCTACACAGAGCTCTTCTTCAGGTCTGGTCACCCACCTTACATTATCCACCTTGTCTCTCTAATATCCTGGCATCAACATGGCTACAACAACACTGTTTATAACTTTAATAAAATGAAAGTTAGAGGCTGATATGTTGGCTGTTTTACTTGTCTGTCCTTCCTCCTGTTGAATCACACCAATACAAATGGTCTTGTGGGTAAATCACAGGACTGGGGCTCAGATATGAACTCTGTTCCTGGCTCTGTGACAGACTTCCTGTTAGAACTTGAGCAAGTCATTTAGGGTCTTGCTACACTAGGGAGACTATATCAGCATAGCTCCATAGCGTAGATGCAGCCTGCAGCAACAAAGGGGGGTGTTCTGTTGATGTAGGAATACCACCTCCCTGTTTGTTAGTTATATCAACTGAAACATTCTTCTCTCAACATACCAGCATTTATGCTTAGGGTTATGTTGTCATAGATATGTCAGTCAGACATGTGAGGGT
The DNA here is from genome assembly GCF_028017835.1 of Emys orbicularis. Taxonomy (NCBI): domain Eukaryota; kingdom Metazoa; phylum Chordata; order Testudines; family Emydidae; genus Emys; species Emys orbicularis. The sequence continues at coordinate 120,716,469 of NC_088685.1, read as the reverse complement.
TTTTCACACCCCTTACTAACATAGCTATGCTGATACAACTTTAAAGTGTAGACCGAGCATTAAACTATCTCTGCCTTATTTTCCTAATCCATAAAATGGGGATAATACCTTCCTCAGAGGGGTAGTCATTATGATGCTTAGGGATTGTCTAGACATGAAAATTAATCTGGAATAAATGTATGAATTTAAAGTGAATTAACTATTCCTGATTAACTCCATCTGTGGATGCTTTTATTTTGGAATAGAAGTGACTTGTTTCAAATTAGCTTAAACCACTTTTACTTCCTAAATAGGATTATGCAAATTTGGAACAAGGCACTCTAATTCTGGAATAAGAGCATCCACGCACAGGAATAGCGATTTTGGAATAATACCTTGTGTAGACAAGCCCTTAGTTAGTAAAGCACTATTTGATTCTGGGATGGTAGGTGCTGTAGAAGTGCAAGATCATGATTTGTGTTTAACTCTCCTGTGTCCTTTTAATTGGCTGTTGTGTGATTTAAATAGGTTTTTTCAACCTGAATTGTTTCCTCCCCCCCCCATTTTTTCCCACTGATAATGGCAAGAGGTAGCAATTGCTATCTCCATGAGTCTGGTGAACATAACAGGGCTGTGAGTCTATTCCAACCTGTCTCTTCCGTAGCATGGTACCCTTTGCAGTCAGATCCTGAATTCCTTATAGAAGCAGTTGTGCTAGTAAGAGACTGCAGCCATTCCGAAGAGCTTAAAAGAAAGACAAAGGATGGGGAAAAGGGGGTATTATGTCTGTTTTACAGATAGGGGATGGAGATTTGGAGGGTACAATCCTGGCCATATAGAAGTTTATGGGGATTTTGCCATTGACTACAATGGGGTCAGGATTTCACCGAAACAAATTAAGCAGCTGATCTTGGTTGGTGTAAACTGTAAATTATCATAGCTCCACAGGTTTAAAGTCAATGGAGTTGTAACAGGTCACCCCAATTGAGGATTTGTCATCAAATGACTTGCCCAAGATCACAAAGGAAGCCTGTGCCCAAACTGGGGACAGAACTCACTACTCTATAGTCCCAGTCCAGTGCCTGAGTCATAAATTCCTCCTTCCTCCTTGAGCTTTTAATTAACACGTCAAGTTTTGTTAAGGAAAAAACCCTGTCTTCCCATTGCAATAAACTGTCTGCCTTGCACTGATGGTGAAACTTCTCAACGAAAAGCATTTATTCCCGAAAGTTCAGGATGTGACCCAAAAGGCTGAATTCACCCTTCACATTAGAAAAACAGCATTGGCTGCTGGCAGAAAATGTGAATTCTTGCTCTGCATCAAATCACATTTTGTATCAAATAGGCAAATACAAAAATCTTTTGGGGTTCTTTTTGTACACAAACACTTTGATGCAGCTTTTATGTGCTGCGAAAAATGATTGCATAAAATAATGAAAATGGATAAAATTATCAAAATAGCGAGGTGTGTGTGTGTATGAAATAAAGATTATAAAAGGCAAAAGGAGAGAATAAGACATGGGGAGATGCACACAGAATGAGGATAGAATACTACTACAAATGTAGTAATAAAATAGTCAGGACAGGAGAGAAAGAGAGCTCAGTAAAAAGAGGCAAATTAACAATATAGAAAGAAACAGACTAGATACCTTACATAGGTTTGAAGGTGCCTTATATTCTTTATTTATTTATCAATAACTGTGGATTTGTCTGTTTTATTCAGCCAAAATTAATGCATTCTGGAAGCCTCGCTGATTCACAGTAAGCTTGGGTATCACGGGGCAAGGGTCATTATTATTTAATGGTCCTTAATCTCTCAGTGTATTGAATTTGTAGTCCCCAAGACTAATCCTAAAATAAAATGCATTTCAAAAGAGAGGATGTGTATTGAATTAGTGTGACACTTATCAGAGTTCTAATGTAAATTGTATATCAAAGCACAGATGTGAATTCAATGGGTGAACTTCTGTTAAGATGTCAGTCTATAAATTGATTAGTTATATATCTTAAGTAGATAATTATATCAAACGAACAATGTGCTTGTAAATGGCATAGCTAGGTTATCTATCATCTTGACCAAAGAAATCTTGATATTCCCAGTGAAAGGTATTATTTCATCCTATTTGATCTTTAAAGTCTATCCTAGGCACACTTACAGTCCATAACTCGAGTTAAAAACAGAGTAGCCAGGCCCGCAGTGCTATTTTAACCCATGTTAGCTAATCCAGGGTATGTCTGCATTGCAATGTAAGCTCTGGCTCAGACTCAGTCTTGAGCTCAACCCCCCTTCCATCTACATACAAATCTACCTGACTCAGGCTAGTAAGCCCTCTGGGGATTCGGGCCCTTGGACCATTGTCGCGTACAGTGAGAGTGCTTCATTTATGGTTAAAAGTGCTATGCAAATGCATCCTTAAACATACTAGTCTCCTTTTTCCATTGGTCCATGCAAATCCATAATGTGAGTGCACAAAGCATCCCTGATTTCTGCTGCCCATGTGTATCCTGCTCCAGCTGTGACAGGTGCACTTCTGGCTGAGTGTATTGGTTCAACAATCCATTACTGTCATGGGTCTATTCGAGGGCCAATAGTTCACCTTTGGATTCACAAAGATTGGGAAGAGCACAGCAAGCCACAATAATGACACTCAAATGGCACTGGCACTGTTTATAGAACTGTTTGGATTCCAAACTGCCAAATGCATACTCAACCACATCTGTAACGCCTCCTGAGAGTGCCAACTCTGTATGTGCTCCAGTGCTGGAGCACCCACAGAAAAAAATTAGCTCATGCTTAGCACCCACCGGCAGCCAAGCTCTCCTCCCACCCCCCCCCACTCCTGCCCGCCGACAGCCCCCACTGATCAACTCCTCCCCCTCCCTCCCAGTGCCTCCTGCACACAGTGGAGAAGCTGTTCTGTGGCGTGCAGGAGGAGCTGGGAGGGAGAGGGAGGAATGGGGATGGGGCGTGCTCGGAGGAGGGGGTGGAAAGAGGTGTGGTGGGGGTGGGAAGAGGTGGGGCGGGGCCCTGGGGGAAGGGGTGGAGTGGGAGTGGGGCTCGGAGTGGAGCAGAGTGGGGGTTTGGGGGAGGGGTGGAGTTGGGGTGGGACCTAGGGCTACGCAGGGCACCCCTGGGGAAAATTTTAGAAGCTGGCGCCTGTGAATTAGACCTTATTTTGCCAAGACCTCTGAGGTCAGAATACAGTTTCATAAGCCAAGGCAAAGGGGAATATGGAGGGTCCCCTAAAATAACGGGGGGGGGGTGGGATAGTTACTCCATTTATGAAGTCATTTGGTGGGAATAGTGTCCTGGCCTGACCATGAAGGTAGACTCCCAGTCGGTGGAAAAACATGGCTTCATGAACTTTTCCAGTGCAGCACACATTGGTGTCCACATCTATAAGTGCCTGTATAACAATGAAGTAGCACCCTTTGTGGTTGATGTATGAGTGTGCGCCTTGAGCATTGAACAAATGGCTAGAGTAGCCACAGCTGGGGAGGGCACTAGGAAGCCAGTGATAGTCTAGTTTGACTTAGGTTTGTGTTGTGCAGCCTAGACACCTGAATGTGGTGTGAGACGTGGGTCCAGAAATTCTAAACCTACGGTGAATTTGCAGTGTGGATGCTCAAGTCTGGGCTTACAAACACAGAGCCTGCAGGCTTGCTTCCCACAGACCCTGGGCTTACATTGCAGTGTAGACATACCAACAGGTGAGTTAAGGACAAACATTTTTTGCAGTGTAGACATAGTCTTAGAGCTGAGAAGAGGGAGCTTGATTCTGCTCTGTTATGTGTGTGTATCAACTGTAACTCCACTGACCTCTATGGAACTGTACTAGCGCAAGTGAGGGGAGAATCACACCTAGAGTGTGAGCTGTTTGTTTCAAAAGCTTTCTTGGAGTCTCAGGAAATCTTCCTTCAATTCCCTAGGGATTGCACTTCCCCTTGAAGTTTTTGAATGTGTGGGAATATATAACTGCATCAAAGCAGGTGTGTGTAAATGCTGATACAGAAGAGAAGGGCTAAGGGGGTTTTAACAGGTACAGTACAGAAGAGAAGTAGGAAAAGGGAAAGAGATATTATAACAAGTAGATTAAGAGGTAGAATGGTGCAAGAAAGTGTGTAAAGATGCATGCATACAAGAGGATTATATGTAAGAAAATACAAAAAATTAGGTAGAAGGCTATCATTGAAAGTGGTTAGCATGAAAGTACAGTCCAGGAAAGAAAGGGGCAAAGACCATGGTTATTGAAATTTCATTCACCAGAGAAACGAGCGAAGCAGACATCTAATTTTCATGAGTGTCTTAAAGTTCAGTAGGCATAAAATCACACAGTTAAGTAACAGAATACCAACACTTTGTCATGCATACATACATATAAACAAGATGTTTAAAAAATAAATGTAATCTTATTTTTAACATCCTATGCTCCCTTCCAGAACCAATTTAGCAATTTAGTCTGTAATACCCTGGCATGGTTCCTGTGAAAATGGGAGCAATTTGAGATTCAGCAAGTTGGAGACTAATACATTAAACTGGAAAAAAAAATCCAGCCCAGTGTATTCAAATAATGTTAAAGGGTGTCACTTATACTCACAAATCAACAGAATTCAGAGCAACAGCTGAATGGTCTCTTTAACCCCCTCCACTGTGCTTAGGTAATATAGCAGCTATCCATTGTTTGCAGCCTCCTGTAATACTCAAACCCAAGGGATTGAAGATAGCATTCTGAGATGTGAGTTATGAGGTGAGACGCTTCAGAAAAGAATAAAAGATAAAAGGAGCAGTTGTAATCTACTCATTTCCAATTTAATATGAATTTAAGTTTATTGACTTTCCATTTGACATGGATAATGTACTGTAGCTGAAAGAATTTCAGAATAGATTATTGATCAAAATAATAATTTTTCCTTCAAAACAATGATGGTCTGTTGGGTAAATACTAGAGCTTCTCAAAAAAAATTAAAAATATTGAAAAAAGCATTTGAAACAGACCCATTTTTTGTGGTTTTTAACTTTTTATTGAAAATATAAAAATAATTATTGAACTAGCTAGCCAATCTTTTTCTTTTTATATAGGCTTTTGGTAAATGAAAAATGCTAATGACCATTTTTAAATGTCACCAAAAATGAAATATTTGGAAAAAGTCAACAGTTTTTCACAAAAAGAAGTTTATAAAAATCAATGAAAAATCTTTTCAAATGTTTTAATCAGCCTTAATAAATATGTATGTTTTAGGGAGATTTGATAATTGTGAAATATTGATCCAAAAGACCATAATGGTTGAAAGGAACAGTAGGATCTACTATGAAAGTAGGTATTTAGATAATTTGGGAAGACTACATTGAAGTAAACATTTGTTACAAACAGTAGGCACTGGATATGCACAGTTAGGCTCTGAGTCAGCAAACCACTTAACCACACGCTTAAGTGCCACTGTCAATGGGACTTGATAGAACTTAACCACTGTTATAAACATACAGCTAAGGGTAGCATAAAATCCCTCTTTACCCTGTAAAGGGTTAATTTCTCTTTTACCTTTCAAGGGGTTAAGAAGCTCAGATGACCTGGGTGGCACCTGACCAAAAGGACCAATAAGGGGAGAAGATACTTTCAAATCTGTGGGGGAAGGTTTTTTGTCTGTGTCTCCCGGAGTCAACAAGGAAACAGGACAGGGAAATTACATCCCCCTAAGCCATATCTAAGCTAAGCATCTAATATTGCAAAAATAGTAAGTAATAGCAAAAAAATGCATTAGGTTATCTTTTGTTTTAGCTTGTGAATTTTCCCTGTGCTAAGAGGGAGGTTTATCCCTGTTTTTGTAACTTTAAAGTTTTGCCTAGAGGGGAAATCCTCTGTGTTTTTGAGTCTTTTGTTATTCTGTAAAGTACTTACCATCCTAATTTTACAGAGGTGATTCTTTTACCTTTTCTTTAATTAAAATTCTTCTTTTAAGAACCCAATTGATTTTTTGATTTTTCTTAAAATCCAAGGGTTTGCATCTGTACCAATTGGTGAGGATATTATTCTCAAGCCTTCCCCAGGAAAGGGGGGTGTAGGGCTTGGGGGAATATTTTTGGGGGAACAGGACTCCAAGTGGTCCTTTTCCTGATTCTTTGTCTAAATCACTTGGTGGTGGCAGCACAATGTTCAAGGCAAGGTGGAATTTGTGCCTTGGAAAAGTTTTTAACCTAAGCTGGTAAAAATAAACTTAGGGGGTCTTTCATGCGGGTCCCCACATCTGTACCCCAGAGTTCAGAGTGGGGAAGGAACCCTGACATGGTGGTGGAGGTGGGATCATTTTGAACCAAAAGCCCAGTAGGATTTTAAAAGGACAATTTTTTTTCCTTTTTGGCTGCTTAACAAGCAGAGAGGTTTTTTAAAGCTGTGAGCAGCTGGAGTTTTTTTTTTCTCTGCCTGAGGGCAGAGTAGTTAACTTCCTGCAAGGGAATTCACAATTGTTTTTTTTTTTTTCTTTCTAGCTCTCGGGTTAAGCTAGGTTAAGCACAAAAAGGCTAAGATGACAGAAAGTAACGTCCAGAAAAAGCTGGAATTAGCCAGATTTGAAGCTGAGGAAAGAATAAAAGAACATAATAGACAGATGGCCAGGGAAGAAGCTGCCCACAAGAGAGCTATGGAGGCAGAAAAAGCCAGGGAAGAAACTGCCAACAAGAGAGCTGTGAAGGCAGAGGAAACTGCCCACAAGAGAGCTGTGGAGGCAGAGGAAACTGCCCACAAGAGGGCTATGGAGGCCCAGAGGGAGACCCAGAAGCATGAACTGGCTGTAATGGAGTCAAAGAGACAAAACCCTCCACCTGCTGGCTCCACTTCCCCAAAAATCCACAAATGGGAGTGACTATGTCCGCAGTATAATGAATCCAGTGATATTGCTGAATATTTCATCACCTTTGAAAGACTGTGCACCCTCCATGCAATTCCTGACGATCACAAGATGTCCACATTGGTAGCAAAATTGACTGGAAGAGCTCTGGACATATTCAATAAGATGCCTATTGATGATGCTTCTGACTATGGTAAATTTAAAGATTTGGTTTTAAAACAATTTCAAATTACCCCTGAAACTTACAGAGTAAAATTCAGAGCCCTTAAGAGAGGGGCTGGACTAAGTAATGTGGCTTATGTAAACCAGATGAAGGATCTGTTAGATAAATGGGTCAAAGGAAGGGATGTAATTAGCTTTGAAGGAATGTGTGATTTGGTTGTACAGGAGCAGTTCCTGACTATGACCAATGATGATATAAAACAGTGGTTATGGGATAAGAAAATGAACTCAGCAGAAAGTCTTGCTTCTTATGCTGATCAATATGAGCAGTCCCAGACTGCCAGAGAGATGGGGAAAATTGAAACCCAACGGGTTTCATGTGGGTCACCCCACATCCGTACCCCAAAGTTCAGAGTTGGGAAGGAACCCTGATAACCACATACTTCAAATTCAGCATGTTCTTAAGCTTTGCTGGATTGGTGATTTAGGGCTAATCATGTTCATATTTTAGGTCACTGGGAATTTTGCTACTGATTTCCAAATGAGCATAGAATATGTTTCTTAAATATCTAGGCTATTAAATTTTTACCATCCAAAAACCAGTGAAACCATATTATGACTATTCATTTCCTAAATTATTAATTTTGTTTTAATATCAACTCTGGTTGAATTTATCAAGCTTCTAAAGGCACCTTAACCTGATAAACAATTCAAAAAATGTTTTAAAAACAACTACATAACTTAATTCGATGACATTAGTGGTTTTGGTGACCTCAGATGACAATGGTGGTTGCACTAAGCAAATCCAACCGCTGGTATGAAGGGATTTTTTTTTTAAATAATGAACATTTAAGAATCTATTTGAAAAATTGTTCTTGAACTGGGATATATTTGAAGTATCAGCCTTGAGCTGAAAAAAAATCAGTTATTAACCTCTGAAAAATTGTTTTTATAATAGAAAATTTTGCACAGCCTTCATTATAACTACACTTGTTTCATTCTGGACTACATTTTATTTTCTTAGGCATGACACAGATCTTTGGTCATCTAATGGGCTTTCAACTGTCTGTAAAAGATCCATATAGAGGCTGCAATCAAAATTATTTCCAGAATTCCTGGGGATTCAGGGAAGAACAGAATTAAAAGGACAATAAGCAGATGTTTTATTAGTTATATGTATTGATTTGGTGTTTCTCTTTACTCCCTTTAGCACTAAAATTGCCTTGGTAAGCTAAAAAGTTCAGATTTGCATTTGGCCAACTAAGAAGTTCAGATTTGCGTTTGGCCAACTTACAAAAAGTTTGTTGTTTTCATCTTCCTGGCTCTCCCCTCCACTCATAAGAATACATATGAGTCCTGGGCTTTGCTGACTTCATAAATCCAGCCTCAATGAATGAAGCCAAAACATATCCATCTCATATTCCCCAGAGAGGCGTTAATACTATGCTTCCCGCTGGACATTTTCATCCATTCACTCATTGTACCGATGAGCTCCAGACATTCCCAAGGCTTTTGACTGCAGACTCGTTTATATTTTGCTTTTGAAACACAAAAGTGTTACCAACTAGAGCAGTCTCATAAATGCCAATGAGATGCAGTACTCTCTGCAATGCAGATATATTCAAGGCAACAGCCAATAGGGTAGATAGTGGGACTAGCAGGCTTTCAAGTTTAGCAGGGCTAACACTGTTTAGATTTAATTTTGAGACCAGTACAGGGCACGTGAGACTTCCTGAAAAGTGCATTTTCTTTTTAGCGTAAGGAATCTTGTGCACATTGCTGGGGAGAATGAACATTATAAACCAAAACCATAAAGCTTGAGTTCCATTTGGCTCTCACAAACTTGCAACATTACACCAAGTTCATATTTCAATCTGATCCTTTTGCCTCGTTCTATTCATGATGTCAAATAACTTAAGACTGAAAGTAATAAACCTTTTATGGACTGCAGGAGTTAAATACTGTTTAACATATTGTGGTTAAAATATTCAGGGTTCGTACTTTTCACTTGATTTTTTTTATATTAAGATGAGTCCTGCTGTGGGTTATGTCAGTTTTGTCAAATTCAATCATGTCAGCCATCAGAAAGGTAAATGGAACAAAGGATGGAAATAAAGAGGTGGGTTACTGTGCAGAGGAGGAATCACAATATATACAGAGAAAGAGAGAGAGAAAGGGAGAAGGAAAATGGATGAATACAATATTGGCAGTACAATATGGAAGGAGGAAGCGGGAAATATGGATGATGAAATAAAAAAGGAAGAAAGATTAACAAGATAATAAAAACTGTAACAAGGCCACTTCAAGAACGTAACCTTGGGTACCACCTTAAAGTATCCCAATATAATTTTGTTTGCCTTTTTACTTAAAGGCCATTTCCCTTCATAAGGAATCCCTTAAAACATGTTCCTCTGGGTCACACTTCTGTTTATAAAGGGGTTAATAAATGATTGACTAATGTTTGCATAGATGGTTAATCAATTGTTATACATTGTTATAGTCTAATAGGTCAACAGATTGCTTATAATAATCTGTAACATGTTCTTGTCATATGCTTTTAGCCTCCATAACACATTCTGCCCTGGTCTGTACCATGCTTATAACTAAAGCTGGGAAGGAAACAGTTTTCTCAATCCTAAAATATTTTCAAGAGTTCACAATTTTTTCCCCATTCTGAATTGGGGCAAACAAACAAACAAAAAAAGATTTTTTGGGGGGTTAGTTATTCAAAATGTTTCATTTAGATTTTCATCTTTTTAAACCTTTTAGTCTAATTAACTTAATTTTTTAAACAAGAAGTTTTTTTGAATCTGAAAAACAGAATTTTTCATTTCAAAACTATCAAAATGAAGCAACCTTGAAACTTTTTGCAATATTTTTTCACGTCACACAACTGAACCTGTTTTGTGAACCATTTTGGTTTCAACAAATTGGCATTTTTCAGAAAAAAATGATTTTTTGCCAGGAAAAATACCCAAGCCACTCTACCTATAACATCTAGCAAACATTTTTTAACATTTGATAAGCCGTAAATGGAACCATTGTATAAAGCGTAACTTTTCACTGTTTATTGAACTATTAAATGGAATGAGGTGCACTTCAGGTTCTCACAACTGTAGTGAGTATGTGTCTGCAGTTTGATTATTCATCTAGCATTTTAAGTAGAGTGAAGATCCTGGCAGACAAACTTGCACTATTGACTTCTGTCTTCAGGAATGTATAAGGTAACTACCATCTAGGTATCCAAGCACCTTTTGAGAACTCTATCAGTTTGTAATGAGCTGTTGTTACTTATACACCCAGAACAGAGATTTTTAAACTTTTTTGTAGCATGGGCCACATATTAAAAGAGAAGGTGTCTCATGGACCATCTTTCCTTTCCTTGGTGATTGAATAGCAGGCCTGTGGTATTTACAGCAGTTGTTTATGTAAAACATAATATTAGGAAAGTATTTAATGTATTTTTGCTGTCATCTAATGCAATTTAACAGCTGGAAACAAGGAAAACCAATACCATGTAACCAGTCAGCTCTCTGGCAACCACCAAGTGAATCAGTGGTCCACAGGTTACTGGTTGGGAACAGCGCTCCAGGAATAAGAAGTATTACTAGAAACATGTCATTTACTGCTGTTTCTTATGGAACCTGGCTGGCACTTAATTCTCAGGTGGAATTTCTGGGCAGGGCCGGCTCCAGGCACCAGCTTACCAAGCAGGTGCTTGGGGCGGCCACTTCGGAGAGGGGCGGCACGTCCAGCTGTTCGGCGGCAATTCGGCGGAGGGTCCCTCACTCCGGCTCGGAGCGAAGGACCTCCCTCTGAATTGCCGCGGCAGATCGCGATCGCGATCGCGGCTTTTTTGTTTGTTTGTTTGGCTGCTTGGGGCGGCCAAAACCCTGGAGCCGGCCCTGTTTCTGGGGGCACAGGGCACAAATATCAATTCCTGCTCTCCCTGGGATGAATCCCTTGTTGATGAAGCTATAACCACGGGCATTTTGTACCACTTCCTGCCCATAGGAGTGAATCTGGCCCTTTCTGATAGTCCACAATAAAAGAAGAGGGGTTAGGGAAGGAACTGGGGTGAGGTCACCTAGTGAAAGAGGTAGGCTGCTGATTATATGGAATTTGGGGATTTCAGGTGAATTTTTAAGAATGGAAGATCCTGATTTTTTTAAAACCAGTGATTAGTTAAGACTTTATTTTTAGTAAAATCTTGGGAAATATAATTGCTTCTATATATAATACTTTTAAAAGTGTTCCATGAGGTTTCAGTGGGTATTTAGGAAAATTTTAAATGCATACTGACATAAGCACCCATAACTTGGGGTGTCTAGCATGGGTGGCGCCAGCCTCTTCCCAGTGTGGGGGCTAAGGTGGGCTAGATAGAAAATTGGGGGGGCTGTGCCCCCTTGCCACAAGGCCCTGCCTTCTCTGTGGTCCCACCCCCCTGCTCTTCCTCAGGTAAGTGCCGGCCCCACTTTCTCTTCTCCCCACCCCAGACCCCAACCCCTGGCCAGGTCACAGGCCAAAGCCAGGCAGTGCTGGGTGACTGCTGACCTGACTGCTGCGAGGGTGCAGGTGGCTGAGGCTCTATCCTCCCTCTTCTTCCTGCTGGTGCTCAGGGCCCTGGGGCTGCGTCTGCTCCTCAGCTTCCCACCACCCTTCAACTATTCACAGCCAGTAACAGCTGTCTGGGCAGGGGGACCCGGCTCTGGGGCCAGCAGAGCCCTCAGGGAGCAGCGACCTCAGGGGGCAGGACCCAGACCCTCCCACTGCTCTGGGCGGTGTGCCCCGGCAGGCAGGGACACAGGCTGGGGACTGCTGTTTGGCACTGCAGCCTCCCACCTGGCTTACTCCTGCGCTGCTGCTGGTGGTATCGCTGGCGTCAGAGCTGGGCACCAGGCTAGCAGCCGCCACTCTCTCCGCTTTGTCTTCACAGCTGGGCGGCCAGAGAGTGGTGGCTGCTATGGGAGGGCTAAGGTAAATGTTTGGGTGTCGATAGCCCCCCGCAAGCCTCCCCCCAGCGCTGCCCCTGGTGACTAGGTAACAGAAAACTGAAGCACTTTCCTTGCTATTGGCACTGAGCAAATAGAGCTGCATATTTTACAGAAGGGTTCTGGAATGTGAGGAGGTCAGGCATGGAGGATCTTCTCATGGGGTCTCTTTAAGGACTTGGCATCCTGAAGAGGGTTCAGAGTGGGAGCATTTGTCATAAGTGTGTTTGGCAGCTGAGCTAGAATGTGGTTGGGGATGACTGACATGAGATGGGAAGGGTGCAAGAGGGTTTGGAAGCTCTGAGGTATTTGAAGATGCTCTTCTCTGTTGGGTAATTGAGTACTTACACTCTTTCTCCCTTTGCCTGATCACCTTTTGGCTTTTCAGTGTCCCTCTAGAATCCATGTTTTTCCATCTCTGCTCCACAATTCCCTGTCCCTGGAGTTCCTCCCCTGCCCCTCCCCATTCCTTAAAGGTAGACAGGGGGCCAGTTGCCTTTGTGCTGGACCTAGTTGCACCGCCTTATTCACTGAATTGGAGTCTGGGGAATTCTGAATTCTCATCACACTCAGTTTGAGTTTCCTCAGGCTTCATTGTACATCACAGAAGAGAGTGTTTAGTGGGGAATGCTAGGCTGGGAAGCAGCACAGAGACAGGTGATCTGCAGGTTTAACATCACACAGAAAAAGGAGAGGGCACTTCAGAAGAAAGGAGGCTGGCGAAGAGGCTAAAACCTGCTAAGTTCAGGTGTGTCCAACACAGCAAGCACAGGCTTCAACAGGGGATAAAGCATCAGTTTTCATATTTCTTGAATCTTCTTTTCTCTGCCAATCCAACTAGAGCTCTAAGTGAGCTTCAAGGAGTTCAAGACCACTTTTAAGCCAAGCTTTTTTAGCTACTCACCATTGCAGTCTAGAATGAGGTGGGGTGTTTTTCGTAAAATCTTGTATCTGTTTTCTCTGGTTTAAGGCATCTGGCTGTCAAGACTGATGCTATTTAAAAATGGTTAGGTACCAGATTTTAATACTGGACTCCACACTGTTGCCTTTGACTTCAGTGGTATTACTTGTGGAGCAAGGCACTATTCAACATGAGTTAGTGTGTCAAAATCTGGCCATAAATTAATAATAGACATAAATATCCATATCTGGTAGGAGGCCATCATAAAACAGGAAACATTACCAGATACCTAGTCATTCTACCCTAGCAGTTCTTAAAGCAGCATTGAGAATTGTCACCTCTTCAACTCAAGTGACACTTTAAAAAATCTGTTTTTAAAATTGTCATTAAGAAAAATCAAAAGAATCTGCAGACAAAAACACCATTCAGAAGGTTGTGACACCAACTGACAAAAGCAGGGAAATTGAAAATGACACTTAGGTCACATCTTTGTGCTTTTCTTCACAATGGCACAAGTTAAGGGCAAAATGTCAGTCCAAATGTTGAATTTCCTGGCTTTTGTCATGATGTTAACATTGTTAAGCAGGCGGCACATAGTGGGGGTCTTGTCTGTGAAAATGGCTTTATAAATGCAGTAATACCATGCATATGATTAACATAATAATGGGAAACATGCACAAGCTTTAGCTGTACTTGACTTGTTTGACTTTCATGGGTTTAGCAAGAAATGATGCCTAGTTTCAAGACTTAATATGGAAAGGTGAAGTGGGGAATGTGATATTCCTGGGAATCATTGCCCTTCTGAGGAGTGACAAGGTGGAATCTTCCAGAATACTTGAAATTTTAGTCCATCAGTATGATTATTATGCAAAATAGAATAGCTTCGTTAAGGATTTATCTCAGGTTCCTAAGCTCCAGGCCACGGAAAACTGAGTGTATTGTGAAGGTGAAAATGCTCAGTCTCTAAAGCAAGAGAGCTATCCACATCAATTTGCAGCAGGCTAAGTGGCATCAGCTAGGGGAGACAGGCTTATATTAGCTTGCTGGCTTTCTAGAGAATTACAATGCGGTAGTCCTAAACAGAAGAGCAGAGAATTAAAGGAGCTACTCAAATACAGTAGCAATTTAGAGTTAAAACACCCCAATAACTCTAAGGCCAGCATTGTGCTTCTGATACTGACATGATGTAGAAAAGCAATGTCCCAACTGTGGTATTAAATATTTGAGGGACGTACTCAATTTGTTTGTAATCTATACCCACTGGAACTATAGCTGGACTCTAATTTAGGGAAACTGGAGCAGTTTTAGCACAGGACTTTGCAAAACATAGTGTTTTAAATTAGTATGCATTTGTACAAACTTTTGGTTTCTATCTATGTAGGTTTGAATCCCACTCCCGCTCTGAGTTTCACTCTGAATTTCAGATTTAAGTGAACCCTGAACCTAAAAGAGAACTCAGTCAAAATGGCTGAGTCTCTCCTTGTTTCATTAGTGGTATGACACTGTGACTTTACATGGTTTTAATACAAAGTCATAAAGAGGCTCAGGCTAACTCTAAAGTTTTATGGCCTTTAGTAATTCTCTCAGTACACATAGTCTGAGTCTAATGGAACCTGAAACCAGGCAAGCTTTGTGGTTTCATGTTTTATTGTGAACATCTAAAACAAGCCATTCCAACAGTCAGGTTACAATCAGGTGATAGAAAATAATTACACACCATTTATAGTGTAATGCCTGAAATTTCTGTGCTCTCTGGCAATACAGATTCTAAGGTATCATTATCATGAAAATTTTGCTTCAGAAACTTGAAATAACACCTGCTTGTGTTAATCTCTTTTATTTTCTTTTAAAACAGTTGTGTTAATTACAGAAACAAATTGTGCATATAAGAATTACAGTTTGATATTTCAATGTAAACTGTCACTTTGTTCTTTTAAATGATATGATATAAGGAAATTGGTACAGAATCAAAGAGGCAAATGGGTAATAAGTTTATGTGTGTTATTACCCACACCACAATCCCACATCCAAAGAACCCCAAACTTTAGGGAAACTGGTATCCAGAAATGAATGCAGATCCAGGCTTTATAGCACATCCTATCTTTATAAGGGGTATGGTCTGAATACCCCTTAACTTGGGGAAAATTTGGCTCCAGTTCCAAACTTTGCCATTTGGCGCATCTTTATGCCTTGTATTTTCATCACCCACATACAAATAATGTGTGTAACAGAAAAAGTGCAATGCTTCCTTGTAATGAATCTTT
This sequence comes from Emys orbicularis, assembly GCF_028017835.1. Classification (NCBI taxonomy): domain Eukaryota; kingdom Metazoa; phylum Chordata; order Testudines; family Emydidae; genus Emys; species Emys orbicularis. The sequence continues at coordinate 120,701,329 of NC_088685.1, read as the reverse complement.
AGTAAAAACAAATACTTTGAAACCTTTTCAAAATACAGTTTAACTTTTGACACACCATGGAGCCACGATGTTAGTCTCATCACGAGCATAAGGTATTTTCTAAAAAACTACATGGATCTAACTTAATGTATTGTGTACATTCAAACACACTTCCTAGGAGAGCCTTTTCTCATAAGTAGCCTTCAAATAGTGGAATATATGCATTTTTTCCAGCTATGGAACTGAAATTATTCTCAAGTATTTGAAAAGTACGCATCATAATGTTTTACCAATAAAGCTAAATGGCAGAAGTTTCCAATTTGGGAGCTTAGTTAGCCTTGTAAGTCCATATTTAAGCACCTAAATAAAAGTGGCCTGACTTTCAGTGGTGTTGAGCTCCTGTAGTAACTCTTAGTTGAAAATTTCATTGTAAAGCATACGCTTTCGTGATATGGGCTGCAAACTGTTTTTATTGATACTGCAGAATATCAGAAGCTGGACATCACACAGCATTGTCAAATCATTAACATTTTAAGCAAAATCTCTCTGTATTGAAATTGGAAAAAATTGTTAATAAATAAGTAGGCAATCTTTATGTGCTCTTCTAACACACTAAAGAAAGCTGGTGAGTCTGGAACAATTCAGCACATAGTACTGGATGTCAAGGGTTGTGTCACTGTTTCTAACAAGTCTCTTTGCATCCTTTCTCTCTGAGCCATGAGCAGTAGATTAAATAAGGAACAAGAAGTTCTCCAGAGAACACAAATGAACTGAAGGAGAGACATGATGACCAGGTCTTTAAACTGTGATTTCTTGTGATAAGATTGCATGGCTTACTGCACGGTTCTGTACTAAATACTCTTTCATGTGGAATATCAGTGAAAGAGCATCTGAGTTACTGAATAGACAAAGGAGTCATATTAGTTCAATGGTTTGTTTAGATTTTTCACTAATCCTTGGGCAGACTTTAGACACAACATGTAAAAGAGCTTGTAATGCACTCACTCCCACTGTGCAGCTGTCTTTTGTACTGAGTACAGCCATAACTTGACTCACAACTAAATGGAACCCAGTGAGCTGTTAGTGATGGATTTGTATTCTAGTACTGGTCCAGATGTCTGTTGTAAAGTGGATTATTCTCCTCTAACAACCTATAATTATTTATTTCTTTAACACTGATGTGCTCAGAGTTTATATAAGAAACAAAGCTAAAGATTGTCCCTGCCCTGACGAATTTACAATCTAAAAAAAGAAGACACAGAATAGGCCACACTGGGAATAATTTAGAGGTGTTTGGTTTTGAAATATTATGAATTAACTACTTCTAGGCCTTGTGGAATGAATTCTAGGAGAGATTTGAATGTGAAGTTGGTGCTGGTTGGTGAATCAGGATAAGGGCCTGGCAGACTGACACTTATCATTGATAATAGGAGAGTGTATTTGCATAGTACCATTCCTCTTCCCCAAATCTGATGAGTCAAGTGGTGAGTAACAGAAAGAGGAGGTGACTTAAGACAAGCCCAGAGTGGGGTGGCTGCAATTGTTGTCATTTATGTTTTTATTATTGCATGCCTTTGTAAAATGCTCCTTGCAATGGTGTCTAGGTACACGTCACTTTAGATTAAGATACAAACAGTTTCCAAAAAATAATGTAATACATAACCCAAACCAACTACCTTAACTGGTGAATAAAAGCTAGGGAACTAATCCAGATTCCCTTGGCAATACTTTGTTTGGTTTTGTGCTTACATCTATACCATGTGCTTGATATATGTATATATATATATATCAAACTACTATTTTCTCTCTTCCCTCTTCCTAATTTTGACATGAGAATGTTGACTCAATGTTATAAGGTCCAATTTCAAACTAAAACCTTTGAACAAATTATGGGCAAACCAGCTCCTTCTTCTTGCTCATGGGCCGCTTCTGTTTGCACTATGTCTAATGCAGGAGAAAGAGCACTTTGTATACAGATGCACACCAGACCACCGAAACTTGTAAGATACAGTCCCTCTGGGACACAGTGGGGATTTGGAAAAAGAGTCTTTTTCTCACACATTTTTTTCAGTGAAAAATGCAGTTTGTGACACCATAATTTGTGTAGATTTTGCCAAACTATTTTGGTTGGGGGGGATGGAGGGTGAGACCCTTAAATTCCAAAAAAATAAATAAAAATATTTATTTTCACATGTTCAAAAATGGAACATTTCAATTTTTCAGTTTGAAACCACTTTTTATCTCAGAATTTCCTTTAGTTTTTTAAAATAAAATGATCAAAACCACTAAATGCTTGAAACTGAAACAAAACTTTTTGGGTCAAACAAAATATTTGGTTTGAGCTGAAATAATTTTTTTTTGGACTCTCCAGTGAACCAAAACCTGTTATTTACCCAGCTTTAGTCATGAGCTATGTGTTTCAAAGGGATCAATACAGTGTTCTGTAGAAAAATATTTGTATTAGGGAAGGATGTTCTGATGAATATCTTAGACGAATATTGTCACTGTACCCTAGTATTTAATTAGTATCTAGTCACCATACAGCAACTTGGTCCCAAACTCTCCTGACAGAGAAGACCTCTGAGAAATATAAGGCTTATGATAAGTTAGTGGGTATTGTGCTGCCATGTCTGTGAAGAAGTTCTTGAGATGACAAGACAATCTGTGATAGAAGGGAATCCAGTCTTGTTCTCGTAGGTTGCTTCATTTCATGGAGCATGAGTGCACTGAGGTCAACAGGCATGTATTCAGAAGCACACAGATGAGAGCTGCTCTCCTGGGGGCAACAAGGAGAAACTCGAGGAAAGAAAATCTAGTGTAGATCCATTTTTACTTCACATTTCCTTTGCAGTGTTTTCTTGCAATATTTTTTTGATCACAAAGACAACTTTCTCCTTCCCTTTCTTGTTTCTACCTTTACCTCCTGGAAGGCTTTGCTCCCTTTTAAATATACTATCACTTATCTCTGTAGAAAATGTTTTCCCCCCTTTCTCCAGCTCTTCTAAGTGTCATATGCATATTGAAGAAGACTTTAATTTTCAATTACTAATATATCCATTTGCCTTTTTGTATATTTTTAAAAAGCTTTTCTTTTCCCTCTAGTCATCAGCTATAATGTGTTTAGACCAATGTTGGCTCCTATGCATTCCACTGTATTCTTTAATTTGATTCTGCAATGAGAATTTGTCACCACAACCAGTGGCAGTGGATGTGAAGTCTAGCATAAAGTTATAACTTCACTCCAAGTCCAAGCAGATAGAGAGGCTGGATTGTGAGTGAGAGAGATCTTTTCCCCCTAAAACACATTTTAATGCAGTCTCTTCCATGAGTTAAACCTCATAATACAACAAAAAGTAAAATACAGTATAGCAGGACAGGTGATGTCCTTTCTACATAAGCAATAACATGCACTATTATGCCAGTGAGTCAAAGTAGCAACACAAGTTCTATCAGAAATAATCTCATACAGAAACTTGATATACCCTGCAAAGACATATGCACAAGCTTAACTCTAGTTGTTCCATTGATTTAAATGGGACTATTCATGCTGTGTAAAGGTAAGTGCATCCATACATCTTTGAAGGAGTGGGGCCTTTATGAATAGTCTATGATATTTGCTTAAAGCTGGTGTTTTAGGAAAATGGTCTCTTTGATAATCTGTCTGGCTACAATACAGGCTGAAAATGAACATGAAAGTAATTTAAATATTATAATGGAGTATCTTTTAGAAATTTTAAAAATTCTCTATTTTTTCCTGCAAATATGTATTAGCCCAGCTCTACTTATGACTGGTTAAACATCTTAGAAACAGCCTCTCAAAAACTGGGAGGGAATATTGTGTTGAATGGCTTCAATATGCATGGAGGTTATGAAAAACCATAGCATACTGTCTTTATAATTGATACCTGCTCCAACAGAGAATGAAAATATATGGAATATGTCTGAATAAGTGAAAAAGGGAACAGTGAATGTATCCACGGACTGGTTATGTGCAAAGGTACAGTGATGCTAAGATCAAATGAATGAACAAATATATTTGATTATGACATGGAATCTGTCTTTGATGCTTTTGCTATTGAAAAGTTTCTATGGGAGAAAAGGTACCAGTTTGACATGTTTGATTGTTTCTAATGCAGTAGCCTCACAACAGGAGATCCCACTTTATACAACTGGCTGAATAACTAGAATATTAATATTAGTAATTAATATTTAATAATATAATTAACATTATTAATTGGATGCAGAACTTCAAGTACTGGAAAAAGTCCCTCCTGGACAAAAGGTTTGATGCATCTCTTCTATTACCAGTCAAGCTGAGGATCACATCTGAAGGATTTTTTTGTGGTAAAGTTTCAAACTGGGTCTTAAAAAGCTAATCAGGATTGCAGAGGAAAGCATACAAACTTAGAAAGAAGGCAGACTTGTTTTTAATATTTGGTTTGCAAATATTTAGTTTTGAAGACTCTTGAACTTGTGCTATATGGAAGCAATGGATCAAATACACAGATCATGTAAACAGCTATAAGTCCACTGAATTTCACCAAATATAGTTTATATACAGTAAAAAGTTACTGGGTACTACTGAAGAAGAGCTCTTTGTACCTCGAAAGCTTGTCTGTTTCACCAACAGAAGTTGGTCCAATGAAACATATCACCTCATCCACTTTGTCTCTCCAATATGCTGGGACTAGCACGGCTACAACAACACTACAATATACATATTTGAAATCCATGGGATTGGTAGAGATCTAGCTGTACCTTCATCTGCCTTGAAACAGGAGTGGTCATCTCCTTCTCTTCAACAGTATTCGTAGTCAAAAGTTGTTTAATGATCTTGGTTTAGAAAAGCTGTGGAGTAGACAAGAATGATTTTCACTTACTAACTCTAGCTCCATAATGGAGCACATTCATCATAAGTGTTAAAATTAACTGAAGTCGTTCAAGGTTATTTATGCCTAATACAGTTTGACTAAAACAGGGATTCTCTGAGGGTTTTGAGGCCGTATTCTGTTTAATTGTAACATGAAAGAGGGCTTATTCTTTTCTTTAGGTGAAAATGATTGCATGTGTTTCATTTTTCACTTCTATAATATGTCATGCTGTTTTATATTAAGGTGACAAAATTCCTTTCAAGATATCTGCTTGCTTCTATATAAAATGTCGGGGGTTTTATTTCACTAACTGTTACCAAACAATTTAATATTATAAATAGCACCTTTACTGTATCTGAAAGCATTTAACCAACTTAAACTGAAAGCACAGTGCAAATGCACAGCAGTGAAATGAAACAACTGTTTAATTGTGCATAGCAACCCTACACAATATTTTGAATAGGAATTGAAAAATAATTACCAACTGAAATTGCAGGGCCCACTACAGTTAATGCTGCTCCTGAGAAAAGTGCCAGGGAATTCCTAATGACTGTAAATGGGCAGGATCTTTGTTTATATCAGATGAGTCATAAAACTATCTCAGTGTCCTTTAACACCATGCCAAGGAACTGGTTCAGTACCGATTCAGAGGGAAGAGTGCCACTTTAGTTAGTCACTATCATCACTTTTTGCAGCACCTATGTGTTTATAGTTGGAGGTTCACATCTGAAGGATGTTGAGCAGTTGAGCAGGCCTGACCCTGCTTAACTTGTGATATCTGATAAGATCACAGCACAAGGTTACAAATTGTGATGGTGTCAGGTATTAGTACTCTATATAGAGGCGTAGGACTCTTCTGATGACTCAGCATGACTGTGGTTTGCTTTGATCCTGCACAGAAATGCAATTATTTCTACTGACTTACTGGACCAGTTGAGTCCTATTAGTTCTAACTCAAGAATATAAAATGGTAGAAGCCTAGGAACAAACCAAGTTAGGGGAAAGTTTAGGCAGAGGTTTGTTTTGTTGTTAAATTAACAGTACAGGCAAGCCTCAGGCAGAGGCTGAGTTTGGAGACTAATCCAGGGTGTACATGCACTTCAGATCAGATGGGGACTCTACTGGTTCACAACCCACAATATTTTTATAGATACCTGTATTCATCTTACAATTTAACAACTGAATAAAAGAGGCTTGATGTAAAAAATACATTTGAATGAGCTATGGATTATGCAAATAATATCTGCATCATTAAGTGTGTACTATATGTTACCTAGGAGCACACTGAATACTAATTCTAGGAGTTTGACACTTGAAGCATTCACACCTATTTCTGTATTCTGTTTATTATTAAAAATGCACCATACTTTTGTATGGCTTTGAATGCTTGGCACTGAGGAAGTGCTAGAAGCAGGCCTTGAATACAGTGAAAATGAAAATGTTAAGATGGATGTTTAGCATTACAAGGATGGACCACATTCAGAATGAACAAATTAGGAAGTGTAAATGTAGTACCAATTATAGAAATGCTGAGAGAATCCAGGCTTAGATGGCTTGTGCATGTGAAAAGATCGGAAGAATATATAGGAAATGGTGTTAAACTTTTGGAAGTGGAAGATAAAGAGAACAATTAGAAGACCCAAAACTAGATGGAGGATGTCATATAAAAGGATTTGATTAGCTTCAGAATTTCTGAGGAACTGATTCAAGACAGGAATGGCGAAGGAGGACTCTGAGAGCTAACCCCATATAGAGGGGACTACAGCTAGAAGAAGAAGAAAAGGAGGAGAATGCACCCTTCTGCAAGCCTACATGGGGATTAACAAACCTGCAGGAAGACAATCTTCTTCACAAATAGCTCATAATCTATATTAGACAGCCTGAACAAAGAAGGTTCAGCTAAAAGAATGGTAGCACAGTGTCAGAGCGAAGACTGGTGTTGGGAAATTATACAAACTGTGTTCTTAAGGGTAGATTTACTATAATGGAAGGATGTCATTTGACAAATGGGAAGAAGGAAGCTGTTCAGGTCAAAAGAGCAGCATGACTGCCACACACACAAAAAAAGAGTGAAATCTTGTCCCCATTGAAGTCAATGACAAAGTTCATCAATAGAATCAGAATTTGACACCAAGTGTAGGAGATGGAGACACATGGTGACTTCGGAAATATACGGTAGAATGTAGGTGTAGAAAGAAGCAAGAACTAAGATGTAGACAAGGCTGGAGTCCTGTATGTATTAATTACTCATCAGAAAAATACTGTAATATTTATTAAGAATAGCAAACAATAATGAACAAGTAATGTCAGTTCTGTGACTCTGTTCTCTAGCTGTTGAACTACTAGAGAAAAGATTAAGTCTGGTTTGGTCTAAATTAAAACCATAAAAAGTGACCCAAATCCAACTAAACAGGTACTCCTGCTTTTAGGAATGTTAAGAAAGCAACTCAACAAACATCTTTTATCTTAGAATATCTTTTATCCAGGCATTCTTTTCTGAGATATGTTTCTTCAGAATGCTCATCCTTATTTTTAAGGAAGGAGGGGGAAAGCTTTAGGCTTTAGGGCCAAAAATGATTTTATTTTCTTATAAAATAATAAAGTTAAGAGACCTATTTAAAATGGCTCACATTACTCTGTGGTTGTTTCTGTAAATTTTCCAAAGTGGTGGATAATCTTAATGCATCTACTCTAACTAGAGTGTCTGGCAGATGCTTTTATGTTGCTCTTGCTCCTGTGAGGTTACTGGGCTTTCAGGTTCCTATTCAGATTCTATGGAGAATTAGAAAAAATGTTACATATATTGTTTCAGGCTGTACTGAAATGTGCAACACAGAACATCACTTACAATTTAAAGGTCCATAAAACACAGAGCTTATTTAACTCTTTTGCTTCTACGGGTACTGTACTTGCAGCACTCTGTGATATTGGATTTTATGATTTTTAGACTAAAATATGACAAATCTCAATGTATACTCTGAGATGCTATGGGTAAATGATACGTGCTTTTTTTTTTTTTTTTTTTTTTTAAAGATCCTACCTAGACTTTTAGTGCCGACATTTCCTTGGTATCTTGGTACCCGATTACAAAACCATATAAAATACTAAAAGTAAAACAAAACCCATTTAGAACACTATAAAAATTTTAAAACCCCTGTGCAGTGCAGCAAAATTAAAACCTGTACATTGGCAGAATAAGTATTAAAGACATTGCCAAGAGTACCAGAAAGTCAGACCAATTTTTGAACATGGACATCTTAATAGGACATCTAAATTACACATTTGGACACTTAAATTGACACTTAGGTGTGTAAATGCCCACTTATGCACTTAAGTGCCAATTTGAACATCCAAATAGGAGATTTAGACATCCCTTTAAAGCATCTATATTTGATATTGGTCCAATAGTGTTTTTATATATTAAAATAAATGTTTGTAATAGAGCAAGAGCAATGTGAGCCAAATATGCATTTTATACTGTACTGGTAGCCAGAACCGATTCTACTCCATTACATATTAGATATGATAAAACAAAAAGAACATTCAGATCACCAGGACACGTGCACACATTATCTTGTACAGTAGAGTGCGCATAAAATCTGTACCCTTTACAATAAGGCATTATGACAATAAGCTGCCTTAGCACATGTACATATTTTCTAAAAATAAATAAGATGAAAGAGTGTTAGGAGTATACAAATAAACTCTCTACCTCAAAGTTTTTTTTGTCTAATCCTCCTAGGATCTGAAGAAAGATCAATTAATATCGATAAATAAACCCACAGTTTAAGATGTTTCCCTAAGTAGCAATTGTTCAGTCTATTGGATATTAAGCATTACAGACCTACCAGATGCGCAGCCTCATTCAGTCAGAAATTCATGTCTTGAACAGGCTTTTCCATGCTTTCCCCTCTTGAAAAATGTAAACTATCATATAAAAAAGTAATCCTACATCCTTCCTTCAAAGAGCTGGTTGAACAATCTTCTTTTATGGTACTAGAAGACTTAACAAGTGTTCCGCCATGTACTTTAGCTAGACGGCATCACGGTCATATGATGCCTGTCCTCTCTGTCAGAGGCACTTTAGACATAAAAAGCACAACTATGAATGGAAGAAAATCACTATCAACCCAAACCTCATCATTAATCCTTTTTGGGAAATTTAACAATATTCTGAATTTTTGTGTGTATATGTCTTAATTTTCATGCACCTCTGCATCACCACATTTAGGCTTGGATGGGAAGTGAAAATCACAAAATATTGAGATACAGGCAAACATTGTAGTATTTTCTAGCACAGCCAAAGCCCAGGACTATTTGTAATCTCAAAGAATGCTTTTTCTTCTGAAATTTCCATTCTAGTCGCCAGTCTGTAAAAATTTAGGTGAAGTTTGGGATAAGCATCTGAGTTTCCGATTGCTAGAATATCTGAACTGCTCATCATTAAACTAGGTGTGCCTAACTCTGCAGCCATGAAAACCCCAGAAAAGATGGCTCAACAATGCCTTTTATAGGGGATATACTTTGGAAATGCAAGACAAATTATATGTCACTCACTGGAATCTAGTCTCTTTCCCAAGGTTAGAACAAGTTCTAAACGCATGGTCAGGGCTGATAATGGCCTTTGACAAATTTAATATACAGAATAAAAGGGCAAGAAGAAGTATTCAAAGAGGCATCAACCCTAGCCCTAGTTAGGCAAGTGGGGATAGGACAATCTGGAACAAAATCTGGAAACAATTACAGAAAATTAAGGATAAATAACCCCTTTATTTCACTTTTTAAAGGTATTTTAAACAAGCTTAGGTCAGATATATACAAAGATGAAAGAAATTTAAACAAGGTTAACAAAGCTACAAATGATCATACAAGTATAATTTGACTTAGCTTTCTTGTGACTTAATACACTCTCTATCTGTAATTATTTTTTTAGATTATTCAGATTATAACTATGAACAAAATATAACAATTTCTTATTCTTCAGTATACACAGGTTACCCGAAAGTGTACTTTACGACTAATTCTAAGCAATATTTTTTCCTTTGGGGTTCTATCAAATAAGTTATATCAAGTTTGTGGTAACCTTTTTCTTGCTTATGGTACACCTAGTCTTAAATTATTTTCTTTAATTTTCAAGCTAAATTCAGCCCTGGTGTAATAGGTACAAATCCTTCAGTTACTTTTGCCTATGCAAAGCCTGATAATTAGGTCCATTTTGTCCACTGCACAAAATTTTGAAGATGATAAACATTTATTTTGATCACTTAAGAAACTGTCATAACTCACAATTAGCAAGAGCTTACAATACTATTCAGTGATGAATAAGGTTTTTTTTCCTTTAAATTCATTTGGGAAAAACTGAATTTACAAGTATCAGCTACTGCTGAAGAACTATGTTATCATAAAAATAATTTTTTCACAGTTCAAGATTGTAAATTGTTGTTTAAGCATGCAAGTTTTAGGTACGACAAGTTATGTTTAGATGTCTTATATTTTATAGACTTAAGGAGCATGCAGTTTATATAATTAAATATAAATGCATGACTTCAAGAAGACATTTAAGGAACTGCTACATAAATGTAGGAGTGACATCCTCGCACTAGAGAGGTGATTTTTAAAAAATTAGATTAAAAAACAAGTTATTTCCCTCACTCATATTCTAATGTTTTATGCTCATAGAACAGTCTTTATGCAGCAATCTGCCAAACTTCCCTGGACTTCACTTGTGTGTATTTCTTTAGCTTCTTCAACTTAGAGGTATCACTGCAATTTAAATAATGAATGCCTCTTACATTTTAAATCCGAGTGTTGACTTGCGGTGATATACATAGTTAACTCCAGATAAGGAGCTTGCTAAAAGTTGCCTATCCTGTTTAATTTTAGTAAACCAAAGTTACATACTTGAAGTAGATCTAGAAAGGATTGCAAAACTTATTATAATCTAGCAAACTAACAATTTGCAGATGTCACAGCAAACCTCTCTTTGCCTGCTGGGGAGTTGATGTATGAGCTTGACTCTCTACAGCAAGATAACGCATCATTTCACCATTGGACAATAGAAAAGGCCAGTGTGATACCATGCTGAATGCTGCACATTGAACTGTAGACTAAAAGTCTGCTGTTCCAGCCCTAGATTATGCTTTAAGCGAACAGCAAATAATGGATTTTGTTTAGAATTGTGGATTTCAAGAAACTTGAATGCAGGTCACTTGTACTTGTGGGCCATGATTTGACAGTCTCCTTTGGATAATTACAATACAATTCAGTTGATTCTCCCTGGGTCTGTTGGCACTTTTCTCCTGAAACAGTGGCAGTCTGCTCCCTATTTTGGGACTTCTGCAGATGGGCTGTTGTCTTGCAAGCCTTGCTGTGTGTAAAGTAAGGTATGGATTTGTACTTCATATTCTGGAAATGGATGTGGAGTGGAATATATTAAAATTAGGTTTTAAATTGTTTGAAAGTGTTCTAAAATGAAATTATGTCTTAGGCATTCTTCAATCCAGGTGGTTTTTGTCTTAGGAGTTTGAGATAGAAGGGTAATTTGTTCCCTAATATTTCTTTGTGTTTGCATTCCTCTCTGGAAAATACATAAATTAAAAAAACCCAAACCCTTCTCTTTGTAAACAATGTTCCTTTGGAAAAAAGGACCATGGACCATGAGCACAGGTAGCTCACCCTCCAAATAACTGAAGCTGTCATACTGTTAGCAAATAACTTAACTTAATTCTACAAGAAATCTCATAGAATATTTATGGCAATTTGAAAGAGAGAGAAACATCTTTCTGATATTTCTAGGCATCTTAGCAAAACTTGGCAAACATGAAGAAGTTTCAGTAACCTGTTTTCCTAACTTTTGTGGGGGGAGAAATACTTGATTCTGAAGGAAAAGAAGAAAAAGCAAATATCCTTTCTTGCCTCAACATAGTCTGTTTGTAAAGTATGCTGCTAAAATTTTTCAAAGATGCTTGTGTATGGAACATTACATCAGCAAGCAATCAACTGGTTCATTGTAGGTAAATTTCACTTTGCTTTTCAGCTTTCTTTTTCATTTTTTATTTCCTTTGGGCCAGGAAACTTATAGAGCATCAGGTTCCTCCTCATTTAGTGGCAGATTTTTTTCCCCATAGTTTTAATTACTTGCTTCAGAAGGTGGTTGACAGCCTTGAATCAGCAACTAGGAGGTCTCTGTTTTTGGATCCAAAGCCCCAGGCTGAAAATCACTTTGGAATGTCTGTGTTCCTATTGGTTTGTGGGTGGTCTTTAGCACTATAAGAAAAAAAAATTAGTCTTATTGACAAGAATATATTTACTCCATATTAGACATCTTCCAGATCTCTCCTTTTGGTTTTTATGTTTCTACATGATTTTTATTATTATTTATTGTTTTATTATTATTTATTATTATTATTATTATTATTTTATTGGTTACTGTGCATTCAATAAACTGTCAGTACATTTTACTCCTTTAAACTGTTCTGGTGTTATTACTATAATTCCTTTAATGGAACCTATATTTTCTTTTGGTCTTCAACACAGTTTCTACTACTAACTTTGGCATTTCCTGACTTCTGAATCCTTCACCTCAAAACCTCAATGTTATTTTAACAAAGTGCTTTGCATGGAATATACAATAGAAATCAATGTGCTGATGTGGGGATTGCTACTTTGAGGTCTTTCTAAGTGGAGGCTGAGGCTGTGGCAGATCTGTTCTTAGGCTCAAGGAATATTTTCATTAAGGACTGGTCTATGCTTAAAAGTTTTGTAGGCATCATTATGTCAGTTAGGAGTGTGATCTTGGCATATTTCATTTGGGGAACTGGTATAAGCGATACTAGTATAGGAATTCTTTTGCCAGTATAAGCTGAGTCTCCGCTAGAAGAAGCTAAACCAGCAAACTCTTTTTAGAGTAGACAAGGTCTAAGAAACTCAACAAGATTGAGGTAGAATGAGGAAATTGTGCTCTGAATTATTTCAGAGCTACTGTGGGCTGCTGCATTGAGGCCTTAAAATATGGATAGAGCATGCACTACACAGTAGAAAGAGGGAATTCTAAATACTCTCCCTTTTTCTTTGTTTGGATGTTGCGGAAGATCTCTTTGTTGTGTGGCATTAACACACTCACTATGCATTATAACTTGCATCTGGCTGAACATTGATGCTACACTCCCTGCTCAGAAGCACTTGCTGCCTTTTTTGTCTGATAATTTAGATCTTTTTTTCTTTCCCGTCCTTATAGGCAAAGGGGGAGAGAGAACTTGCCTCAGTGGAATTGAAACAACACTGCCTGTTTTGCTCACCTCAGAGGAAAAGTAAGCAAGAGAGAGAAGTACATGCTGAGTGAAAGTGCACAAAATCAGAAGTGGCAATTGGATACTTCTGCCTGATTGAAAGGTCCCACGGAATGACCTATCATTCTGGATTAGAGGAGCCTTGGATACAAATTCAGTATTGCCCTGAAATATATTAAAACTTTCAGAAATGCTTAGTTGTTTCTCTTCCCTTTTGGCCAAGATCCAGGGTGGTATTAGTAGATACATTCTGTTATGGAAGACTGTGTACTGTCCTTGCCAGGAGGTGGAGTCAATCATCAGACAGATCCTATCAGTAATTATCTAGCTTTGATATTTCTAAGGAGTCAGTTACATTTGGAATGTAAGATTATTTCTGTTTCTAACAACGTCAGTTACATAACTGACTTACCTCGTGTTATCTTCCCACCACCCAAAACAGTTCATTGAACAACTGCAGAATGTCAAAGATCAAGTCAGAGTATGTGGGGAGAAAGATATATGCACTCTCCATGTGCATACACAAGCCTAAATCAGGACTATATTTGCAGGCTGAAACATTCTGCTTTGCATGTTTTTTGTTTTACAGGACATTTTTTGGATCAATTACCAGCTCGAGAGACGTGTATATTTCATATGCCATGTTCTGCCGTATTACAGAAGTGCAGATATTGGACATACTGTACCAAATCAAAGAAATGAAGAAGCTTCTAGTACAAATGAAAGTTCACTGAGGTTGAAACACACTGACATAGAAAACCTCACCAATGGGTCACACAACTGAATATGCCACCATTGTGTAGCAAAGCATATCATTGTGCTATTAGATTACTGTCTGTCAGAGAATAGCCAGAGTATGAGAGTAAAAATGCGATTAATTAAACAGTCAATACCAACCTTGTTACGAATGTTTGTAATGTACAATATGACTGAGTATTTTAGAAGAAGTATTGCATTTCAAACCTAGATACTTATCAATACTGGGAGAAAGCACTCCAAGAAATTGGATGTCGTTTTTAGTGGATCACTTCAGTACCGATTCATCAAATGCTATCATATACATCTGACAGAACTCAAAACTGGCAAATGTTCTAATGGAACATAATAACAATGATGAGTAGTACACTTGTAGCACTTACTAAAAAGAATTCCTGGATTGACAAATTGGAATGGCAATATTGGCAGACTTAAAATGAAGCATTTGTACAGTATATACAGTAATTAGAGCTGTGGAATAGATTCCAACATGAAATGCAGAGATGTTTCTTAACATCTTTCTGAAACCTGATGCTAAGATAGTGCCTAATTTTCATCTTGTCACTCACAAAACCTTTTGCATCTGTTCTTTCAATGTGTGAACAGTGACCTGGTAAAAGCTGCTCCTAAAGCTTGAGAACAGAGCATTAATTAATAAGGGGAAAGCTGGTTGACAGATAATTAAGAAAAGAGTGGGAGATTCCAGACAATACACTAGTATGACTATCCTTACATTTTTATTCTAAGGCAGATTATAGAAGGAAGAAAAAGCCATTTCATACTGAAGCAATTAGGTAAACTTGGTTGAAGTCAAAGGGAACACTGTATCTTTCATCCACTGTGGTGTGTCCCAGCCTTTTACTCTGTCACATTGGGTGGTCGTGCATAAGCTGTCGGAGCAGGAGTCGGGACTAGAGGTCGGAGCCCAGAGGCAAAACCTGAGTCAGATGCCAGAGTCAAAGTCAGAGGGCGGGAATCAGAGTTGTGGGTCAGAACTCGGTTACCTGGAATGAGGCAAGGCAGGAGCAGGGCTGGAACAAGGCAAAAACAAGACTAGGAACGTGCAGGCGCAGGAGGTATTGCAGCCACTGAACTGCTGCTGGACTTTAGAGCTGGTCTGCTGATTCTTCCAGCCAATCAGGGAGCCTGCTACAGGCCCACTGTGCTCTTTAGGTTGCCTGGAGACTGGCTCTGCTGCAAGCCCTGATTCCTGACACCCTCTCAATGAAGTGAGGGGTAGTCATCCCTGCTATTAAATTGGCCTTATATTCAACCAGATGTTGCTTCTGCCCCTTTAAAAGCTTCCTGGCAAGGCAACTGTCAGGTAGGTGTATTTTTCCAAGGCCAGTCCTGTTTGCTTAGTGGAAGCAATGCAATACTGTTTTTAGGCCCTGATTCAGCAAGGTATTTAAGCCCATGCATAACTTTAAAACTCATGAGTAATTGAATCCTATTGGATTTAGGGCTTGTCTGCTGAGGAAACTTAATATAATTTTACCACTATAACTATACCCTTATAATTCCCCATGTGTACACTATTATTCCAGAATAAAAGTGTCTTTTTTTTTCACTTTAGTTTATACCACTTCCAAAGTGACAGAAGCTAAACCAGAAAAGGGCAGATACATTCTGGAATAAGAGTGTCTATATGAGAAGTTACACAGGTATAACTATAAGTTGTATATTTATACAGATAGTTATGCTGGTAAATTTCCCCATGTAGACAAATCTTGAATCAGAAATAATGTAATTTCTGAAGCAGAATGTGCTATCTGAATCAGTGCTATAGCAAAGTCCCATTTCATCATCAGTATCTGTATAGATATTCGTGGGGTAGAAATCTACTAGAATCCTGAGTGACTGTGTCTTGAGACAGGCCTCACTGCAGTCTTTGGTGGTATCATAGGCCTCATAATTTCTCCACATGAGCAACGTATTATTTCTGTTCTAAACATGACAGTCAGCCTTCTTTGGCCACAAATTTGTCTCGAACATGGCTTACAAATTTATTGGACAAGTAAATTAGTGACATTTCTTTGTAAACAACATAAGAAATTCCATCTGTGCTTTCAGGAGGCATCTCTCCACATTGATGCCTCATCCATGAAGTCTATGCTTTGAGTTTTGGATTTGCTGTTCCGCTGTCATAGTGATGAAGAATTGTCACTATTGTTTTAACAAGACACTTATATTCCACTGTGCTAGTCCATTGTCCTTTGCTAACCTGTGCTGATTAAAAATATTTTCCTTGGATTTTTTTCCCACTGAAATCCTTTGCTATTTTTGCCTTCTCTTTTCTGTATTTTGCTACCACAATGGGACTACAATCCAGATGTGGGTAAGAAAATGTTTTTGCAGAGCTATATAATAGCCTATTTGTTTACATTTTGGTAATGCCCATTTAGAGCAATCTCTTATTTGATATTTGTTTCATTTTAGAATGCTTCCAGTTTTTCCAACTGGGTTATCTGATTTTTTTTTTAAATGTTTTTCCCCAGTTGAAAGTAATCAAGTTAAGAGGAAAAATTGGCTACACACACATACAAATGAATTTATTACTTCAGGTTTGATTGACATGCAGGATCATATTAAGCAGTGATCATAGTAAGTGGAAGTTATTGTAGCTGAACAACCACGCACAAATCTTTGTAATGTGCAGCAGATAAATCCATGCATTTCACAAGAAATAAGAAAGCACTAACTTGTATGGCTGCTCTATTGTTGCCATGACACATCCTGCGAGAGTTATCAGAAATGCAATGAGCACTGTGGAATTATTAATATATCAGTAATATTTACTTGATGGTCCCATAGTACCTTAAACAAAGTTGAATGATTACACTTTCTGGTGGCCATCTCTGTACAGTAGATAATTTAGTGATATGAGAACCAGTGAGGAACAGCTTTAAAATTGTTGACACTTCCCTTGTAGATTGCAAGTTTCAAAAAGGCAGGAAGCAAGGAATTGAACATGGTAATCAAAACACTCCAAATTTAAACTCAATGACTGAATCTATTGGCACATGCCTGGAACTATGTGACACCAAAATTGCTGATAACCATAGCTAACCTTAACACAATATACCATTCAGAGGAGTGCAAAGGAGAATAGAGGTGTTGTCCTACTGCATCCTTTGTAACAACAGAATTTTTGGTTTTGTGCTTTCATTTTTTTCTTATTTTCTTTTGTTGTGTAATGTCTATGTACTAGAGGTTTGTCAGATCCAATAGTAAAACGTCTTGGATTAAATTCCACATTAATCATGTAACCCTAGATATTTTTAAGTATTGAGTCCACTCTGTCTGCTTCCGCTGCAGAGGCTATGCCCCTATCCAGAGTAAGCCTCATGGTGTGTTGGACTTTTCCTGATAGGATTTTAGGCAATATGGAGGTAGAAAGTAGTGTACAAGCATTAAGAAGCTTTGGGGGGATGGAGTGGCCTGCTGCAACCTTCACTGCCTCTACACTTAGCTGGTATTTGCCAGTTTCCTAGGTTTTCGTATGGGTTTGGTGTACTTCAGTGGATAGCTCCTGAGGGAGCTGCACTTGCCTGGGAATCCAAGGGAGAAACTGTGCTGCTGAAGCTATCCTGATTGCATCGACCCTCCTGAAGAGTGAGAGAGGCTGTGACATGCCACAGTAAATTCTCTGTCTAGATCATTTTGTTTCCATTTAAAAGTTACTAAAAGTAAGTACACCAAGAGCAACACTCAGTATTTAGAAGTGACAACCTGTCAGCTGGAGAGAACATCTGTGAAAAGAGTGTGTCATCACTCACTCAATAGCTTCTCACGGACTTCTGGGAAATGGATACAGCCACGAGCTGCTTCAGGAGCAGCGTGTGCATACCTGCATTACACTAGCAGGCCTGGCTATTTTGCTCTACCTTCCTCTGAGACCCCTGTCCCTACCAGCATACCTCTCAATCTCAACTTCTTGGTTAAAGGTAGGAGCCAGTGGATGTCTGACTGCATGTGTTGGTCTAGAGATGGACAGGAGATCAAGTACTATTGTATTGTTGCATTGTCTAGTGAAGGTTGAGGTTGCAGAGGATAAGAAATCTGGGAATACTTTTAAGTTTGTCCTGGCAGTGGACAAGGTCTCCATCTGGAGGTCTGTACACCAGCAGAAGGCCTGGGTTCTTCTCAGCCTATGCCTCATCTAAAGTTGTTTTTGACCTTCCACAGCAGCTCACACCTGTTGCTTCCCAGACTAGAATTCCATATATCTACCCTACCCAATTAATTAGGTTCCTGAGAATAATATCAGATACACTGAGTAGTGCATCCTCTAAATCCTAGCCTGGGAGATGACTTCCTCCCTGGATGACTGAGGCAATCTACCAAGAACAAAAATCATAAATGGTAATGTGCTCTCAAAATGAATACTCTGGCTGATGCTTTTTATGAAGCACAGCCAAGGATAGGAAATTTCCCCTTCTAGAAAGGAATATTTGGGGAAACACCCCTCATCAGGCTTATGGGAGTCTCGGAGCCTCTGGCACAAATGATTGGACAGACTGTTCTACTGAAACTGCCCTTCTGCAATGACTGGCAAGGGAGAGAAGTTGGGACAGTTTCTATGTGCTAACAATTGGAGGTTCTTATGTATATTCTAAAATAGCACATCCTCATCCTACCACCAATGTAGTCCTACTGGGGTAGGAAGGACTGGAACCACTACAGAGAGTTGCAGATTATGAACAGTGAGAAGGTTATCTGCAAGAGCACAGATCCCTCAAACAGATAAACAACTTTCTGCTGCAAAGTAGCAGAGCTGTGGAGTTTCCCACCCCATTTTTTATTTTCCACAATGGGTCTTTTCAGCCTGCTGCATTGCTTACAGACAGTACAGGGCCTCTCAAGTCTTACATGCCCAGAAAATATATACATTTTAATATTTGCAGTCTGTACTCTTCATACCATTGTTTAACCTTTTTTTCTGGGAACAATGCTACATACTGTAATTGCCAGAAGAACATTAAACAATCTACTTATTCGGCAGTATTAAAATATAGTAACTACTGAATATTTCATAACAATGCTTTAGGTATAAATCTTTACCAGGAAACTCTGATAAATAATTGTGTAATGCAAAATGTAGGGAAAGGAAAGAAACCTGCTTTTTTCTGCTTGAGTACAGTATGAATTCATAGATTCCAAGGTCAGGAGGGACCATTGTGATCTTCTAGCCCAGAGGTAGGCAACCTATGGCACGCGTGCCAAAGGCGGCATGCGAGCTGATTTTCACTGGCACTCACACTGCCCGGGTCCTGGCCACCAGTCCGGGGGGCTCTGCATTTTAATTTAATTTTAAATGAAGCTTCTTAAACATTTTTAAAACCTTATTTACTTTACATACAACGATAGTTTAGTTATATATTATAGACTTATAGAAAGAGACATTCTAAAAACGTTAAAATGTATTACTGGCACGTGAAACCTTAAATTAGAGTGAATAAATGAAGACTCGGTACACCACTTCTGAAAGGTTGCCGACCACTGACTAGCCTGACCTCCTGTATAACATAAACAATGGAACTTCCCCAAACAAATTTCCAGAGCATATTTTTTAGAAAAACATGTAGTCTTGATTTTAAAATTGTCTGTGACGGAGAATAAACCACCACCCTTGGTCATCCTGTATCATATTCTTCCTTCCATATGTTTTCTTTGTAACATAGAATTCTATAGTTCAGGACTAATTAACTTCCAATGTCCCACATAAAGTTGATTTTTTTATAGCATATACACACAAATAAATATGAGGTAGGCTTTTTCTGTGCAGTATACATGATGCTGTTTGCCAAAGCAGGTTACATAGTGCACAAGAGGTACAGCCCTACCTAATATGCAGTCCTGTAGATTATGTAGAAAAGGCATGTTTCACAATTTCCCTAAAGCTTGAAAAATGAGCCAATTCCCACACTTTGGGTGTATTTTTTCCCACTGTTGGGAGAACATGATATTGCATCCTGTAGGCAAACTATTCCATGGGTTTTTATATATATCCAACTACAGCTTCTACATTTCTGATCACTTGGGTCACTGGAAATGTGCAGGAAGTTTTGCTAGCTTGAGATTTTTCACAGGATCTACTGGTATATTTGGAAAATGTAGTAAAAATGTGCAAGACATTTTTAAAGTAAATTTGCTCAAAAACAAAGTGTCTAGTAAACCAAGTATCCAAGTCTTAAAATTATTTTTTTAAAACCTTCCCCTTCCCTATCCCATCCCTTATTATATCCCTGAGTTTGAATTCCTCTCTTGAGATCTTTGTCATTCTAGACCATCTTGTCCCACTCTTCAGAGATCTTCTGAACCCCTATATCTTATTCTCTATCTCCCCCTTGACTTCTATAATGAAGTCCAAAAAGTTCCAAATGTCCGGCAGAATATTCAATTATTTGCTACTTTAGTACCTGGAACTTTATTCCTATGGAATGCCCTTTAAAATGAATCCAACCATGTTGATAAAGCTCATTAGTTGGATATTTCTGTTAAATTGATCAACCGCATCATTAACATCTAGAACTAACAATGAGATGTCTCTCATTGTTCTTGTCTCTCAAAGCTGTTATTTTCAATCTGTCTAACACATACAAAGAAGCAATATTGCATTGTTGCACATTTGGGAGGATATCTTGGTATCGGGAAAAACTAGAAATAATCTTTAAAAAAAGTCTGTTATTGAGAAAACATTGGAAATACCAACAATGTACAGCCAGATCCTAAATTTGTGCTAGAGTCCAGAAGTCCTGTGCTGTGTATTTCCAGTTGCCCTACTGCTTACTAAATCTCCTATCACCATAGCCACCTTTCCTGGCTGCTTCTCAAAATATCCTATGTACACACAGACAGGTGCTCTTTCTCTGTCTGTATTGGAATATGTGCTCCTTTTAAAGGTTGCTCTGTTCTTTTTTTTGTAATCTCTTTCTTTCATTACACTGGCCTTCTCAAATGGACGATGAACACAGCTGGTTCTAAGGCCTGGTCTACACTAGGAGTTTATGTCGAATTTAGCACCGTTACATCGAATTAACTCTGCACCCGTCCACACCACGAAGCTATTTAGTTCGACATAGAGGTCTCTTAAATTCGACTTCTGTACTCCTCCCCAACGAGGGGAGTAGCGCTAAATTCGACATGGCCATGTCGAATTAGGCTAGGTGTGGATGGAAATCGACGGTAATAGCTCCGGGAGCTATCCCACAGTGCACCACTCTGTTGACGCTCTGGACAGCAGTCCGAGCTCGGATGCTCTGACCAGCCACACAGGAAAAGCCCCGGGAAAATTTGAATTCCTTTTCCTGTCTGGGCAGTTTGAATCTCATTTCCTGTTTGGACATCATGGCGAGCTCAGCAGCACTGGCAACGATGCAGAGCTCTCCAGCAGAGATGGCCATGCAATCTCAGAATAGAAAGAGGGCCCCAGCATGGACTGATCGGGAAGTCTTGGATCTGATCGCTGTGTGGGGCGATCGAAAAGACGGAATGCAAAGATCTACGATAAGATCTCTAAAGCCATGGCAGAGAGAGGATACAGCCGGGATGCAACGCAGTGCCGCGTGAAAAATCAAGGAGCTGAGACAAGGCTACCAGAAGACCAAAGAGGCAAACGGACGCTCCGGATCCCAGCCCCAGACATCCCGTTTCTACGAGGCACTGCATTCCATCCTAGGTGCGGCCGCCACCACTACCCCACCACTGACCGTGGACTCTGAGGATGGGATATTGTCGACGGCCGGTTCCTCGGAGATGTTAGCGGACGGGGAAGATGAGGAAGGAGATGAGGAGGACGAGGCAGTCGACAGCGCTTACAACACTGATTTCCCCGACAGCCAGGATCTCTTCATCACCCTTACAGAGATCTCCTACCAACCGTCCCCAGGCGTTAACCCGGACACCGAATCAGGGGAAGGATCAGTCAGTAAGTGTTTTAAACATGTAAACATTTATTTTTAACAGAACAGGAATATTAACAATATTAACAATGGGTTTTTCATGATTAGTTTGCCCTAGGCGCTTAACGTTTCAGTCCTTGGCAGTGCAACTACTGAAAAAAAATCTAACAATGTCCGGTTTAGCATGATTGTTTTGCCCTAGGCGCTCTACTGTTTAGTCCCTGCCAGTGCAGCTACAGTAAAATCCGGTCTATATGTCCGGGGATAGAGCAGAAATCCTCCTGGGACATCTCCACGAAGCTCTCCTGGAGGTAATTGGAAAGCCTTTGCATCAGGTTCCTGGGGAGAGCGGCCTTATTGGGTCCTCCGTGGTAGGAAACGTTTCCGCGCCAGGAGACAATCAAGTACTCGGGTATCATTGCCTTGCAGAGCATGGCGGC
Source organism: Emys orbicularis (assembly GCF_028017835.1). NCBI lineage: Eukaryota > Metazoa > Chordata > Testudines > Emydidae > Emys > Emys orbicularis. Next base: position 120,679,091 of record NC_088685.1, on the reverse strand, counting down.
ATACGGCCCTGGTCTTTGCAGGCTTTCCCGAAGCATCCTTTCTTTCTCCGTCTCTGAAATCCTCATCAGAGTGATGTCGCTCATGGTGACCTGCTTTGAATTAGGTAGGGGAATGTTAGTACTGGGACTGCTTCCCTGTTCCTTTACAGAACTGTAACCGGCGGTTTACAGCCACGCGGTGGAGGCGGGAGAGGAGCAGCATACAGGGATCTTTCCCTGGGACAGCCGCGAGGGGGTGGGACAGGGGCAGAGTTCATGCTTGCCGGATTGCTGGCAGCAGGGACTGGCATTGCTTTGAACGTGAAAGGAGGCCAGTGCTATTATTAAAGTTTTAAGCAGCCACAAGTCTACGGCTTACCATGTCAGCCTGTTACCCAAATTCCGCTGTCCTGTCCCGCTTGTCTGATCTGCACTGCAAGACCCCAGGCACTGAATGCGAAGGCCGAAAATTCGACCTTGTCCTGAGTGCACGTGATAGGTGCTGTGCATGGTCTTGTTCACAGAGAAAGACTATGTTCTTTGTTCACAAAAAAATTTATCTTTCTGAGGAATTCACTCCCTTTTTCCCATCCCACAGCTGCGACTGTCTCCCGACCTACCCTGGCATCACACTCCCAGAGGCTAGCGCAGATTAGGCGTAGGAAGAAGAGGACACGGGAGGACATGTTCTCAGAACTTATGGGCTACTCCCGAGCCCAGGCAGCCCAGCAGACCCAGTGGAGGGAGAACTTGTCCCAAATCCACCGATCACACATGGAACGGGAGGAGAGGTGGCGGCAGGAAGACCAGCAGGCGACTCAAACGCTGCTTGGACTAATGAGGGAGCAAACGGACACGCTCCGGCGCCTTGTGGATGTTCTGCAGGACCGGAGGCAGGAGGACAGAGCCCCGCTGCAGTCTATCTCTAACCGCCCTCCCCCACCACAAAGTCCCATACCCCCCTCACCCAAAGTCCCAAGAAGGAGGGGCGGCAGAGTCCGTGAAAACTCTCACTCCACCCCTGCAGACTGCTCAAGTACCAGAAGGCTCTCATTCCCCAAAATTTGATAAGTCCTTTCCTTCCCGCCTCACCCAAGCCCCCATCCCAGTTTCATCCCCCAGTTTCATGTGTAGTTGCTAATAAAAAATATGTTTCTGTTAATTACTGTTTCCATCATGCTCTTTTAGAGGAGAGTCTGTTTGAAGGGGGGGAAGGGGGTTGGTAATTGGACAGGACAGTCACCTTTACCAGGGTACAGATGCGGGGGCAGGTTCAGCAGCAGGGCACACACACATTGCAGTCACTAGTTACCCTGGTCAGTCTGGGAGGTGGTTTTCATGTTCTGTGTGGGGGGAGACTATGTGACTTTGTGGCGGGGGAGGGCGGTTAGAGATCTTATGCAGCGGTCCTTATCCTGGATCACAGAACCACGCAGCAGGGGATCTGTAACCGTCCTCCCCCTGCCACAAAGTCACATAGCCCCCACACACAGAGTCCCGAACAGGAGGGGTGGCAGGCTCCGTTGAAACAACCAGTCCACCAGTGCGGAGCCTGTCATTCCTGGAGTTTAGAAGCGTCCTTTGCATCACTACACTACACCCGCTCCCCACCACAGTCTGCGTCCCAGGTTCAACACTTTACCGCGAAAACAGTAATAAAGAAAACGGTGTTCATTAACAAATTTCAAGTGATTTTATTTTTAAACGTGTGATGGAAGGGGGGGGGAACGGGGTGAACGGGGTATGTAACTGGAGAGGATAGTGAACATTTACTGGGTAAAGAAACGGGGGCAGGTTCAGCTTCTCTGTAAACAAACTTAATAGTCACAGGTTACCCTGCTCACTCAGGAACCTAGCTTTCAAAGCCTCCCGGATGCACAGCGCGTCCCGCTGGGCTTTTCTAATCGCCCGGCTGTCTGGCTGGGCGTAATCAGCAGCCAGGCTATTTGCCTCAACCTCCCACCCCACCATAAAGGTCTCCCCCTTGCTCTCACACAGATTGTGGAGCACACAGCAAGCTGCAATAACAATGGGGATATTGGTTTCGCTGAGATCAGAGCGAGTCAGTAAGGTTCTCCATCTCCCCTTGAGACGTCCAAAAGCACACTCCACCACCATTCTGCACTTGCTCAGCCGGTAGTTGAAGAGTTCTTTTTCACTGTCCAGGGCACCTGTATAGGGCTTCATGAGCCAGGGCATTAGCGGGTAGGCTGGGTCCCCGAGGATGACTATAGGCATCTCCACATCCCCAAGAGTTATTTTGTGGTCTGGGAAGTAAATACCTTCCTGCAGCCGTCTAAACAGACCAGAGTTCCTGAAAACACGAGCGTCATGAACCTTGCCCGGCCATCCGACGTTGATGTTTGTAAAACGTCCCCTATGGTCCACCAGTGCTTGCAGCACCATTGAAAAGTAGCCCTTTCGGTTAATGTACTGGCTGGCCTGGTGGTCCGGTCCCAGGATAGGGATGTGAGTTCCATCTATAGCCCCACCGCAGTTTGGGAATCCCATCGCGGCGAAGCCATCTATGATGACCTGCACGTTTCCCAGGGTCACTACCTTTGAGAGCAGTAGCTCAACGATTGCGTTGGCTACTTGCATCACAACAACCCCCCCGGTAGATTTGCCCATGCCAAAGTGGTTCGCGACTGACCGGTAGCTGTCCGGCGTTGCAAGCTTCCAGAGGGCTATGGCCACTAGCTTCTGGACACTCAGAGCTGCTCGCATCCGGGTGTCCTTGCGCTTCAGGACAGGGGACAGCAACTCACAAAGTTCTAGGAAAGTCCCCTTCCGCATGCGAAAGTTTCGCAGCCACTGTGATTCATCCCAGACCTGCAGCACTATGCGGTCCCACCAGTCCGTGCTTGTTTCCCGGGCCCAGAATCGCCGTTCCACAACATCAACATGACCCATTGCCACCATGATGTCCTCGGCGCGGGGTCCCGTGCTTTGTGACAGGTCTGTGCCACTCTCAGACTTCAGGTCCTCACCGCACTGCCGTAGCCTCCTCGCCCGATTTCTCAGCATCTGCCTCTGGGAAAGGTGGATGATAAGGTGTGAGGTGTTGACAACGGCCATAACTGCAGCGATGGTCGCAGCGGGCTCCATGCTCGCAGTGCTGTGGCGTCCGCGCTGTCACTGACCAGAAAAGTGCGCAAACTGATTTCCCGCCGGCACTTTCAGGGAGGGAGGGCGGGAGTGACGGTTGGATGACGACAGTTACCCAAAACCACCCTCGACACATTTTTTTCCCCAGAAGGCATTGGGGGCTCGACCCAGAATTCCAATGGGCTGCGGGAACTGTGGGATAGCTGCCCACAGTGCACCGCTTCCAATGTCGACGCTTGCCCCGTTAGTGTGGACTCACAAAGTCGAATTACTGTCCTTAGTGTGGACACACACGTTCGACTTTGTAATATCGATTCCACATATTCGATTTAAGTAAAATCGAACTACTCTCGTAGTGTAGACATACCCTAAGACACACCTGTTATAAGTACCAAAATACCTTGTCTAAAAAGCTCTATACCATTAAGCAGTTCAGCAATTCTGGCTTGAAAGGTATACTTCTAAGAACCATGAGTTACTTGCACATTATATATGTACCTGGTGCACATTTGATCATGTGTCAGGTAGTCATATTTTGCTCTATGTACAATAAACGGGTGCCAAGCCCTCCTGAAATCTGACTAAATTCCTGTTGACCTCCTTCCTATATCTCCCCTAACGTGACCCTTGTTTTAATTATGCAGCTAGTTACATTTTCCCACACCTCTAATGGTGCATCCACCCTACGGGGGAAAAGAGGGGTTTTAGCATGTGTAACTGTGCCTGGTACTAATACATAGTAAAATTCTAATGTGGGCAAGTCAGTTGTAGTTTTAACACATTTTTACCATTTACAAATACTAGTGTTTACCTCAGTTGGCTAACACATGTTAAAACTACAACTGCCTCGTCCACACTAGGATGTTACCATGTGTTAGTTACCACGTGGTAAAAAAAAAACACCCTTTTTTTCCTAATGAAGATAAGTGTTGTATTAAATTTTGCTTGTTGTTTCTACCTCTACCACTCACTCATGTAATATACTCATATTCTAATTCCTACCCAGGGTAAGCTATGTTTTAATACGGTCTGTGTTCTTTCTCACTCTGTTGATAGCCTCTCAGCTTGTCATCTAATTATATAATCATAGCCTCATCTATAATCCATTGTGAGATATTTTTATGGAGGATAGCATCATAACTTTGAAGGAGTCTTTGATGGCACCTTTGATTTTTTTATCCACCCTTGGGGATCCTTAAGGAAGGAGAAACCCTCTAGGGGTCTGGTTGTGCTCTTGGATAACTCTACATTTAGCTTGGCATGTGATGAAAGTCAATTTAATTTCTACTTCTTCAGGCATCCTAGCCTGCTGGCTAATCTGCTAATTGGGTTGGAGAAAGCGGGTGGGGGAAGGAAAGGGGAGAAGGGATGAGAGTGGGTGAAATAACACTTTTAGATTTTACAGTGGAAATTAGTAACAGGTCCATGGAGGAAAAGGGGGTCTTTCTCTGACCTCTGAAAGGCCAAGGATTGTTCAGACCTGTTTAATCAAATTAGAAATACTATCCTATCCCAATAACTTAAAGCTTCTCTTCTCTTCTCTACATTAAAGACAAGCTGACTTTCCTTTGAAATGTGTGTTCCTATGCCAGTAACTACCCAGTCACCGACATCAGTTTTCTAGCTCTTCCTATTTCTCTAGCACCCTGTTCTATTACAATGAAAATGCTACTGCACTTTTGAATAATGTATAAAGATGCATAAATTGTAATTAACTATAGTAAAGCAGAATCAGGAGTAAACACAGCATGCAACCAAAGCTTATTCAATATAAAGCACTAACATGTAGACATAATGTACAAGATGACATATAATAAATGTACCTACAGGTGAATTCAATAGGCATGATTAACACTACAATTGTACAAGAATAAGAAAAGTAAAGGGGAAGATATCAGTCCAGCTGTCAACTATTTACAGTACAATTCTAGAAAGTGTTTCCAGATAGAATGCGTCTCCATTAAGCCTTTTCCCATTTACTAATCAGTATAAACCAGTCAATAATTCATATCTGTTATAGAGTAGAACAAGGATAAGAGGGAATTCTAAGAATGTATCAGCCTTATCTCTTTATAAGTGACAATGAACTGGATTCAAATTAATGCCTCCAGTTTGGACAATTAACACGCACAAGCATAGCTGCTAGGCTTGAGCAAAGAGCAGAAGACCTTTGGGGTGGAGGATGCTTATTTAGAAATAAGAAGTTGTGCTAGGAGATACTGTGTATGCATCTTCCAAAGAACTTAAATTGAAAAATAGTACAGGAAAGACAGGAACTAAAATTATCTTAATAGGAGCGCTTGAATGGATTTTGGAAACATATAACAGACATTTCATAGAGGACCATAATATCTTCCTCAGGAAGTACATGCGTACAAAATGTCTTTGTGGGACAAGTTACAGAGGACAGAAAAAATTGTATGAAACAAATAATGATATGGCTCTAGAGGAACAAGTATTGATCCAAGGCACCTGATAACAGAGGCTGGTATAAGAAACTGCCCTGCCGAAGGGTCTGAGAAAAAGGGACAAATTGGAACAAAGAGGATGTATTCTTTTAGAAATGTAAGACTACAACCACCATGAATGTGTCCACCCTCATCGCCTTTGGGCTGTGTTTCACTTCTGGCCATGAGATCATTCCTTCATAGAATCATAGAATATCAGGGTTGGAAGGGACCTCAGGAGGTCATCTAGTCCAACCCCCTGCTCAAAGCATGTTTACTGCTTCATGTTTGTTAGGATATAGATATTCAGGCCTGTCTGTAAAGGCCTATACTTTAAGAATTTAGGTGTATTCTTATCACTTAGCTAGTTATAGAGGTATAAAAGAAAGAATTAAAATCACTGTCTGTCTGTGTAAGGGCCTTCTCGTACTGTGACAGTCTGAGGCTCTGTTCTTAGGCTAAGTAAGGCCTTTGGCTAAGCAGCAGAGGCAACCATAAGCTGAGAAGTGAACGGTCACATCCTCACATTCCAAACTAGTCACATGGAAATAAGGTGCTACTGGGCTGTTAGGAATACAATCCTGTCCTGATATTTCTATCACCTCCAGAGAAAGGGAAGAGCCTAGAACATGTAAAAGGAAACTTAGTTTGATAGCATCCTGTCTGGCAAGAACTCACTTATCAATAGCTGGGATGTGAAATCCTGGCTTCTGTATTGTTTTGTATGTTTATTTGCATGGTCTCTGTCTGGTTCTGTAATTGTTTCTGTCTGCTGTATAATTAATTTTGTTAGGTGTAAACCAATTAAGGTGGTGGAATATAATTGGTTAAATAACCATGTTACAGTATGTTAGGATTGGTTAGTTAAATTTCAGTAAAATGATTGGTTAAGGTATAGCTAAGCAGAACTCAAGTTTTACTATATAGTCTGCAGTCAATCAGGAAGTAAGGGGGGAATGGGAACAGGGAATGGGGGTGGGGAAATTGGAATCATGTTTTGCTAAGGGGGGAATGGGAACAGGGAATGGGAACAGGGATGGCTCTGTGGTGTAAGAGCTGGGAAGGGGGACACTGAGGAAGGAAACTGGAATCATGCTTGCTGGAAATTCACCCCAATAAACATCGAATTGTTTGCGCCTTTGGACTTCGGGTATTGTTGCTCTCTGTTCATGCGAGAAGGACCAGGGAAGTGAGAGGGTGAAGGAATAAGCCCCCTAACAATGTTTACTACTCAAGCCGCACAAGCACTAGAGTGCGGCATGTCCATGCACAGGCACACAATGGAATGGGGGAAAGGTTTCCTACCCATGCTGCCAGCTTTATCCATGTTTGGGGGCCAGAATCTGGCAAATAGTCTGTACTTTTATATCCCTCTGTTTGCTATCTTAACACACACAAAAGTAAAGCCAAATAAATACAGTACCTGCTTGTAAGTCTAAGTCTATCGCTCTGTACATTTCCTCAATATTTTTTCTCAGGCTTGGATATTCATACAATATTTTCTGAAACTGTCCACTGAAAGAGAGTACATTCTGCATACTGTAACTGCTCTCACAGTATTAGTCCTTTTCTTGGTGCCCAGTAGACACATTTCTGGATTGGGGGAAAATGTAATAAAAAAAATTGATGAAACACTTTATGGGAACTATAAATCTTCTCTCCCTTCCCTCACAATCTTCCTTTATTTTCTTGATGAAAACTTAGAAGTTAATTGAAGATTGAATGAATACCAGTGCAGAATAAACATCATAATCCACACTATATAGTTCCTTATCTATATTCAAATGATTCAGAATATAACATTTACCACATTGCTTTTCAAAGAGCCTTCAATTCTGTCCCTAAAGCATGATCCTCATGGAAGAAAAGTACTTATTCAACTTTTCATTGTTTAAAAATTGTGGTATATTTGAAGAGACTGGGGCAGCATTAGACACTGTCTAAATGGGCAGCTACCTAAAACACCTTTTAAAAAAGGCAGTGGAATATTACTGTGACTACTGTGATCACCCCACATGCTAATCCTGAGCCGCTCGTATTCAGCTGTGAAGTTTCAGGCCTTGCGCTCCTCCTCCTTCATCTGTCCAAAGAGGGGACCACGTTTTTGCTCAGGCATGTGTGGAAGGTTTCTTTGGGGTCCAGATGTTCATAACTAGTGCAAAAGATTCTAGCACATGTTTGAGAACTAAAGGTGCCCACAAGATCACTGACATAGATTGTGTCAAACCCAGGGCTATTATTTGTGGGAGAGGGACATGTGTGTGTGTGCCTCCTAATGTGAAACCTTTTTTTCTTAATGGAAATAGTATTAATTTAGGGAAACTAGGGCTAAAAATAAGGAAACATAATAAGCTGTATTAGGGTAAACAAACATTTTGGATAGAGCAACATTTATTCATTTTTGCATTGCACACCTCATGAGCCTAATTCTCTTCTCACTTATACCAATGTAGCTCTATTGAATTCAGTGGGACTGTGCCCATTTATACGTGCTGAAGATCTGGCCCATTGAAGCTAAGAAGTTTGGTTTGTATCTTATAAGAACACAAATTCACATGTATTATTCTACCTATAAACTGCTGTTCTGTGTTAAAAACAAAACAAAACCCAACCCCAAAAAACATTGTTACTATACATGTATTTGAAATAATTGGCATAGAAGCCATTTTGTCTGTTCTGCAGACATGAAAGGCTACAATGTCTACATAAGACATTCAAAATAGGCAATGGGGGAAAAAATCACTGGCATCATAGACACTAAAGATGTTAAAAAGAATGACAATAATATTGATTATTTTTCCTATTTTTCTTGGTCCAAATTCTTGAGATGCTGGGTATCTTTACATCCAATTACTTCAATGGGAGATGCGGCTGCTCGTCTGGCAACTATTAATAGGAACTTAACTTAGGAAATGTATAAAAGGAAGATTGTTTTGGTTTACTTGACTGTATTATGTTCTCCCTAGTATTCACAACTTGAACATGAGAGTTGCAATGCAGTAGTGGCTAGAGAGGTACATCAAAGCAAATTATAGGATGTTTCATTCATTTCAGCACATAAGACTTCCTGCTTAATCCATTTTAAGCTTCAGTAAATAACTATTTCATTTATTACTATTTATAGTAGTAGTTGATAAAATGTTGAACACTCAGTTTACCTTGCATCGTTACTGTACTAGCTGACTCTCTACAGGTGCATGCATACATACAATGTATACATGGTGATATCCATATGAGAAATCAGAGCCAGGTGATGCATTGCATTTATCACATACCTTTTGACCACCTCACCTGCAGCCTGCCCACTAAGCCATTTCCTGGCCTTATTCTCACATTCCAAATTCTTGAGTAGCTTCAAAGCGTGAATATTTAAACATTTTATATTAGCTTGCCTGAAAAATGTCTCCACTTCCTATTACACTGCACAATTGTCATGTATCTGAGTGGACAGGTACTACAGTTAGAAACATTATAATATTCAGTCTGGTTCCAGTGACAAGTTTAAGGTGTATTTTAGCTCATGACTAATTAAGGCTGGGATTTGGGAGACCGAATTTCAAGAATGTGTTGATAATGTCTTGCTAGCCAAAGGAATCAAGCAAGGGGATTACAACTGTGGCTATGAGGCCCATCAGGCTGAGGACAAACATTACTGGCTGGTGACATTTCTCTTAATCTCTTTAAAATTCAGTCAGGTACACTGAATCCTCCTCTGCAATGAAAGCTCTGCCCGCTTGAGAGTCTAAAACCACCCCTCTGAAAGGGATTCTTGTGTCGGAAGCAATTGTGGAGTCCCCCCGCCCCTCAATTTATATAGAATCTAGTTTCTCGAAAAGGGAGCATATGCAAGTCATATCCTTGGACAGACTTTCTTGTGATGAGACCTTTGAGCCTTGTCTAAACATCAGCAGCTATAGAATCTCTGCACACCTCATCTTGCAGACTTACAAATGTTTCCTGACACCTCAGAGAACCAGGACTATAATGTAGATCAAAAGATTTTTTTTTTTATTGTTTGAAAGCCAGACTCTCATGTAAGTACTACAGCAATTTCAAAAAACTCTGGAATCCCTTGTTTATTTTTAATTGATTTTTTCAGATATGAAACAGCATTTGCAAAATGTTATTTCTAGTCATCATCCGGTTCACAACATTCAGTCCCTTTTGTAAACATTCTCAAATAAACTTTCAAAACATGTCTGAGAATCTTTCATTTGGAATGACAAGCTCAGGATGGCCAGTTAACTCATTGATGTTTCTACCACACTTAATGTAAGATGTACTATATCAAAGGAATGCTTTCAAAGACATTTTTGGTTGACTACCTTAGAACCAAAGTTCAGGGTGAAATTTTCAAAACTGCCCAGCACTGGCCTACCTCTGTTCTCACTGAAGTCAACAATCCCAGCCTCAATCTAGGCATCAACGAAGTACTGTACTAGAACTATAAGACTTTGGGAATTGCAATGCCAAATCAGAATAGTATCCTGCAGTTATAGGATAAGATGCCCTAAGGACATTTTCATCCTGTCCCCCATCAGTTAGAGGTTGGCTTAGGCCCTCAGGTGTGAGGATTTTTATCTGTTCCAAAACTGTTGTTTTTAAAATGCTTACTATGATATGGATATTCTTGTTACTACTATAATTTACTTGAAGTGTGTTATATTAGATGTTCTCTTATTACAGAATGTACCCTGTTTGCAGATTTCAGAGTAGCAGCCGTGTTAGTCTGTATCTGTATTGCCTGATTATGCCACTGAGCAGCATACACAATTCCTATTGACTTCTATCAGACTTTCACACAGAGAACATGACAATATAATACAATACTTCTGAAGTACTTTCTATAACTATTCATGACTATGTCTACACTGGTGTTAAGATGTAAACTAAAGAATGGAAAAGTATTCCCAGTAATTCCTTATGTCATATTGCTATGGAGACAAGAAGAACTTACAGCATCTGGCTCCACTTACCGAAAAGCAAGAAGGCAAAAGATGTGCTAGTTAAGTCTAGTATATAAGCACCAGCTGATAAAGGCTATACAGAGTTCTGGGGTGATAACTATGAGTAGTGAGACACTGACCCAAACCTATAGAAGGGGGAATCACTAGATATGGAAAATCTCCTGAAAGAGTGTCATTGAAATTCAATTTCCTTTTAATCTCCTGAAAATGTCCGAGTAAATTCATAGTGGTGTAGTCCCTCCCCTGTAGATGCATGCTGAAAAGACCCAGGACTGTGCCCAAAAACAGGGCCTGTCACCCTTTCTGTTCTGAAAGATTATTGCCTTTAGTTGTTGCATCTGGATAATACATGTTGGTCCAGTGAACTAGCTTCTAGGCAATCCACTGGGCCAATGACTATATGTCCCTGTTCTGAGCAGAACCAGACTTCTGGGCTAAAAAGGATCCAAGGTGAACTCTTCAGCCTGGCAGGCTGAAATTCATAGTGGCAGAAATCAGGTTGGGTGGAAGCTACAATGTCAGTCCCAAAGCAACATGAAGTGGGTGACACCACCAAAGCAGAGGTTCCTGAATTGTCACAGGGAGAAGAATTGTTTCCTTGAAGGATAAACGGTGTCACTTCAAGAAGGTAGCCTTGGAGAGGTATGGAGGCACTGGCGTGCCCAAAAAAACAGGCAGCGAGGTGTCTGTGTAAATGAAGTTTTGCTGATCTAGTGAGAGGGCTAGAGCCCTGGACATATGAACTGAGACTGAGAAACCTAAATATTTTGCTCACCTGGGAGTTTTGAATCATGCGTAGGTTCATGATCTCTGAGGAGATGGAAATGGGATATTGCTGTGATTTGTTGAGAAAGTGAAGACATGTCAGGTACTGGTGAAGTTTGCTGGGAGATCAAGATGGGGTCTGAATCACCGCAAATTATTACGCATTTACAGTAGCACTAAGAAATAATGCATGTTACCAGGATCTTGGTTGGTAAATTGGGGACCATGGAGAAGCAAAGTGGATAAAAATATTTTTTTTAAATCCTCCACAGTGAAACAAGATACTGGTGGACCAGGCCCTTTTGAGGTTCACCAAGCAAAACAATGTCCCAGGAATATGGAGTAAATAGACATTGCAAGTGTCTCCCAATGGAAGTTTGTGTTTGCAAAGCCTCTTGTGAAGGATGTCTGGGTTCAGAATAGGGCAACAAATCCCAATATTCAGGCATGAAAGGGAGCATGGCTTTAAACAAAACAAAACAAAAAAAACCACCTGTGTCCCTTTTGGTAATGAGAAGAATAGATCTTTGGGTCAGAGGAGATCCTGCACTTTTCCATGGGCAAAGAGTGTTTTGGCAGAGACTGAAAAATGGGTTTTCCAAAGACAATTCTACATAATAGTCCTTGTGTGCCACCCTAGTTGTACAAATCCCAACAAGTTTCAGAATATGCACCACCTTCACCGTGGAACAGCCAGAGGCATTCTGCCGGTGAGGGTGGAAAAAGGTTTTTGATGCCCCCTGTCCCCAGAGTGGCTGCATCAAAAAAGAAAAAGAAGCCAGCCAACCAGTGGAGAAAAAAATCCCACAATACAAAAATGGCTGAATCGCCCAATGACATGGTACCTCCTGGAAGTTGGCACCCAGGACACCCACCCTGCTCACCTGACCCTTGAACCAGCCTTGCCTTCTTCCCTCTTCTGTGTGAGAACAGAGTTGGGGATGGGATAGGGTTGGCCTGATCTCAGCAGGTAGCTTTTTTGGAAGGTTCAGAGGCTGGAAAAAGGAGGTCAGGTGAAAGAGTTTAATCCGTTCAGTCTGTGCAATGCAAGATGCCCCTTCTAAGAGGTTCTGGAAACCTGACAAAGAATGAACTGTTTGGTTATGAAAGGAAGAGGAGGACAAGGAGGAACTAAAAATAAAGAATGTGCAAAACTCCTTCCTCTGGGAACTTAGCTTAAAGGAAGACTTTGGTGAAGGGTGATGAAGAAGAATTTCTTGTAAGGCTCACAATGTCTCTGTGACCTTTTCAAGATTCTTCTTCCACCCTCAAAAGACATTGGCTAATTGAGATTTTGTGCTTACCCTATTGTGTTTCAGCCTCTGAGCCAGATGTGTGTACTGTGAAATAGGATATAGAAACACCTGGAGATCTGGTAGCAAGCCTGCACCTTTCAGAAGAGGAAGAAGTAGAGGTACCTGAAGCACTGGAGAAGGTGATGGCCCCAGAGAGAAACTCCAGGACAGATAGAGTGTGCTTCAGATGAGACAGGCTGGCCAGTGGCTTTTCCAAGGGTGGGATGAGATTGGAAGCTGAAAGCCTGGTGTAATAATTAGATCAGCTCCTATTACCTGAGGGAAAAAATCCCCATGGACAATAGAGGGAGTGAGACTGGCAAAGTTGAGAAATAGGTGGAGTTTGGTGTACTACCCCTTCCACCAGTGGGAAGTCAGGCCAAAGGTTTGAAAGTTCCAAAGCCTCAGAGATAGAAGGAACATGGCCCACTAATGCAAGTTTCCAGTATGGAGCTGGAGGGGAAGCATTGAAAGATCTGCTCTTGTCACCTATAGAGACGGTTATGTGAGTGAGCCATCTAGCTAGCTGCTGAAGGAGGGTGGATTAAGTGGTGATGCGGGAAATCAATTCTAAGGCATAACAAGCAAAGCCACTTCTTGGACATAAAAGGGATGGATTCTAGCAGATGTAGCATCAGAGCATGTGATAAGAGACATGGAGAATTTTTAGCGGGTTCCCTGGCCCTCGTCTTTCTACTTTACAGGAATTTCTATTGTGGAAACGAAGCTGGGAGGCAGTGGATCTTTTTCTGCTGCCTTTTCTCTCCCTTCTCTCTTCATTCTGCATCTTTCCTGTTTTCATCAGGTATTACACCTCCCCTTCTTTTTCCTCCTCCTTAGAACTAAAGGGTAGGGACAAAAAAAGATGAAACGAAGCAGGTGAGGGAGCAAGATATCTGCTCCATGAATCAGGATCAAGGTGCATGCATACATGTGTGCACACATAAATGGGGGGAGAGGGAACTTATGTGGTTATATAATTGGCAGATATTTTGCTTCCAAGTAGGTTGAGCCATCACATTGCCTTAAAAAGGGTATTTTGGTAATATATTCCCCTTTACCTATGTACTACTGTTTAACTGTCTTTAAGTGTATAAAATGCTTGTTAAAGTGCCAGATTCTGGCTTCAGTTACCCCATGGTAACCCCAATTACATTAATGGATCAAATTCTATTTTGACACATCTCTGATATTCCACGGCCTTGAATTCTATATATGTATAACCATAGGTAAAATTTAAAGTGTAAAGTGCATTCTGGAGAGTGCTTTGTGTGTGATATGATCTGTTTGATTTATGCCTATAACTCAGATTTCAAATTAAATAAGAATTGTGTCCCTTAGTTAAGTCCATATTTGTCCTTGATTTGCTAAATGGACTATGTACTATCATTTAGTTTATCAAGTACAAAGTAAAAAAAGCAGGTCTCTCTATATCAGTTTATGGAGGTCAGTGCATATGATAATAAGTGCCGGGTAGTGCTAATGTTCTATAATAATTATAGCAAAAAGGTTCCAGTAAAGAAGACCAAACTAGAGCTATGTTTTGAGGGAGTTTTTAAGTTGCCACTGGCAAAAACAAAACAAAACTGTTTTTGTAAAACAAAAATCAGTACTTTCATACAGCTCTAAATCAATCAAGCTTTCCAAACAAAGGAGTCAGTCAGGAAGTTGTCTTTCTTCCCTTATGTTAGTAAATTATTATTTTAGTTATGCTGCTTGTAATATGTACAACTATTCACTGCAAAAGCAAAATAAATAAATTGAAAAGGTATTACAGTTTGTCCCTACCCTTTATTGCCATTTTGTCTTCTATTAAAGCAAATCAGTGAGCAAGACTAAATGCCTACAAATTGAAATAATTAATTAACTTTAAAATGGAAGCTATAAAGCTTCTATTTAGTGATCTGCTATATCATTTTGAATGCCCATCTCCTGTGTCTGAATAACTGGAAAGACTGTGCCAAAAGAGGTCCCCAACATTTGTCAGTGCTAACTACTTCACTAAACTTAAAGCTTTCACCTCTGGTGATTAGTCAAATTTTGCTCTAAATGGGATTAATTCAGGTGTATCTGTGAAGAAGATTGTCAGGGTGCACGTCCCTCTTCTCATCTGTCCTCCGGTCTTTTTTATTCCTTGCTGAATTTAAAATGAAGCTTGAGCTATAATCTTGCATGGCAGATACTGGATCATTCCTTTGATAAACATCTAAAATGCTAATGAATGTGGGCTGCAGTTCTGAAACAGAAAAGCAAATGATTTGACAAGAATCTGGAGGGTAAAAAAAATTCTGACTTAAAAGAAGCTCTTTTTGTTCACATTCTGTATTGTTTCCCCAAGAAAAATTTTTTTGCTCTGCAGAAAAACAGAAAATCCTACTACATCAAAACGCGGAAGCATGAAAAACTGATGAGCTTTCAGATTGTCCTCTTTTGCATGCAAATCATATCAGAACTTCTCATTAGCATAAATGCATGAGCAACTCTAAATGCTTTTAATTTCCAATCTCAGCCAGCAGAGGAGTAATTTGTCACTGTCAGGGTGAAAATCTAAAAAGAAAAAAATAGAGAGAGAAGGACTCCGTGCTAAATTGGAATCATATAAATTTTTGATTTGCTAATTGACTGATGCTGCAGTTCAATCAACTGCCTTGAAGGTGTAAATAATTCAATGTACAGTCAGAAATAAAAGCATAATGTGCTTCTACTGAAGGCATATTAGCATTCAGTGCAGCAGGACACACCTGACTATGTCTTTTGCATAGATACCCCTTTAGTCAAATGATAACTATGCTGGCAAGTGCACTTACACTAACAAATGAAACAACCACTCAGCAAACTGTAGACTTTCAGATGAATATATTTTTTGTGCTAGGGAAGAGATTTTAAAATATTTTACAGCAAATATTCCAGTAAGTCAGATCTAATTCTTTCAAGAATGGTGGCGTACTCTTATACTATACCAATGCAATTATAAGATCCAGAAAGTGCACCAATAGAAATCTAACACTTCTGTTAACTTCTAATTATTCTGTTCCCTTCATCAACTGCTTTAAATGTCACATGCAAAGTGTATTTATTGCAAAAACACTACTTATTAGTGTGCATATGCTAAGGGTGTGTTGGAAACTGTGCAGTGTAAGGGATATATAGAATAGATATGCCTTGAATTATTAATAACTACTGAATCCTTCTGGCCCTTAAAAAAAAAAAGCTATCCACCTCTGTTATCCCAGAATAGGGTTCATGTATGAAGTAAAGACAATAAGAAAATGATTCACATCGTATGAGACACTTTGTCCAAGGAGCTACAGATCAGCAAGATCAAGTGTTCCTATCCCCAAGAATAGAAACTAAAATGTCTAAAGGGGAGTATTGCTAATTATCGAGGCAAGAATCTCAGTTTGCGTATGGATAAAACCTCTTTTTTCCCTCCCAGCCTAGGTCTAATATCCACTAGATGTGCTAGAGCAGTGCAGATGCACCGATGCAGCTGTGCCACTGTGTAGCATGTCTGGTGAAGACGCTCTGTGTTGACAGGTGAAAGCTCTCCAATCATCATAATAAAACCACCTCCGAGAGACGTGGTAGCTATGTCGACAGGAGAAGCTCTCCTGCGGACATTGCACTGTTCACACCAGCACTTAGGTTAGTGTAACTTATGTTGCTCAGGGGTGGCTTATTCACATCTCTGAGCTACATAAATTATACTGACCTAAGTGGTAGTGTGTACAAGCCCTAAGCTACCAAGTAAAGGTGATACCCTGCTTTCTTATTGCACATTGTGAATGGATCAAAAGATGGGTGGGAAAACTGCAAACTGGGCAAAATAGAAATGACTGGCTATAAGATGGAAGGTCAAACTGGGCAAACTATCTGTTACCCCAAGAAATGCAAGCCACATGTTTTCACCCCTAATTAGAAGCTACATGTTTGATTGCCTTATGAATCAGATCAACATCCTTCTCTATATGTGGAAAATGCCTCATGTTCTATTTTAAGTCCTAAATAATGTGAAATGCTTATGTGCAATCCAAGAATGTATGGAGCATGTCCTCTAAATTTAGAAGATGAAGAATTTTGCTGGTTTTCATTGTAAATAATCGTTGCACTCTAGAAGTAATATGAATTTGTCTGGCACCAGGAAGAAGGAATGTTAAAAGATATAAGACAGAGTGTAATTTTGGAATATTAAGAGAAATTGCTTAAAGAGTGTATGTGGGTGGGGTGGGGACTGTGGGAATACAACTGACAGCAGGATTTGCTAATGAAATACAAACCTTAAAATGAATCAAACTTAAACATCCTCCGATAAGAAAAGGATTGAAGAAATTTGTTATACATTATTGCCATCTACTGGGTAACAATGGAAACAGCAGAAAAACTAGGAGAGCTGAAATCCAAGCGCTCACTTGGCACTGATCTAATGGAAATCAGAGGTGGCCCGCTTCATCAAATCTCTGAATTTAGGATATTTTAAAACGGAAGTCACCATGTGCTCACGAGAGTTGGCTGGGCCTAACAAGAAGCTGCAGGATCCTAAGTGTAACCGATGCCTGGAACAGCTGTGTAGAATGGACTTTCCCCCCCATCCCAAGGTTAAGAGGATAAGAAGAAGTGATCAGATTTCATTTCAAAGATTGTATTTCCCCTTCTATTTTTTTGAATATAAATAACTGTAGGTTATCTTGCTAAATTTGCAATCTCTAGTGAGACCCAAGTAACCATGTTTCAGACTTAACTCCTTGGTAGGTCCAAGAAAATTGGCCTAAGAGAGATTGCTTTAAATATTCTAAACGTGTTCCATTTAGACTAATCCATTCAAACAGGAGTAACCACACTCTCTTAAAAAGTGCCTTAAAGACAAGTGCATCCTTGGAACTGTGAAATATGTTAGAAACTGAAGAACTGATGATCATAAGTAAATATAATAAGAACCCCTGGTAATGTGCACTGTTCCTTGTTATAACTGCTAAGCCTCAACTCTAGTCTTGCTTGCCAGACTGTACTGGGTGTGTAGCACATGCCTAGAACATTGGTTGTGTCTACACCTGAGTGGTGAACTGGTCATTGTATATTAGTGTGGTTGCAGGTGAATTAATAAATTGTTGGTTGGTTAAGAATAAGCAAGAGTTCTAATTTGAGAAATACTATTCAAGGTACGAGTTGATCTGAAAAGAACCCAGTATTAAAATCAGTAAATTAGCATTCCCTGGACTCAATAAACAGGGGTTATCCCGTTGGATTCTATTACATATTGGCTATAATTCATCCAATTGGCAAACCTAGTTTGTTTGTATTCAGCTTTAAAATCTAACTGGCACCTCAGTAAATTAATAAAAATTGACCCCTTTTCATGCTTACAGCAGGTACTTGCAATAGTTTATAATTTACAACATAAGAATGATATTTGGTTTGCTTTTTCTTCAGCATAAACAGAATATTTCAAAAAACTATCTTTTAAGTTACATATTTCCACCAAACTATGTATTATCTTTTAAATCAATTAAGATTTACTATCCATCTTATGGTTGTATAATTTAACTATGGTACCAACAATCTAGCTGAATAATTAAAAAGGCTCTTGAATATGCTCAAACCCTCCCATGGAGCTTGTATGAGGAAGAGATGTGACTTACAATACTCTTGATGCACAAAGTGAATTGTCAATATCCACCTGTCCATGTGACATGAAAATCAAATATGGATATAGGGACCCTTAGAAAGACTAATCACTTTGGTTGGAATTTGTGGAAGGCATATTCTAAATATTCTAAAATCTAAATAGTCATCATTGTACTATTTTTCTAGATTGATGGTGCAGAAGGTAATTGTCATATCAGCTACTTTTTATCTATTCCTTGCATTTATCCTTACTGCTCTACCTCTGTACTCTTCACATATCACCCAAAATGGAGATTTAAAAAAAAGAAAAGAAAAATATTTAAAAAATATTTGGTTAACGAAGTATCCAGTCAGCTCTTGTTCCAGGCAGATTTAAATTACTAGTAACAGGATTTGTGCTGATACACGAAATCCATATTTCTGATCATCAAGGGCCAGATCCTACTTATGCAAGATTCCCATTGACTTCAATGGGGGCTGAATATGAATAAAGTCTGTAGGATTAGACTCCATGGTGTTAAACTTAAAGTGTGGTGCAGTGTCTGAACCTGCTTCCATTGAGATCAATGAGAATTTTTCCATTGATCTCCTGGGAGCAGGATCATGCTCTCTGCTTATTTTTAACTACATATTTTCTTTTAAAACAATATTACAATACAAAAGGAAATAGCCAAGGATCTATGGGATGTGAGCTATCATGGGCTGAACACAGGTAATTTGTACTAAATCATCCTTGAGAAAGACGCTTGACTGAGGCTCATAAAATATAATTATTCATCTGAGATTTTACTTCTTTGAAGTTATCATTTGTCTGAATTCTGACTCTTGGGTCCTGGCTTCCCAGTGCCAGATGGACTGGAACTCCCCAAACTCTTGAAGGTTTTCTGGAGTTTCCAAACTCTACTAGGTAATACAGAGACATGGATCTCACTGAGAGACAACCTGTCTCCTGCTGTGAGCTGAGACCCAAAGGTAAGAACCCATTCAATAAGGTATCTTTAGAGAAAAATATTTCTGAAAAGTATATTTTTAGGAGTGGATCTGCTTGTGCCAGAGTGGCAAGTGTTTTCCAAAAACCCTTGCTGGTGGGGACAGGGAGCGGGGGGTGAATTCTGGACTCTCCTACAAGAGTAAGAGGAAAGATATGGAGGTACAATTATTATATTATATACAGTGCCTAGAACCCCCAATGTGCTATGCACTATTCATACACATAGTAAGAAACAATCCCTTCCCCAAAGAGCTTACAATCCAAATATACAAAACAGAAGATGGGAGGAGAAACAGATACACAGATGTGAAGTGACTTGCTCAAGGTTACACAGCTGATGAGTGGCAGAGGTGGAAACAGAGCCTAGTTTTCCTCAATCTCATGCCCATCCACTGTACCATGGAATTCATCCCTGACCTGTGACCCTTCCGTGCCATCTGCAATGGCACAAAGATGTCATAGTGCAGGCAAAAGCCCCTTCTGCAAAAGAGACCCTCTGCAGGAGCTGGCAGAGTTTGCTCAGCACCAACTCAGCCTTCTAACAAACACAGAAGGCTTTCAAAAAGTGAGCTGGGGGCAGGCATAGAGTGTGTTGGGGATAGCAGTCGGAGTGGCCAGGGTGTTCTTACCTCCCAGTAATTTTCTGCTTCTTGAGGCCCACTGCAGAAAGAAAACTAGTTACGGCTGCCCTCGGGCATACCTGAACTTACACAAAGGGCAGAGCCATTTTCTTGCAGCTTGAGACTAGGGAAGACACAAGCTGCTTCCTTCTGCTAGCCACAGCACTGGTGCAGGGTTGAATCTGACCCCAGGTTGCCTCTTCGCCTTGATTATGGAAAGTGTTTAGTTTAAATGGAAACACAAGTTTCCCAGACTTGCACTCTTTCTTTCTACAGTTTGTTCTCACTCTGGGAGAGAATAAGGAGGAATTTGTCTCTGACAGCCCCTTATTACAATACTGGTAACCCATCTCTGACAAGTTCACTATTCAGAAAAGATCAGCTACTTTGTGCTTTTAGTTAAGCAGCACTACTCACCATGAAGAGGAGAAAGGGATCTGAAAGGAGAAAAATAAGACCAACCATAGAATGAAACGGTGGATAAAAGTCTTAGGATTTCATTCAGACTGTGAACAAACAATTAAAACCTTGCTCTAAATGATACAAACACAGCCATTTCAGGCTTTTTTAAAATTTAAAACAGCCCTTTAAATGTGTGTGGTTTTTTTGCTTTTTAATCCCTTGTTATTTAACTGCCTCTAGTTCTCTTGTGACTTGTACATCATTCAGGCAACAACTGTGAGCTAATCATTTGGACACAGTGGAAGAAAGACTTGTTAAATGGGGGAAATGCAGTTTTGCTGTAACTAATTGTTGGTTAATTCTGTATTTTAGTAGTGTATACGGAACACAATATCTTCTATGAACAAAGTTGTAAATGTTACTAGATTTTATCAAGTATTTTACAATAGCTATAGAGAAAAATACTTCCAAAAAGCACACTCAAGAACAGATCTACTGCACCAAATGGCAGGTATTTTCCTTGTGGGAAGGGTGAATCTCTCATTAAGTTGAGGAGCTCTGAGTAAATGCCCCATCAATATATCTGGTTTTCTATTTTTTTAAATGAAACTGAGAGGGAGAATAAGTAATAGCATCAAATTCTGCAACCAGTTCAACGCCAAAGTAAACAAATTTTGTGAACGGGATCTTCACAGGGTTGGAGGAAAGGACAATCTTCCCCTTCAACCATAAAGCACCAGCAGAGCTACTCTGTGGCTGTTTTTACAGCCTTATGGGTGCTGTAGCCCCCTACTAAGGACTTGTGGGTATTGGCAATAGCTGATAACACCCCATAGGCTCTGGCCATATCCATAGCACTCATCCAAGGCTAGGTCCACACTACCCATCCGATTCGGCGGGTAGAGATCGATCTTCTGGGATCGATTTATCGCGTCTCATCTGGACGCGATAAATTGATCCCAGAAGCACTCCCCCGTCGACTGCGGAACTCCTGCTCGCCGAGAGGAGGAAGCGCTGTCGACGGGGGAGCTTGCCTGCGCCGTGTGGACCCGCAGTAAGTAAACTTAGTTCGATCTAGGAAACGTCGACTTCAGCTACGCTATTCTCGTAGCTGAAGTTGCGTTTCCTAGATCGATCCCCCGCCCCAGTGTGGACCAGCCCCAAGCCACAGCTCTGCAATGTATGGGTGGCTTTCTCATCCTGTTCCAGACCTAAAAGGTTCAGCCCTCCAGCTGGGCCCCAGATAGCCCTACAAGGGGTGGGCTATCAGTGAAGAGAAGAGAGGGAAAGTAATACAAATGAATCATCCTAAAGTTGTATTAAGGGCTTCCTTCAGAGGGCACTCATCAAGCTGTGGCCCCAAATTGAGTTCATAGGAAATAGAGGGGAAATAGTTCCTTCACAAGGTGAGTCAGCATCAGGTCTGGCTGTCTGGCTGTCATCCATCAGGGGCTATCAGGAAGCAGTTATCCAAAGAGCGCCTGCCTTCAGCCAGCCCTCTCTTCTGGAACTGAAGTTCTACTCTACCCCCTAGTCTGCCATCAACTGAGCTGGATTTCTTCCTCTTAAGCACCTCTTTCCCTGACATCTCTCACAGGTATGAAGGGGCAGTGATACCTGACCTCACATCAGCTCATTAACCCTATGTTGCCCAGTGTTGGGTTTGTATACCTCCTCACAACACTCATTTGCTGCATTTCATCTTACCTTATGTTGTAAGCTCTTGTTCTAGGGAAGATGTCTTTCTAAATGTTTATACGGCATATAGCCCAATGGGGCTCTGATCCTGCTTGGCACCTTTGGATGCTATTATGATCTAAACATATAACAATTTTTTTTAAACACCCTGATAGCTCCACTGACCATACTCTCGCTATCATCATGACTCCAATCCTGTCAGCACAGCAGCATGAAGAAAATTGCCTTGAAGCAATACTCAGTGATGTATGTGGTCTCTGTGCGGGTGCGAGACCTTGGCTTCCAGTCTATGGCCTATTGTTACGATTTGGCTGTAAATAATGTATTATACTGTATCTAATTTATTTAATAATCTTAAATTATTATTTTCAGCTTGTCACAGTGTGTAATACTTTGTGATGCAAAAATCCAGTACACTACAGCCAATTAACTTCCATGGAAGTGGCCAGTGCAAGGGTTAAGCAATATTTCATGTTTAAGGGTGAAGTGAAGAATTGCCCTCCGGAAAAGGTACGTAAAGTGTTACAGCAGGCTCAGATAATAAATGCTTGCTTTGCTTGCCATTTACTCACAGCTCCTCAACTCAGTGTACCTGGAAATGCTAACATTAGTAGCATCAAAATAGGGCATGGAAAGGAGAACAGGTGTGTTTGGGAGGCAGTGGGCTTACCCCAGATTCTGTGCTGCCTTAGCAAAGGAATAACCATCTTTAATTAGATAAACATACTTCTGCTCTCAGGTAGAACCTTCTGGCTCACAGTAGTGCAGCTAATGGGTCTAGTAGTTCAGAATGTGGAATATAAATGAGACAGTACGTAAACAAACTTAGTAATGCTCCCTACATATCCCCTCATTTCAAGCTACTTAATAGATTTTGTTGGGGGGTGGGGCGCTTACTTGGATTATCTCTCTTTAACCAAGGAGTGCTGTAATACACGTGCTTTCCCACATACAGGGAGCTCTCTTAGCCAGGTACTGACTTGTAAACTGGCAGTGAATCCTAGATCTGGGGCTGATGATTGATGCAAAATGTTCCACATGAAGGAAGAATAAGCCTTTCTCTGGTTTACAAACCTGCCATAGGCTGCTCACACCCCTCCTATAGCCAAATAAACATCAGGTACTCCTGTGGGGACCAAGCATGTAGAATAAGGCCATGATTTACTATCATGAACAGGGATATATTATTATGAGAAAGAAAATCCAACTGTTTCTTCAAAGGGAAAGATAGAGCCTGAAATGTGTTATACAATATTATCTCACAAATTTCTTTCTTATGATAAATTATCTCTTGTTTTAGATGATTCTTAGGGGTTTTTTCCATAGTAACATGGCTCACTCTTGCAGAAATAAATGCAAATTAACTTTTTTTTAATTAAAATTGGGGGCAGAAATAAAACATTATGCTGTTCTTGCAAACTAAAAAAAATCATTAGTGATTGCCAAAGGCAACAAAGTTGATCTCTTGGCACTATATTGTATATAATTACTAATTTTCTTTTAGATTTCTGTCCTAGGACTAGGACATAGATTTATGTCATAGGACACACAATATATCTGGCACTATGGTAACTCAGTAGGCTATCTCATTCTGACCACTCCTCATCAGACTTGTTTCAAATTAACTATATTTTCAATACTATAGTGGGAAGGAGAGAGAAAGCAAACACTTCCATTACTTACATTTGCAGAACTGCCAACGATGCTATAAGCATACCTCAGGCAGATTTAATTGTAATATTAATTAACTGGTTCACTTACTCACTAATTAATCTGCTGCCCCCTCTTTTCACACTCTCTTCAGAAGCAGACACAGAATTTTTAGAAAAGTTGCTCTTGACAGTCACACTGAACTAAAAGTTTATAATAGTGTGTGTACAAAAAAAAAAAAAAAAGGCACCAGGATCACAGTGGTAAGATTTAAGGTCATAGCTTATATCCATCTAAAAATTAAAAGAACCTTGTCTAGATAAGAAGCAGCTGTTAGTGGATTGGATAGCATGAGTACAAGATAACTAAAATAAAACATAGGAGATAGCCCTGCCTGGAAAAAAAAAAAAGACTAAAGACACAGGTGATGATAATATCCATGTGATAAGTAATAGAGCTTGTGTTCAATTGCAATTGTGTTTGTCATCCACATTTGACTGTGTCACATGCACTCTACCCATTAACCCATCTCTTCCTTCGTCTAACATGCTGGACCTCTGAGTTACTTTACACAAATGTTGTTTTTTAAAAAAATCAACCTGACACAAAAATGTTGTCTTCTTTCTCCTCAAGTATGGAATTTTCCTCTGCCCATCCCCTTATTTCTCAGCCTGCCAAAATTACACTGGCCTGAGCTCTAGGATAAGTAATTGGACTAGTCACTCATTCATTGTCTGATATTGTATCTCTGATGCAGTGCTAAAAACAAGAGCTATCTATCATCAGAAAGAGGAGAATCCCATCTTGCCAATGGGATACATAACATTGTTTCTAATTCTGGAAAGTCTCAAGATGCTGGACCTTAAAAATGTGACATTCTTATGTATGAAAAAGGTTATTTTTAGAGCAGTTTTCAATATATTGGTTACATACATTTTAATTATAAATTTTTCCTCTCCCTGTGAACATAATTGGACTCTTAATTAAGGCAACCATGATTGACAAGTACTGTAGAGGGATACAAAAATAGTTCTAATAAAATGTAAAGCACACTATAATGTTTGTCTATGGTACTTATTTTACCCCCATCACCATAGTGTCTTAACCCATCACAGCCTAACAAATGTATCTTCAGAAACTGAATATTCCTGTGAAGTATGATCACCCCCATTTTATAGATGGGGACCTGAGGCACAGAGATACTAGGTGATTTTCCAAAGTCACACAGGAAATCTATGGCAGAGCAGAGAATTGAACATAGTCACTCAACTATCAGGCTAGTGACCTAACCACGGCACCATCCTTCCTCTCAGCAAATTTTATTTTTTTCTGTAAAATACATTGCATGTACAGGAAAAATGATGGTGTGGTATAACAAATATTTATTGGTATTCTTTTGGGTGGGATAACCTCCATGGTTTGCTCATGGCATCAGCACATGAAAATAATGCAGTCATCTTAATATTACATCTCTAAAATCTTTATATTAGACAACATGATAATGTATTTTGTCCTAACTAGTATTACTTAGATAAGGAGACAAAATGAATCTATGCTAATAAGCACAGTTAAACTATTGCACATGGTTAGTTCACTGTTTTGGCTCAGATTTTGCTCTATGGGTTCATTCAGGTTTATATTTCCTACAGGAACGATGTGATCATTGTTCATTCTTTAAGTGAATCATCAATCAGAGTGTGGTAAAGTTAAAGCACTTAGCACCATTTTTTTGGTTGGAAAAAAATACTTCTGTAGAAAAATTGAATAAACATCATTTGTTTTAAGCTTACAAATGTTAACTTTATTAAACTCAAAATATTCAGCAATTCTATTCATATTCTGTGGGCAATATATCAACTCTCATAAATAATCTATGCTTGTAGCCAGTCCAAATGACAAAATTGCAATCAGAAGAGCACCAAAATGTGTGTATCCCAAAGACCCTAAAAATATTTTAAAGGTATATTTCTTCAGTAACAAAGGTGTATATGCAGCCTCTGTGACATGCATAATTAACTAGCCCTATGCACTTACTTAAAAATAAAACAAAAGACTTGGATTACATTTATATTATGGTTGCATACTAAAGATCTGATCTTTTAAACACTTTTGCATGTGAATAACTTCAGTCATGTGAATATTGCCCACTGTCTTCAGTGGGATTTATTCGTATAAGTAAAATTACTCCCAGGACTATCTTCAAGGTTGGGTCCTAAATGTGAAATAATATACAATAGAATAGTGCACTCTTTTTAAAAGACTTAATTAACTAAATGATGGGCCTGATCCTTCATTCCTTTTGCATTCAAATCTTCTATTGACGTTTTGGGTGAACAAAGAATGCAAGACTGTATCCCATGTTCTCTCATAATAATATACCAATAAAAGAGGAAAACAGCTATGAGTTCTGGAAAACTTGCAAATGGAAAGAACATAGCAGAAGTATTATAGCAGCGAAATTGCATAAAGCTAGTAATGTAATTTTTCCCCTTCAGTTTGCTGCTGCAACTTATACTTCTCTGGTTGGAGCCTTCTTTGCTCTGGCCAAGTTGTACTTCCAGTGCTCTTATCTTTCATCTTCTATTTAAAAAGATAGATTGCGAATATTAAATGCTCACAGTCTATCTTTTTAATACATAATGGAGGTTTAAAATATCCCAGTTATCAAAGAAGTGCACCAGTGTCCATTTTAAGGTAACAAAACTTCTTTTGACCTGGCACATCTGAAATGGCAGTTGAAATTTTATTTAAAATTAAATTCAGATACATCAAATATACCTGACTGCCCTCAAACTATACATTACTTATCTGGCCAATTTCTTGGCCAGAATTTCTTCATCAAGGAAGAAGCAAGAGGAAATTTCTATTTTGTCTGTAGCTACATTACAAGGTGATCTGCATCAAGAAATGTAAATCTCTAGAGATAAATTTTCTGGTTTTTTTCTATTCAATTTCTGCCACTTGATTCCTGAAGTCTTTCCATCAAGTAAAACTTTCATTGACTTCAAAGGGAAATTTGTCTGAGCAAAGACTGCAGGATCAATTTTTCATGTGTGCAAGAGGTTTCTTCCATCATTTGCTGTTGGACAAGGGGGTCAGCTGCCCCTCTGTGATTCTCTCCCCAGCCTCCCTCCACTTTTCGTATGTCTATATGCTCCATGATGTCTTCCCCTTTTTGTTTCCCATCCCCTCCCAGACTTTGGAGGATATAATAGAATCACACACTCAAAGAGGTAGAGCTAGGCTTTCTTCTGAGTCTGCAGCACTTCCCTTTCCTAGCGTCCATTAATAACCTGCTTCTTAACATTCTGACAGAGAACTGTCATCCATGTGAGAAGGGAAGACCTTTGAGAACTGGCGTAAGACTCATATTTTGAAGGCTACACATTTGTGCTGCACTCTGGACAAGAGGGACCCACGCTGGTAGAAAACAGTCTTGTGATTCAGTCAGGGCATTTATGCCAATTTTTAATCAGTTTTTCAGGAAAAAAAACATTTTTGCCAGCTGAAAAATCCATCTTGAGGTATTCTTGCCACCAGCTGGTGGCAAAAATTATTAAGGATCTACTGGTATGTCTGTCTACTACTCAAATGGAAACCCAGGTGTCTGTGCTGGTGTCCCAATTAGAAAGAAACATGTTATTTAATTAGAAAAACAGGTTCACACATTTTCAGATCTCTAGGCAGACCCAGATGAGACAGAAAAAGCTGGTTATGTTAAAACTGGAATTTTCTCAAACTGGCACAGAGCAACAAAATTGTGAGCTATCCTGGATAGGGGGAGGGTAATAAAATGTTTTGTTACTTTTATGTTGCCAAAAAATAATTTTTGGACTCCAAAATGGCACCTTTCCAGGAACCTGATGAAAAATCTGTTGTCTTCTGAGGAGGAAATTAAGTTTTCTGGATTTCTAAAATGCACAATGAAAGGTTTATTTTGTCCCAGTGATATTAACATAGTTCCTTCTCCAAGTTACAGGAACTTTTAATGGCCTGGTTTAAATGGACCTAAATCTGTCCTTAGTATAACCTGTAACTGCCTTTGATCAAAGTTAGAGACCATTGACTGATTTGTTCCATTTATATTACATGTAACTAGCTTTCTTCAAAGTAACTGATGCATAACTACTTCATGGCCACATCACTGCCACTAATGTATAGCCAGTTACATTACAAATCGACTTTTAATAACTTTATTTTTAGACAGTTACCCCCAAAACTAAGCACTACAGCAGTTCTCTTGGAGGATAAGTTGCATGGATGTTTGAACTCTGCAGACTTGCCAACAATGTCGAACTTGTTTTACAACAATCAGAAATACTATTTTTTCTTAATCTTATTTAAAGCAAATTGGACAGACTTTTTTATTAAACTTTTTAAAAGTTTTCCTGATTCAGGTTGCAGTAATATACTAAGATGTGGCCGAGGGATTAAATTTAATTTAATCAAAACTCCATCTCTAATTTTATTTATCTGATGCAAGATAAAGTCCTTTCAACTGTAAGAAAATGCATGAAATTTCAGTTAATTGTCCAATGTGAATAGCTATTTCCCTTTTTTGCATTATTTCTCTGGAGATATTTATATGAAGTTACCACATCCTTCTTAACTGTAAATTTTAGATTTAACACTGTCTCTGGTGTACATGAGGAAACTTAATGTAAAATATTCATATTCTTAGAGAGAGAGATGAAAATATTTTTTTAACATAAAGGTGTGGATAATTGTCACAGCTTTAGGACACCAAGAACTCAAATTTCAATAAGATGTATATGTTGTCTTATCTATGTATTCAGCTTGTCAGTAAGCATATGAAATACTATCTGGATCAGACCATTGGTCTATTTAGTCTGGTATCCTTCTGGCCTATAATGCTGATCACAGTCCTACATCCTTCACAGGCAAGCATAAACAAACCACAAATCCCACCTTAATAATGAACAATTAGGCAATAACATATCAACAGGAAAACTTTCTAACTCCAAGCAGTCAGTGATTGGCTTATGTCCTGAAGTATATGGGCTAATATCTTTATAACTTTTCATCCCAGCTAGTGTAATTACAATTGATATTTTTATTATTTGTATATATTTCTAAAAAAAAAATAAGTGTACTGCAGTGTGCTGAATTTGATACTAAATGGTCCAGGCCTATGAGAAGCTAAGCATCTTTCTAGAGATGTAGTGTTCCAAACTCCCATGAGTGTCAAAAGTTGAAGGGGCTCAGCATCTTGATGCATCTGACTCTCAAGGAAGTGTCCCTATTTAGGAAAGAAATCAATGAGATTTAAGTATATGAATGTGACTGTTTTCTTGTATAGGATGGAATTAAGCATGTGCTTAAGTGATTTCCTAAACTGTGACCTTAGTGATTCAACTATTTGCTAAAAGAAATGTGTTGAATCCTATATATTTCTTTGCTTTTAAAATGTTTGCTCAGTCAACTCAAACTAAGCTGCTTAGATTTTATACTATATCTTTCCTATACAATGTCAGTGTTTGTAACAGAGGTGACTGAAGGTCCAGATCCATGGAGAGACCTAGATACTGCAATGCTCAGTGCTTTGGTGCCTAACTTTTAGGCTCCTAGCCACCCAGTGGAATCAACAAACCTGGAGTTAGGCACCTAAGCTCCCTATACAATGTATGGGAAGAGATAGGCACCAAAAAATGGGATCCATAAAAGCCAACCCGCTAGGCAGGAAGCTGCCTAAAATAGCCAATAGCAGCTGCCAAGGAGAGGAGGTGTGTCCTAAACTCAGCCTCTCTCAGGAAGGTAGGCATCTAAATCTGGGCTATCTCCATTTGTGATCCACAGTCATGGAACCCTTCTTGGAGTCAGGTTTAAACAGTTCTTGAAAGCTGGTTCAAATATTAGTTTTTTCTTTACTCGGTGATCCACTCATTCATTATGGACTTCAAGATACAGGAAAAATAATCTCAAACTTGAACTTTGAAATTTCTATCAGAGGTCATCAGTCTTTCTTAACAGATTTAAAGTGTTCATGTGCTGTTTAATACTACAATCTTGAAATTTGCTACACTCATTTGTTATGGCCTACTAAATATAGGGAGAAATGAAATTAGACAGTCATAGGTTGCCAAAAGTTCTTCAGTTCAATAATTTACAAAACTTTTTTCTAAGACAATCACATTCAGTATTAGGCCTCCAAAAAAATCTCGTGTGTAAAACATATAAGAAATATTGGTCTGGCTCAGACCAATGGTCCATTTAATCTTGTATTCTGCTGCCTGTTACAGAGGTCAGAGTACCAGATCCTTCATGGGTAGATATAAAATACAAAAAAACCCACCAACAACAAACAAACAAACAAACAAACAAAAAAACCCCACCCCAAACCAAAATCCAAATTGCTACATACAGATAGAGATAGTTTGTGTCTCTGTCTGTAACAATATTAAATATATACTTTTATTCAAAGCAGGCCTATTTTTTTTTAAAGGGGTCCAATTTTTTCGCACTGAAGTCAATGGCAAAACTTGCATTGGCTGAAATGATAGCAGGATGGGCTCAAACTATATTTATTTTATGTATAATTCTTCTTTTGATTTGTGTAAAGTTATTTGGATGTTTTATTCTGTCAGGAGTTGTTGTTATGACAATATAGCAAAATATGTCTACTACTATTTCATTCAATAAGAACCTGTGCACATTCATTTCTAATGACTGGCCATGTGATCAGTCCTTCTAGACTAATAGGATTGTTTCTCCATTTCTATAATTGAATCTGATATGTAAGTCTGGACATTGTTTCTCTGTTGTGCCACTTTGATTCTCCTATTTAATTGAAAATGTGTTATGTTTACAGAACATCAGAGGGAACAGCATATGATCTTCTAGTATGAATCTGTTAAAGCATCTTTAAGCCACAAGATGGCAATGGTGTTTACTTTTTATTATTGTTAGAGCTTAGATTATTTTCTAACTTTGACTAAAGTTTCTTTTAGAAAGAGTAAGGATTTCACCCCTAAGAGCATCTTTTAAGTTAATTATGTACTTTTAGAAATACTGTCACTAATCTTGACTCCAGCAGGGAACAGGGTGAGTCTAGACTTGCTAATCCTCCTATCCTCTGACTGATGTCCTCTCTCAAACCAAAGGAGAGCTACCCAGGGTGCCAAGCTAAGTATCAGTGGCCGGAGCTTTGAGATGTCTTATAAAAATCTTCAACGCCCTCCGAGCTGCTTACTTATCACCAGCACGCGATTGTTTTCTTAGGAGTTTATCGAGGTCTTACTTTAAACTGAGATCTGTATTTCAACATATTGTTTCCTTCTAGAATATTTTAATTTAAACCCCCCCAGAAAAAGTGGGTTTTTGTTTTGTAACAGTAATAGTTTTGTGGGGTTTGTGCAACATAGGGGTTTCTCATATAATATTTTATGTTTTTAAGTCACAAGACAAAATATTTGTGTACAATCTGCTTTGGTAATATACATCACCAACAATATTCAGATGTGGTTTTACAAAGTGATCATTATAACTAAATAACATATATTTACAGATAAGCATAAGGACAATATCCATACCCTGTCAGGGAAATAATATAAGTTTTCAAAAATATATGCAATTTATCACAAACCAGTAATTTTCTAAAGTATTAAGAGATTAGAATGTCATAAGAAAATTTAGGTGAGATATTTTAACTATTAAATGAACATTTGCCTAGCATATTTTAATATTTGTTTTATAAACTATTTTTTCTATAGCAAAATGGATGAAGGTGTTGACCAGCACTTGATAGGTAGGTAAATCTAAAATGTGCCCGAAAAAGACTGCATTCCAATGCATTGGAGCTCTGGAGCTTTTAATTAGATATATTATAAAATCACAATTTAAACAACATTTTATAGTTATATAAATGGTATAATTAACTTTACTGGAAATGTATTGAAATGAAAACACTTGATTGGAAAACTACCATTGCATTCACTTAAACTAAAATCATCTTCTGGACTTTGTTCCCACTCCTGCATGCTATCTTACACAGGTGCAGGGTTCTGTCTGTGTGAAACAGCTTACAGTATTGAGGCCTTTATTTCTACAGGAGAAGTGCTTCATATACTCAACAGCTCAGTTTCACAATTGAAAATAAACAGAAAAATAGCTTGATTTGGGGAAAAGTGGAACAATGAATAATCTACTATTTGCTCAAGGGAATTTCAGTTTTGCACGAGCATCAGCACATTGTCTGCTGTTTGGTAAAGTGTGGCAAAATACAGGAAAATATTCAGTTGTGCAGTTTTTTAATGCAGTGAGCAAATAAAATACCTAATGCTACTCCCAGTGAATTCAATGGCAAACTTATCAAACTCAAAAATATGAATATTTTGATAACTACATTGATTTTCATTTTTG
Source organism: Emys orbicularis (assembly GCF_028017835.1). Taxonomy (NCBI): domain Eukaryota; kingdom Metazoa; phylum Chordata; order Testudines; family Emydidae; genus Emys; species Emys orbicularis. Next base: position 120,647,168 of record NC_088685.1, on the reverse strand, counting down.
AGCAAAATTATATTTTTTCATTTATAAGGTATTTTTTGTCATTCTTGAAAGAGCTACATATGTTTGTATTCAACATCTTGCCAAAATTAGCCAACGTCAATAATCAAACATTTACCACATACATGTAATGTCTTCTATGAAAAAAAGTTAATTTTGATTTTTTTCATAAGTTTCAATATTTATTATCTTGAGTACTGTCAGTATGTTTAGTGTTATACAAAGATAAGTCAAGGTCTCTGACTTAAGTTGCTTATAATTTATGTAAGAAATTACAATACAATGTGATTATCAGAGAGGCTCACAATTCTGCAACATACGAGGGCAGAAAGTGATGAACTAGCCCTGAAATGCTTATTCATGGAAACTTAAAGTCAATGGGCATTTTGCCAAAATGTGAACTGCAGAATCCAGCCCAAATGAGAGAGGAGTTTGGGTCTTCATGATCTCAGCACAGGAATAGAAATCAAGAGCTGAGTTCTAATCCTGACTATCTGACACTGATTCCCATTGTGGCCTATAGCAAGTCACTTATGTCAATATTTTGAAAGTAACTACTAATTTTGAGTCCCTTAGCTTTTGGATGCCTGCCTTGGGCCTGATTTCTCTGAGTTGCTCAGCACCCAAAATTCTAATTTAAGCCAATGGGTAGCTGCAAATGCTCAGTACCTTTGAAAATATGGCCCAAGGTGTCTCAAATTAGACAATATAAATGAGTCACCAAAAATTAGAGACCATGCTTGAAAATTTGCCTGCATGACTCTCTGTCTCAGTATTCCCATCTGTAAAATGGGGTTAACATACTTCCCAGGAATGTTGAGAATTTATTTACATGATGTTTATTAAGCAGCATGAAGATCACTACATAAGTGTTAAGCTTTATAATTGCATTAAATGGGTATGTCTAATATTACAGACAAGGGATGTGGTTATCTAACAAGTAATGGACCCTCATCATCACTAGCGATAAATAACTTTGTGAAGATCACAATGCTGTGCTGGAATAAACTGAATTAGATATCTAGAATACTGAACAGTATTTTCTAAATTATGTTAATCACATGGGTAAAAGAACTTCTGTTTAAAATGTTTTTTGTCCAGTCTAAATGATTTTATAAATACGGGCACAGGTCTTAACTGGAAGAACCAATCTGAGGCTATCTACTGTCACTACTGTAGCTTTCGATGAATGAATTTTAATCTGACCCTCAGGAGTCAGTCTAGCTGAATAAAAACAATGAAAAATGCATGAGAACAGCAATTTCAACATGGCTATTTCACAGACAAGCTTATTTTATGCATCAATAGCAAATAAATCAAGAAATTGGATGGACTTTCTGAATGTCTTTCACTATTCTAAGTAAATCCATCTAGCTAGAGTAACCAGCAATTCTGAAGATTGGAGTGTAAGCAGAGAAGGAATATTGATCAATCGCTTTATTTAGGATGGAATTCTTAATACCACCTTTGCAAGGAATTTAGCACATAGAGGTGGGCAATACTGTCTTGTTGCTACAAACTTAACTGAAAGATGCTTTAATCTCCAGTGTTTTGAGTCTACCGATTGTGTAAACAGAAACTGCAACTAATAGGAAAACAATATCCTATGTAAAGTGCTTAAGATCACATAAATATGGTGGTCCAAGGAATAACAAATAATAATTAGCAACAAGTTAGTGTCCTCTAACAGTATACCGTTGTACAGCTTTGTTAGAGGAGGCTGCAAAAATGCATCAAAATGGGAACATACAACATATATTATAATAAAAGTGGCCTGATTTGAAGCAATGGGAGTTGTGGGTGCTCTTAAGCTCAGAAAATCAGGCCATTTTTATTTAGATATCCAACTGTAGGCAGCCAAAATTTATAGTTTTGGCCTATATATTTTTGTATGAGTAATAAGAGAACTGTTTTCCCTTTAAATACATACAGTATGTCATGAGTAGAAAACAACCTATGTATGTCACTTTAGTATGTTACACCAGAATGCACTGACACCTTAGGAGCACAGGAAATTTGAAATGAATGTCTATGGAGCAAGTTCTCAAGCTATTCCTTAGCTCCCCGCCTGTGGAGTGGGTCCTGATGAGTGGGTCCCCCAAGTGGTAGGCGATCATATGAAGCTGACAGAGATTAAAGGATCTGATTCTCCACTATCTTGCACCTTGTGTAGTCATTTAAACCTGTGGAAAATGCAACCAAATCAGAATTCTCCACTTATTTTGCACTTAGTGTTGTTCAGATGTAAATGGCTACACGATGTGAAACAGTAGAGAATCAGGCATTAATAGTTTGTCTATCACTTGTTTGTAAAGGAACATACTAGTTAAAGTCCTTGATTGGTGGCCATGATATAGCAGCACCAAATACTAATATCAAGTCCTCTTATATCCAGGGACACCATCTTCCTTTCTTACCCCAAATATAGAAGTACACCGTTTATAACTTCTGCTACCCCCCAAAAAACCCTCCCATCTGTCCATGATTTTTGGTGTCTAGTGGGTAATGTATTTAAGCTCCCAGACTGATTGAATCGTGCCACTGGATTTATGGTTTATTACAACAGTCTGTAACCCACTAACCCCCTCTTTTTGTCCTATGACTGCAGAGGTGTTAACAGGCCACACTATCTTAAATGGTCCCTTGAAAATATGTGCAAACTATTTAAGCTAAGCAATCTGTTCCACCTGGCATTTTGCTGTGACACTGGGAGTTCTTTTCCCAGACCTGAAGACGAGCTCTGTGTAGCTCTCTGTTGTCTCTCTCACCAACAAAAATTGGTCCAAAAAAAGATATTACCTCACGCACCTTGTCTCTTACATTTACATACAGCATGTACCAAAGATCACCTCTCAATGTTTTGGGCTGATCTACCAGAAAAGATAAAAAAGGAAAAAGATTTCCTGAGAGAAGGAAAAAGCTCCCTCATTATCAGACTGTTACTGCAGCCATTACTGAGGGATTTTATTGTGTTTTCATATTTGAATAAAGACTCTCTGTGGTCTAAGAAACCAAGACCCGATTAGCAAACTTCATGAAGACATTCACAGTTTCTAGTACAAGTGACACTTGTTTGCCTACGGCCATTTTTCTAGTAAGTGAAATAACTTAATGAATAATTGAAAGATTGATATTTGATATCTACTCAATTATTCAAGGGTAAAAGAGAGAGTATAATTTTTTAGATAAAGTAAACATTACTATCCTGAATTTGTTTAGCTGTGGTACTAAGATCAGTGGCAGCTTTACCACCAGTGACAGGGAAGAAATCAAGACTATCTTCAGATGGTTATCCCATGTTTTGACAGACTACAGGCTTGATTTTCAGAGGTGCTAAACTCCTGCAGCTCTCACTGATTTCAGTGGGAGCTGTGAGTGCTCAGAAAATGAGCTGTAGGTCTTTAGATTACCATTCATATCTTGCAGCAAAATATTTTTTGCTCCAGGCTTCACTTAAATTATGAAAAGCCCTTTTTGATTCCTTCTTTGGATGTATGGAGCCAAATATTTCTCTGATAAAGAGAACTCTTTGTCATGCCTAAAACACCGGGGCTGGACATTCTATTTAGGCTTTTGTGAAATTGAGATAATAACGGATTATCTAATTACCAGAGGGATGAGATTTCTAGTCAAAGCATGGGAATGGCAAAATAGGAATTTCAGACTGAAGGCTGGACTCAATGTGTAATATGTGATTTGGAAAATAACATCTACAGTGCATGTTTGTTGGCACTAGGTGACACATGTTAAGCTGATGACCTGCAAAGGTAGATGCTCTCCATGTGTATTAACTAAGGATCTGTTTCTCTGATTCCAAGTTAACACATCTTCAAGAAAATTCTTTTTGTAAAATGTATATTATTAGAAAACAAAAACTAATGTAATTGGGAGTTGACTGTTAAGCGGCATGTCTGGGGGTCTGACCCGGAGCAGCTGTTTGCCTCTTTGGTTTTTTGTTAGGCTTACCTGAGCTCCTTTAGTTTCAAGCGGCACTGCTGGGGGTCCCTGTTATAGCCTCTGTCCTTCATGCCCTTGGAGATTTTTTCAAATATTTGGCATTTCATCTTTTGGAACGGAGTTCTGATAGCACAGATTTGTCTCCCCATACAGCGATCAGATCCAGTACCTCCCGTTCGGTCCATGCTGGAGCTCTTTTGCGATTCTGGGACTCCATGGTCACCTCTGCTGAAGAGATCTGCACGGTCACCTGTGCTGATCAGTTTGCCATGCTGGCCAAACAGGAAATGAAATTCAAAAGTTCACGGGGCTTTTCCTGTCTATCTGGCCAGTGCATCTGAGTTGAGAGTGCTGTCCAGAGCGGTCACAATGGAGCACTCTGGGATAGCTCCCAGAGGCCAATACCGTTGAATTGCGTCCACACTACCGCAAATTTGACCCAGCGATGTCGATTTCAGCACTAATCCCCTCGTCGGGGAGGAGTACAGGAATTGATTTTAAGAGCCCTTTAAGTCGACAAAAATGGCTTCGTCATGTGGACGGGTGCAGGGTTAAATCGATCTAATGCTGCTAAATTTGACCTAAACTCGTAGTGTAGACCAGGGCTAAGGATGTGACTCTATCTCACAATCCTCAATATGGCTATTTATGTCTGATATGACAGCCATCTATATTGATTGTAGATCCCGTGCTAGGAAACAGAAAGCAAAGAACAGGATTAGTCTATTTGCATTATCAAAAGAGGTTAATAGTAGAGTGCCTCAAGGTTCTGCACTAGGTCCCAGGTTGTTTGATGTATTTATTCATGATTTGGAAATGGGTGTGAATAGTGAGGTAGCAAAATTTGCAGAGGACAGAGTTACGTACATTAGTCAGGACCAGAGAAAACTGTCAGGAATTTCAGAGAGACCTAACAAGCTAGGTGAATGGGCAACACAATGGCAAATGAAATTCAGTGCTGGCAAATACAAAGTAATGTACATTGGAGGGGAAAATTTAACGTACTTAAACCTTATAGGTTTTAAACTAACTGTATCAACTCCAAAAAGGGACCTGGTGTCATTGTACGCAGCTCAGTGAAAACCTTTGCTCAATGCACCACTGCAATCAAAAAAGCTAAAGTGATGTTAGGATGCATAAGGAATGGAAAGGAGAATAATACAGAAAATATCATAATGCCTTTTTATAAATCAATGGTGTAGCCTCAAAAACAGGATGTTCAGAGAAGAATGATCAACTGCCTGGGAAAATTCTCATATAAAGAGAGATTGACAAGGCTGGGATAGTTTACTTTAGAAAGAAGACAAATAAGACAGAACAGAATAAAAGTAAAATAATGAATAGTATAGAGAAGACAGATTGGGAACTTCTGTTCTCTCAATCTCACAACACAAGAACAAGGGGACGTGAATGAAATTAAAAGGTAGGAAATTAAAAACTGATAAAAATAAATGCTTTTTTACACTGTGTGTGACTGAACTGTGGAACTCATTGCTGAAGAAATGTGTTGAGGCCAAGAAACTTAAGATTTAAAAACAAGGGACTAGACATTATTATGGATATCATGAATATCCGGACATATAATTAATTACAACAAAAAAATTGGAAAGTATATTAAACTTTGTGCTTCAGGGTTTAAACTAATCTCTTACTATTGAGACCAGGATGATACCTAATATGATGGGAAGATTATCCCATTTCCACCTACTATGAGATACTTGTACCTTCCTTTGAAGCATCTGGCACTGCCCAGAATCAGAGAGAGGATACCACACTATATAGACCGTGTGTCTGATCCAGGATGATAATCCCTATGTGATCCCCAGGGACAAGATGGATCTGTATTTCCCTTGAAGGATCCAGCCTGGGATATCAGTTGATGACCTCTGGGAGGTCTGGTTATAGAGGTGGCAGTAAGGAGAGGGAGCTGGGCAGTAATCTTCACTCTCTGGCATTGGTAGTGTCCACATTGTGTCCAGTGCCTTCCATTCATGGTCTGGGAGGAGTCCACAGTCAAAATCTGTTGAGTTCCGCAGTCAAGAGCATGGCTGCAGGTTCAGGCTGTAGGGACTAGGCACTATCTTCCATCTGTCATCTCTCTTCTCATGGAAGTGAGAGAGGAGGAGCTACTTGACCTTGGACTTTTTCAGATCCTGCCTGGCTCCTTTCCTGCCCAGGACGGGTGGGCGAGGCAACCCTGCCCTATCTGCACAGAATGGGGAAGTGTACTCTGCCCACAGAGCTGGCCAAACTTCTCAACGAGGCATTCGATGAGGGGGTGAAGTGGGAGACACAGACCCTTCCTTTTGCCTCTGGCTTTTCTTGGCCTAGCACACTTCCTGAAGCCTGCAGGGGCACATTCACTGCAAACACCTGAGAGAGGGAAGCAGAGCTGAAGAGGCAATATCCTCAAAAAGCAAGTCTGGCTCTGTGATGCGGCTGGGAATTAGACAGACTCACACTATTGAGCCAAAACATTAATAGAAACTTGAAATAAAGTTTGGAATTTTCCTCATAAAAGCTCTCTGCAGCAGGGAGGTCTGGTTGACTGCTAGACAGATAATACTGGGGAGAATTTCATGGGGTGGACATTCCCCTGCTGCCAGTGAATGAAAGGTCTGGTTCTGTTTGAACCAGGCTGAAAGCAGCAAGCTGAAGTACCCAGTGTAATGGTTATGGGACCTTAGCTCAATGAAGAATATGCCAGAGTTTTTTCAGAACTCGTTTTTTATATGGGCAAAAAGATGGAAGAATGAACTCCTGTGATCTGTGGAACATAGAGATGTTTTAGTGATAAATGCTGTGTTAGCTCTTAGCAGAACTATGCCCTCCTTAGAGTTGCAATACTGCTATTCTACTGATAAGAAAATCTTCTTGCCAAAGTGATTGCAACCAGGAAGGCAATCTTTAAAGAGAGAGACTATAAGAGCACTTCTGATAAGTGATCAAAGAAATGCTTAGTCAGGGTGTTTAAAACAAGATTTCAGTCCTTGGGGAAGTTCTCTGTGCTAGTGTAGGGTTGACATGTGAAGCAGCTCTGTGAAATCTTCTGATGTCCAGATGAGATGAAATCTTGCGCTACAGTGCTGTCTCTAAGTATGCTGGAAAAGTATGCCACTTGGAATTTTCAAATTTGGGGGGGTTAGGTGCATAATTGGACTTTGGTGTAAGAGCTCCAAAATATGTTTCACCTTAGCTTTGACTAGACCCGTGTTGCTAATTCAATTTCTCTGGGCTGGATAGCAGAAGTGGTCCTTTGGAGAGCAGCTCCTTTCAGACTGGTGGTTACCATCTGATTTGGATCTGAGAACTATGTACAATTTCTGCTTTTGGCAATGGATGAAACTGCGGAACTATGGCTACTGACTGTTGATCTTTTATTGTGGAATACAATTTTGGTAACTCTGTTTTATTCTGGACACAAATAGGCCCATTGATGGCTATTCTAGAGACCTGACTCTCTACTCAAAGACTTTGGAATGCAGCTTCCACTTTCCTGGATCTATACTTTGTCAGTCTGCTTTGATATTTAGTTTCCCTTTTGTGTGTAGGAATTGAAAGGAAAGCAGTGCCTTTTCTATTCAGGAACAAAGAAGATTGCCTAATCTGTAGCAGAGCTGAGGACCTGGTATTTCCTTTCTTTTTAAGGTAAACTACTGCTGAACCATTGTCTGACATTGCCAATTCATTTTGGTTTATTGGGATTGGAGTTCGGACAATGTACGCATATCTGATTGCTCTGACCGTGAGCCAATTGATACTGTGTTGGAGTTCTGTCAGTTATCCTGGGAGGAGATTCATAGATTCCAATGCCAGAATGGGCCACTGTGATCATCCAGTCTGACCTTTGGTGTAACACAGGACATAGAACTTTCCCAAAATAATTCCTAGAGCATATTCTTTAGAAAAACACCCAATCTTGATTGAAAAGTTGTCAGTGATGGAGAATCCGCCATGACCCTGGGTAAACTGTTTCAATGGTTAACTTCCCTCACCATTAAATGTATGCCTTATTTCCAGTCTGAATTTGTCTAACTTCAACTTCCAGCCATTAGATTGTGTTATACCTGTCTCTGCTAGATTGAAGAGGCCATTATTAAATATTTGTTCCCCATGTAGGTATTTCTAGACCGTAATCAAGTCAGCCCTTAACCTTCTCTTTGTTAGACACAAATAGCTCAATGTATTTAGCTTATCACCATAATGCACGTTTTCTAATCCTTTACTTATTCTCATGGTTCTTCTCTGACTCCTCTCCAATTTATCAACATCCTTCTTGAATTGTGGGCACCAGCAGTGGACACAGTATTCCAAAGGTGCCAAGTAAAGAGGTATAATAACCTCTCTACTCCTACTCAAGATTACCCTGTTTATGCATCCCAGGATCGTATCAGCATTTTTGGCTGAAGCATCACTTTGCCAGCTCATGTTCAGTTGATTATCTACTACAGCCCCCAGTTCTTTCCCCCAGAATCACTGCTTTCCAGGATAGAGTCCCTCATCCCGTAAGTATGGCCTACATTCTTCGTTCCTAGATATATACTGTGATAGCATATACCCCTATGTTCACCCCTTTTACAAAACTACGATAAATTTTGTACAAAGTATGCCTTGTGAGGTATCATTTGAAAATGCATAATTTACTGAAACAGCTGTGGGTCCCCATCCACACAGACTTTGTCTCCTGAACCTCAGCTGGAGATAATTCTCAAAGAAGAGAAAGGACTATAAAAGGAGGGAGGGGATGCCCCAAAATTTTCCTCCTTTTTTTTTCTACTAATGGTATCCACAACACGTGAAGAACAAAGGAAACAGCTTTGCACTGAGGGAGGGATCCTGACTGAAAGATTCAGCCAGAAAGGCTACTAAAATATATGGGGTTAGGACCTTTGCTTTGAATTTACTCTAGCTTGTTAAGTTAGGCATTAGTTGCAATTTACTTTTATTTTTTTGTAATCAATTCTGACTTTTATGGTTCATTACTTGTAACCACTTAAAATCTAACTTTCTGTAATTAATAAACTTGTTTTATTGTTTTATCTATACCAGTGTGTTTGGACTGAAGTGTTTGGGATGCTCCATTTGTGATAAGATTTGTGCATATCATTTTCTATTAATGAAATGTCAGACTTTATATGAGCTTGTATTGTCCTGGAGCGTTCTGGGCAGTAAAAGACGCACATTTCTGGGGGAAGTCTGGGGCTGGGAATTTGCTGGTGTTGCCCTGCAGTATAATTCAAGCATGGCTGGCTCTAGCACTCTTGCACTATAACTGGGAGTAGTTTACATGCTGGAGGCTGTGTGAGAGCAGCCCAGGAGTGGTTGCTGTGACAGCAAAGCAGTGTAAAAGGCATCCCAGATTGGAGAACTGAGGGGACACAGCTGTTCATCAGTCCAGATTGTATCCTGGGTAATGTCACATATACATTTACATTTAGCCATATTAAAATGCATAATGTTTGTTTGTGTCCAGTTTATCAAGACATCCAGATTGCTCTGAATCAGTGACCTGTCCTCTTCGTTATTTACCAGTCCCCCAATTTTTGGGTCATTTGCAAACTTTATCAGTGATGATTTTGTGTTTTCTTACAGTGCTCATTGATAAAAATGTTAAATAGCTTAGGCCCAAGAACCAATCCCTGTGAGACTCACTGGAAACACACCTGTTCAATGAGGATTGCCCATTTACAATTACATTTTGAGACCTATCTGTTAGCCAATTTTTAATCCACTGAATATGTGCCATGTTAATTTTATATTCCAGTTTTTTATTAATGTTATTCAAAACATCATACAGTACAAAGAGCCTTACAGAAGTCTATTATGTCAACACTATTAACTTTATAAACCAAATTTGTAATCCCATCAAAAAAATCTCAGGTTAGTTTGGCAGCATCTACTTTCCATAAACCCATGTTGATTTGCATTAGTTACACTACCCTCCTTTAATTCTTTATTAATTGAGTCCCATACCAGCCACTCCATTGTCTTGCCTGGGATCGATGTCAGGCTAACAGGCCTATGATTACCCAGGTAATCTCATTTACCCTTTTTAAAAATTGTCTCACAATATTAGCATTCTTCCAGTATTCTGGAACTTCCCCAGTGCTCCAAGACTTCTTATTAAAAATCAACATTATTGTTCCAGGAAGGCCCTCAGCCAGCTTTTTTAAAACTCTTGGATGCACGTTATCTGGACCCGCTGATCTAAAAATATCTAACTTTACTAGCTTCTGTTTAACATCCTCCAGAGATACTAGTGGAATGAAAAAAGTGTTATCACCACATGATGAGGCTATATTATTTGTTTTTTCCCAAATACAGAACAGAAATATTTACTGAACACTTCTGTCTTTTCTGCATCATTATTGATAATTCTATGCTTTCCATTTAGTAATGGAAATTGTTCCCTGAATGAGCTCCTGAAGCTGGCATGAATTATCACCACCAATCCACTCCAGTTCTGACATTCTGTGGTCTCAGAATACCTACTTTTTTCTAGCTACCAAAACACTGGAACTAGGAAGCACAGAGATACTCTTCATACTCTGATGTTTCAAAGGGTTGGAGGAAATAAGAGATGTCATTTAATCTTGAATATGGAGTTGCATTCAATTCTAGGGTGTAAACCGGGGTGGATATATCTAAGACCCATTTGTGTGACAACACTTTGACAGTACTGTCCTGCTGTATGCCCCCTATATGTGGAATCACATCAGACTGGATCAGCCTATTGTCTCGCTTGTTTGAAGTGAGCTCAGCATTTTCCATGTCTCTCATGCATTTTGATCAATTCAATTTATCCTTTGCTGGTTTGATAGCCCTCCTGCAATTGTAGCTCATCAAAAGGGGCGCTGAAATCCACAGTAGGATCTAGATTTCCTTGTAGCCACTATATTTTATGGTGACCAGTATGTGGTATCAGCTTTCTGTGGCTTTAGCCAGAGGTGGTATTGTGATGCTGAATTATAACCCTTCACTCTTGATTTAAATTTCAGGCTATCCAGCGTGTGCCATAAAAGGTTTTTCTAAACTTGAACAGGGAGATTGTCCAGTAGGGAGTCTGGACTAGAACTGAGTAAAAAATTGATTTTTCGGTTCAGAGGCTGAAATGAAAAATCTGGGGGGAAATGGGTTAGATTTGAATGAAAACTGAAATGTTTCCATTTTTCTTACTGAAATGAAAAACAAAACAATTTAGTCAATATTTCATTTGACCAAAATGATTGTTTTTTCATTTTGTTTTGTTACTTTGTTTGTTTGTTGTTTGTTTTTGAACAAATATAGCTAAATTTCAAAACAAAATATTGATTTTTTTGAAAAGTCAAAACATTTAGTTTCCAATGGATCACAATGAACTGTTTTGACATTTTTCTCTCTTTTTTTTTTCAAACTAAACTATTTGCTGAAGTTAACCTGCATTTTGCAAATATTTTCGATGCCCTGAAAAATGTGTTTTTCAGTGAATTTACTATCACTAAAAATAAAAATAAAAATGCACCAGACTCTACTCTAGACATGCCAGCCTGACTCTAAAACAAGATGAGGTGGCAACAGATGCATGAAAGACTGCTGAGGTGGCTTTAAAAATTGCCATGTCATTAACCAAAATCAGAGTGTTGCATCTGATTTTGAGAGTATAACCAGGTCAGACTTAATTGTGAGTGGTCTCACTGCCCTTCCTTACCACATCCTCTGGTTTACCTCTTTCAGGGGCTTATTTAAAGGAAAGAGTTTATCACCATGCTTCAGAATGGTTTCAAAATACTCTGACTCAACAAGCTTAACCTGAGGTTCCTCCTTCAAGTCCAAAAGCTCTCTTCTCCAAGGAAGAGGATCTGAGGAAGCCTCTGTGTTTCTTGGGCCTTTTACTGTCACTTTTCATGTCCTTATGCTTGGAAATTTTGTGTTCCGAACAACTAGAGAAGAACTAAAAGAGGCTGGGAAAAGGAAAAGGGTCTTCACACTTCTTATTCTTTAGTTTACTTGAAACCAGAACTTTAGCAATTTCCTCCATGAAAGAGTAACTTCTGTGGTCAGAACCTATAGTACAGCTGAACAAAATGTGTAATTTCCTGCAGGAAATCCAACATGTCAACCTTGGTTTTGTCCCAAATTGGGATGAAAAGTTGAAATTTCAATATTTTTCACCGAACAGAAATTCTACAAAAAATAGATTACAATCTGAACATTTCAACATTCCTTAAACTGACTGGAAATAAGTAACAGTGAAAGTAATTAATCATCGGAACAGCTTATCAAAGGTCGTGGTAGATTCTCCATCACTGACAACTTTTCAATCAAGATTGGATGTTTTTTTCTAAAAGATATGCTTTAGGAATTATTTTGGGGAAGTTCTATGGCCTATGAAACAAGAGGTTAGACTGGATGATCACAATGGTCCCTTCTGGCCTTGGAATCTATGAATCTATTAAATATTTTGACAGGTTTCAGAGTAGTAGCCATGTTAGTCTGTATCCGCAAAAAGAACAGGAGTACTTGTGGCACCTTAGAGACTAACAAATTTATTAGAGCATAAGTTTTCGTGGGCTACAACCCACTTCTTCGGATGCATATAGAGTGAAACATATATTGAGGAGATATATATACACACATACAGAGAGCATGAACAGGTGGGAGTTGTCTTACCAACTCTGAGAGGCCAATTAAGTAAGAGAAAAAAAACTTTTGAAGTGATAATCAAGATAGCTCAGTACAGACAGTTTGATAAGAAGCAAGTGTGAAAATACTTACAAGGGGAGATAGATTCAATGTTTGTAATGGCTCAGCCATTCCCAGTCCTTATTTAATCCTGAGTTGATTGTGTCTAGTTTGCATATCAATTCCAGCTCAGCAGTCTCTCGTTGGAGTCTGTTTTTGAAGTTTTTCTGTTTTAAGATAGCCACCCGCAGGTCTGTCATAGAATGGCCAGACAGGTTAAAGTGTTCTCCCACTGGTTTTTGAGTATTATGATTCCTGATGTCAGATTTGTGTCCATTAATTCTTTTGCGTAGAGACTGTCCGATTTGGCCAATGTACCTGGCAGAGGGGCATTGCTGGCACATGATGGCATATATCACATTGGTAGATGTGCAGGTGAACGAGCCCCTGATGGTATGGCTGATGTGATTAGGCCCTATGATGATGATTAGGCCCTTAAAACAGAAAAACTTCAAAAAACAGACTCCAACGAGAGACTGCTGAGCTGGAATTGATATGCAAACTAGACACAATCAACTCAGGATTAAATAAGGACTGGGAATGGCTGAGCCATTACAAACATTGAATCTATCTCCCCTTGTAAGTATTTTCACACTTGCTTCGTATCAAACTGTCTGTACTGAGCTATCTTGATTATCACTTCAAAAGTTTTTTTTCTCTTACTTAATTGGCCTCTCAGAGTTGGTAAGACAACTCCCACCTGTTCATGCTCTCTGTATGTGTGTATATATATCTCCTCAATATATGTTTCACTCTATATGCATCCGAAGAAGTGGGTTGTAGCCCACGAAAGCTTATGCTCTAATAAATTTGTTAGTCTCTAAGGTGCCACAAGTACTCCTGTTCTTTTTTTAAATATTTTGGTTTTTTGAAATGACAAAAAATGCCTCGTTTTGAGTCATTTGAACATAACACTGTATTTTCCCATTAGAACATTGTAGTTTGGGAGCCTGATGCCCCCATTCTCCTTCGTAGTCTTCCGGGGAACCTGGATCATATCTCCCAAGATGCACAGAGCTCGATCAGAGAGAAATCTGCAAAATAACTAGACTGTCCAACCTTTTCAGTGATGCAGGCAGCATGCATAGTTGTGCAGCACCTCTGTAGGCCACATACAGAAACAAATGGTGTTCTCCATGTGGCATGACTTTTCATGCTCAGTGTGTGCAAGGTCATGCTTTGTAGAGGCATGGCATCCACTGTGCAGCATGACTTCATACATACGGGGTGTGAGGTCATGCTGCACAGAGACCACCATTTTCTAGAGCAGGTCTACTGTAGGGCAGACATCTTCAGGGGCCTGAAGAAATTTTCCTATAGGCCGTATTGGCCCATGGGCCACCTGTTGGACCAGCTGCTGGAGAGAATGAGTGCCTGAACTACAACTTCTATAAAGTTATGCTCTGATAGGGAAATGATAATGAATGTTTCATTGAACTGATTTGAAATTAGATGTTTTGGGTCAGGTCAACAAAACAAAATATTCTGATTTGGACCAAACCAACCTAAAACAAAATATTTCATGTTGATTTTCTTTATGGAAATGGAAAACTTTCAGCAAAACAGATTTTCTTGCTGAAAAATTTGATTGCAGAAACTGCATTTTCTGTGATGAAAGTTGTTCAGATGGAAAATACTTGATCAGTTCTAGTCTGCAGGGTCCTTCATTAATTTGGGATAGAGGGACAGTAGTCTCCATTTTGTGATATAATGAAATATTTCTTATGACGGAATATTAACGGAGCAACCACCACTGCTGTGCCATAGAAATAAAGTGGAATACTTGAAAGAGTTTGCTTCTCAGAGTAGGTGAGTTGATTCCTAAGTGGGTTCCCTGAACTTTATAGATGGCCCCTAAACCCATAATAGAGGGAATGGCAGGAGAAGCATTCTCCGGAGGAGCCAGTTTGTCTTACTGAATCCCATAGAGAAAGAGGCAAGGTTACATAATCAGCCACACCGACAACCATTTTGTCTTTCTAGGAGCAACGACTATTTACATAAGGGCTGATCCACACTTTTATTAAGGGTGCAGGGGAAATTGAAGTAAATGGTTGTCAAGTGGCTCCATGTCTGGACTACTCTCCCACTCATTCCTCCATGGCCAGCTGCTTATGGGAGTGTGGGAAAATCGTGGGGTATGGCGGCTCCCAAGTGAAGTGGGGATGGGTAGCCCAGATGGCAGTCATTGGGCATGGTGGCTTGAAGAGCAATCAGGACTGAGTAGTCTGGATGTTTTTGTGCATTTTCCTGATATCGTATCTATTCCTCTAGTTGCTTGCACATGGTGCACTGGAAGCTGTTGTAGCTAGCTATCTCAGAATCAGAGGGGGCATTTCCATCAAGCTTGCTGCAGAGACCCAGTTTCCCCAAAAGGAATTTTGGAGAATGCGAGCAGAGCAGCCGCGGGAGAGGAAGTGTCCGGCCGGTATTTTCCCGGACATGTTCGGCTTCCCGGCAATTCCCCCTGGACGGGGGTTTGATTGCCGAAAAGCCGGACATGTCTGGGAAAAACCGGACGTATGGTAACCCTAGTTTAGTTTTAATGTCTAGACTAAAAACATTGATAGTGACATGGAAAAATTCAGGTTTCCCTTCTCTCTCCTCAGGTCAGATGTGGAGGACCAGGTTCTTTCTAGGCTGACAATTCTTGTTTAAAGGCATTTTTATTTGACTTAACTGGACTATGAAGCCAAAGACAGCTGACCTCTGACTAACAAGAGTTGTCATCACATCATGCTTTACTTTAGTGCTCTCCATAACAGTTCTCTTCTGGTGAGAGATGATTAAGAACTTGATGCTTGGGGCTGGAGGAAGTGGGATACCCTGGAAACCAAGCCAGAGGACTGACATTCCAAGGTGATCCCTTATGCTGCACACTCCACAGCTGAGGTGTAGGCAGTTAAAAGGTTGGATACAGGTGGAAGATGCATGCTGGCCTGCAGCAGAACTACAGCACCTCCTCCCTTCAAAGGACCTGCCTGCTGGGATCCAGAGCAAGGGTCCATAAATGAAGTGAGCAGGATAGGATCACGCTGTCCACTGTGGCAGATCCATAGTCTGGACGATTAGTTTAGTCAGGAGGACTTTCTTTCCATCATCTCTTTTTTATGATCTTGTGTTTCTTCACCTTGGATTGGGAATTGGAAGGAAAGAAATAGGAAACAAAGGCAAAGGCCTGGAGCACAAATTAAAAAAAAAGACTGAGAAAGTGAGTTGTGTGGAACAATTTTTCCAGTTGAATAAAAGTCTCCTTTGCACCTTCTCTCCTTGGTATTTATACATAATGGATTGGTCATAATGTTTTCCTCTGTAGCATGGGCAAAATAGAGATTTAGGACAATATTTTCTCCAATTTCTATCCAATTTGCTAATATCTTTCTGCTAGAAGATGTCCTGTCTCAATACCTACTCTATACAGAAGTTTGGCAGAATTCAATTTATTTATATATAAAAATCTCAAAAAAATGGTGTTTTTTTTAAGCACTTTTTAGTTTTATCTAATTAAATTTTCACAGTTGTGCAAAATTATTTGTTTTAAGCAGGTTTTTTAGTTTTTTTTCACTGCATTTTCACAGTTGACGGAAATTGTGTGTATGGGTGGGGGTCAGATCATAGTTATTTAATGAAAGTAAATATCAATATTTTTATAACCATTAAAACACAAATCATCAACATCACAGTAAATATCCTTAAATCAAACTATGTTATCAAGCAGCATTTTTCTTAATTTGCATATGTGTAAATTTCAATTGGATATTTTTGTTGGTTTGTGTGTGTAGCGTGAAACCTACGTTCATCTACACTTACTGATGAAAATCTAGTCCTTACAATCTTATCTATGTGGCTATCATGACTATCATAAACCAGAATATAACTAATGACCAGTTTGAGATGGGAGAAATCCTCTATGCTGTTTCTTTTGGGAGAAAACACAACCATTTGTGGAATGATGGAAATAAGTTTCACTCTGCTGGTTTTGCTTTCCCTCCTTACTATAGGAAGTTCACTGCAAATACTCAACACTCTAAATGCTTTGTTCTTCTAAGCTGATAAGTATTTTCAAGATGAAGAAACTTATAGCTGTACTTAACAATGATTCATTTTCACTTCTAGAAATATGTAACTCATTTTTACAATTTTTACACAGACACACTAGGGAAACATTATACAAAGGTCTCATGGTTTTATGATACCGTATTTCTCTAAGATGCTGTTTTACTGGAATTTTCTCTTTTCTTGGTACTCATATATAGTATATTGATGTTAATCAGTTTTTCATTTGTTACGGTGTTTAGGTTTCTTTTAAATCTGTACAAAATCTGATTGACAAGCAGATGGGGTTGAATTTTACAGGAAGGTATATCACATCTTTTTATGTGTAGTAAATTTAATACATAGTTCATTAAAATGAAAATATAAACACTGAATTTATCATAATGATATTACCTTGAAACCATTGTTTGCCAGAAGGGATAGCTTAATGAACTATATTTTTTGTTTGAAATACTTGTGCCTAGAGTTCATGGAACAACTGGTTCAAATTCTAATAAGAACAGCTCAGACCTTCTGGCTTCTGAGGAACATAAATGAAGCACAATGCAGTTTACTCTGTGTACAGTATTTGGAAAGATCCTTAAAAACAGATACCTTGATTGATCTGTGCAGACTTTAGAGGTCTCATAACACTTTACAGGTGGTTTGCATTGGTGACTTGACCAAAATTTCCCTGATGTGCAATGATTGGCTTCCACTATGTGCCCTGGAGTAGCTGTGTTTTAGTGCTCTATCTGTGTTTATAAAGTGATTTGGGATCTTTCAGCATGAAAAGTGTTATAGAAATGTAACATATTAAAACTTTCATTTAATTACATTACCTTATAAAAGTGTAACATTTGGATTAATTCTAAATACTCAGAGCTCTAGCAAAATGTAATTATTCATAGTACCCATCATTATCATGAATAGACCAGGTAGACTTCTTGTAAATATAATTCTAGGCATTCCTTTTTTGCCAATTCTAGGAGGGGCAGAATAGTACATAGAAAAAATCAGGATACAATTTCCTAAAATAATTTCATTATCCCTGATGCTTTCCCAAGTATGACAGCAGTACCAGAAGAAACAAGGTACTGTTTCCACCAGTTAATGATAATGCCTTCATCCAGCATAGCAATAATTGAGTTTTAATGTCCTGTGCTGTTACTTGTCATAAATCCTCTATACATGAAACTCCAACCTCTGCTAGGCAAGATTAATGGTTAGCAGTGTATATTATATTTATTAAACCTCTTTTTATGTTGCTTGGCAATCTGTGCTGCCATCAAACAAGTTGAAATAATTGACATTTAGCACATCAACCTTCTTTTGACTAAGAAACATGACATTCATGTAGATAGTAAACATTTGGCAATTGCTGTAAATGGCTCCAAATTTAACGCCATGACCTTTTCTCAGGTAAATGTTTTGGGATAAAAAGTAAATATTAAAAATACCGCTGTATGTCAAATACTATGCAATGTCAAGTTTACTGTCTTGTTAACTTTGAGAGGTTTGCAGGTTAGATTTGACATGTTGCCTCTTTTTAGCTTCTCCTACTAAAATTCATTTTAATTTATTTACTATAATCCTTATATAATGTTAGTTTTCCTCACTATATTTTTGATTAGTTGAAGAGAGTGCAGAGTTCATGAGATTGTTTATAAAACAATTTTACAGTTACATAGACAAAACAAATCAAAACACTAAAAGTAAATTACAACTAAAATGAATTAAACATTTTCTATCTTTTAACTGAGTGATTTTAATAATAACTGAGTACTAAAAGGTGTTTTAACAAGGAATTAAAGATTTGTTCCCTGTTTGGCCAGCCATGTATTCTAGAAACACTGCTACAAAAAGCTGCAAGAAACCAGCTTCAGGGGAAACAGCAACAAAGGGCCAAATCCTGGTCCCATTTAAGTCAAAAGTTATTTTGCCATTGGCTTTAACGTGATCTGGATTTGGTTCAAAGTGAAAACAAAAGAAGTGTGATATGAGTTAGAGTGGAGCTGGTGGGAAATGGTTTTCCCATTCCACATCATGGGAAACCCAAGAAAAAAATCAGTGTAAAACCAGAGACACCCCATCTTAGGATAGCCATAGCTCAGTATTCAGGGCACTCAGGTAGAGCAGGCAGTTGAATCTGGGTCTCCTACGTCCCAAATGAGTGCTCTAACCACCATGCTATAGAGCAGTGGTGGGCAACCTGCGGCCCGTGGGCCGCACATGGCCCGTCAGGGTAATCTGCTAGCGGGCTGCCAGACAGTTTGTTTACATTTGCACGGCTCTCATGGGAGCTGTGGGAAGCAGTGCAGGCCGCAGGGACATGCTGGCCACCGCTTCCCACAGCTCCCATTGGCCGGGAACGGTGAACCGCGGCTACTGGAAGCTGTGGGCAGCGTGCAAATGTAAACCAACTGTCTCATGGCCCACCAGCGGATTACCCCGACGGGCCACGTGCGGCCCACGGGCTGCAGGTTGCCCACCACTCCTATAGAGTCAGTCTCACTCTGCCCACCTCTCCCCCATGTAGGAGCTGTTCCACTTTGTATGAATATTTGCTGGGCCAGAGAGACTGACTCTATTGCCCAGTGATTAGGGCACTCAGTGCGATGTAGAAGACGAGGGTCAGGTCTCTGTTGCAAGATATAGATAATTAGTTATACAAAATGGAACAGCTCCAATAGGAAAGATTGAGAGGCTTACCGGAAAATAGCCAATAGACTGGTGGTAAAGCAGCTCAACTTGTCTGACTCAGGCAAAGCCAGGACTCGAATCTGGGTCTCCCATATCTGCAGCAAGTGGCCTAACCAGCAGGCTATTGGCTTTTCTGGAAAGGATGGGGGTCAGTCTCTCTCTCACCCAAAATTCCATCCTGGGCCTGAGAACCCTTTTCTCATGAAATTTAATCAAAAGTGATATGTTTCTGTGAAAAGTTCCTATTTCAGCAATTGCATTTTGTAGCCAAAAAAAAAAAAAAAAAAAAAAAGGTTTGTTGAAAAATGCCTAACCAGCTCTAAGTTGGAGGTCAGTGGTTAAATATTTCTATTTAACAATATGTACAGAATGATGAGTTTTGAAGAGAAACTGAGAACATTACGCTGTAATTGTTTTTGAGCTCAAAGATAGCAATTACAGACATTCTTAGGTAACAGTTCACATTTAGCCACTAACAGTTTCCTATAAGTGAAAAGACATCCCTAAAGTGAGAAGCAACAAATGGAACATAGATAGCTACTAAAAGATCTGAACTAGTCCATGTGGAATGTGTACAATTTTCCTGTTTATAAATGAAGAGAGGGATAAAATATATGGGGCTGGATTCTCAGCTTTCTATCTCCCCCACAATCCTGGGGATTGCCAAGTGCTGCATAGGATCCCTAGAGTGCACTGCATGCTGGCCCCACACTCAACATATCTTTTCTGGGATCACCCTTTATGTTTATAGGAGCGGGATCAGGGATTCCCATATGACAAGAGAATCCTTGGGTACTACTTTAAGGCAGATTTAAATTCTTGTTGTGCTGCTGTTGAAGTTCTAGCCTATGAAGTACAAATTGCTTTCCATTATGGAGAAGATGGTGAAAGAACTATAAAAACAGTTGAAATAAATGCCTGAGTGAAATTAGGGAAGCCATCTTAGAGCATAGAAGATCAGGAAGTAGCATCAGGACATACACACACAATATTTATGTTCTTAAATATGGATATATTTGGGAGATGAAAGACTACACTATCAAGAAAGACTGGAACTAATAAAAAGAACAAAATGTAATTAAATAAGATACTGATGTGATTTTCAACATTTGACAAGATGGGGGATCTGACTGGACAGTCTAGAATGTCGTTAAGATGATCAGTCATGACAGGGCTAGCTGAGAAATACAACCCAAAAGAAAGAGGCAAGTAATGCTGATTGTTAACTCCAGAGACAAGGCCCTGGCCTGAGACATCTGTGACTTCAAAAAAACACCATGTCAAGATGGTGTGCTATCTCCAGGGTGACAAGTCTTGTGATGTTACAGAAGAGCTAAGCATATTCTAGAGAATTCCTACTAGTTGTAATCCATGTAGCAACACATAACAAAAATGAAATGACAATTCAGAACAATCAATAAAAAATAGAACAAAAAAGACAACTTGCATTTCATTCACAGTATGATTATCTGTGGCTGAATAAATAAACTGAAACCACAGTTATTGTAACAATCTTGGGGTTCATCAAATAACAAACCAGTGAATGAGAATGGAATGAAACTTTAATAAAACAAATTAGAGAGCATCCCTGATGAACTGTTGACACAGCCATGCAGTGTTCCCAATTTCTGCCTCCAGGGCACATTTCCAAATTCCTATGCTCATAATACTGTCCCTTATGAGGGAACATCTCTAAATTATAATCTTTTACAAACATATCTCTACATCTTCCCTCTTACAGAAAAAAATTAACTCATTATCTATATCTATATACAGCTAACAACTATCTAATAACACATGCATTAAATTCTCAACCCATGTAGTACATTTCCATAAACCCACTGTGTCAACTACCTAGAGAGGAGAGGTTACCGGCACATCACTTGCAAGTGAGTCTTTACCACTCACTTTCCTCAAATACCCCTTCTCCAGGCAGGATAGTAAGTCTCGATGAGTCTTTCAGGATGTTTAATCTCCCGATCTGATCTTCTCAGTATCAGCCTTTCATTAGAGCCTCGGTAGTTCTCTTGTTCCTTGACAGTTTCTCCTTTGTGATGATAAAGGATCAGTCAGATGGGAAATGCTAGAGTCCACATCTACTGTGAATGTGTTGGAACTTTCTGGGATTACTCAAATCCCTTCGATTATGTCAAAATGTGTCCTCCTGGTCTGTCTCAACTACATAAAACCTTGGATACAGCTGTTTTTTAATGATACCCCTTTGGCCCCAAATATCAGAGGTGTGATTCCTCAGGCACATTCTATCCCCTGGATTAAGAGATGGGTGATCACAGGCCATTTTGTCAAAATAATATTTCTGCTTCCACTTCTGATTTTCTTTCATCTTCTGTATGGTTTCATTATTATGAGATTTCAGCAAGTTATCAGTGATTGGTAAATTAGATCTGATCCTTCTTCCCATTAACAGTTGAGCTGGAGAAAAGTCATTCTCCAGGAGTGTACTTCAGTAAACCAGCAACGCTTCATACAAATCACACACACACATACCCCCCATCAAAAGTCTTTTTCATAAGGTTCTTCACTGTCTGAATAGACCTTTCCACAAATCCATCTGATTGGGGGTAATTTGGACTTGATGTTTTGTTATGAAAATCCCAATCTCTGGCAAATTGCCTAAAATCTGCAAGAGAAAATTGAGGCCCATTATTGCTAAAGGCTTCATCTGGAATTCCATGTCTGAAGAAGATTCTCTTCAAGCCAGCTATCACTGACTTATTATTAGTACTGTGCAGTGTGCAAATTTCTGGATACAGAGAATAATAATCTATGACTATTAAATAATCCTTTGATTGCCAGGAAAATAAGTCAGTGCCTACCTTCTCATAAGGCCTTTGCAGAACTGGATGAGGTGTCAGAGGCTCTGCCTGTTGACATGGCTTGTATTTCAAGCAGGAAAAGCCGTTTCCTACCACATTAGTGATGTCGAGATTGATCTGCATCTCTTGTGGTCATTGTTTGCTCTTCTCAATTCCTAAATGATCCTCATGGATCTTTTGTAGCATTTCTTTTTGGAAGCTTATTGGAATTACAACCTTACTGCCCAGAAAATCACCCCATCTATCACAGTAAATTCATGTCTGTAGTCCCAATAGTCTCTTATACTTGGACAGCAACTGCTTATTTCTTCAGGCTGCCCTTTGATTATCACTTCTTTAAGGATTTCCAATGATTCATTTTTCTCTGTTTCCTCTCTTATTAGTTGTAGTTTCCTGTTAGCTATGGGAATTGACTTTAGAATCAGATCTATATAGGCTTGCATCTGTCTCTAAAGTCTTCTCTGGTTTCGTGGGAGCCACTGCTCTGGAAAGTGCATCTGCAGTGAACATGAATTTACCGGGCATGCAGGTCACAACCAAGTCATACTTTTCCAGCTTTATCATCATTCTTTGAATCCTTAAGGTACAGTCATTTCGCAGTTTGCTAAATAATGCTATCAGGGACTTGTGGTCCATTCCAACTGCCACTGTCTGTCCATAAATATACTAATTGAAACTTTCACAGGCAAACAATATTTCTAAAAGCTCCTTTTCGATCTGTCGATATCTGGTTTATGCCTCAGTCAGTGAATTGTATGCATATGCCACTGGTTGCCAACAATCCTCATGCTTCTGAAAGTCAGTGCAGCCAACTCAGACTGTGAAGCATCTGCTCAGATTTTAATAGGCCTTCCTGGTGCATAGAACTTCAACACTGGTTCTTGTATCAGTTGTTTTAAACCATCCCATGATTCCTCCTGTTCTGCACCCCAATACCATTCATTTTTATTCTCTAGGAGCTTTTTCAAAGCTACTGCTTTGGTAGATAGATTATGTATGGATTTTCCAAGATAATTAACCATTCCCAGGAACCATTGGACATCTTTCTTTGACTAGGGATGTGGCATCATTTCAATAGCTGAAATCTTCCTCTTATCAGGTTTTACACTTTCGTTGGAAATAATGTCCCCAACAAAAGTTAGTTCTATAACCCCTAAAATACATTTCTCCCTATTTAGTTTGAGGTTTGCAGCTCTAGTTACATCCAGGACTTCCCGAAGTCCATGATTATGTTCCACTTTCATTGAGCCCCAGATAATGATGTCATCCATTGAGGTGTCAACACCATGAATATGTTCATAGATCATATGTATAGTTTTGTGGTACTCTTCTGGTGCTGAACTATGCTGAAGGGTAAGCGTAAGAATCTGTATCTTCCAAATGGGATATTAAATGTGCATAGCTTTGAGATTTCTTCAGTTAATTTTAGCTGCCAAAAACCCGAGGAAGCATCTAATTGACTGAAATATTGAGCATTTGCAAATTGAGCCATAATCTCTTCTGTGGTTGATAGTTTGAAATGTTCTCTTTTTATAGCCTTGTTGAGGTCTCTGGGATCTAAGCATATGCATAGCTTGCCGTTATTTTTCTCCACAATGACTAGGGAGTTCACCCGTTCTGCTCGGCCTTGAGTTTATCATGGAGTGCAAATAGCACCTTTCTACATGGATGGATAACTGCTCCTTTATCTGAGCTCCTGTGTCTAATTTCAGTGGAATAAGTGTTCCGTTTACTGTCATATGCAGTATCCAGTCCCTCTCATCAGGCTTGGTAGATCCTAGTACATCTATGAAAAGCTCCTCAACCAGATTGTCTTTAATTGAATGCACTTGACTTTTCTGCATTTGGGATCTGCAGCATTTTGCAAAATGATTATTTTCCCCACATTTATGACAGAGTTTCTCAAAGGCAACACACTGTTCGGGACCATGCTGTGATCCACACCTTCCACATGACCGTCTGTGCCCAGTCTTCCCCCTTGCAGTGTTTTTCATAGTGAGTGGTTCCACTCTTTGATTTAACCTATTCAGGCTATATTCTTTTTTACCCTGTATATGGATAACCCCTTCTGGTGAATTCAGCTCTTTGGCTTGTGCTTTTACAGTTTCCGCTGCCCTGCATATTTGGAGAGCTTTTTCTAAAGTTAAGTTTCCTTCACAAAGCAGACTCTCTCTTAACACATTGTCTTTAATGGTACAAATGATTCTATCTCTGACCAGAGACTCTGTCAGCTCACCAAAGTCACAGGTTTTACTGAGTTTCCTTAATTCTGTGACATTTTGCTCTATGTTGTCATCAGCATGTACAATTTTTGTGTCTCTCAAAGGTCTTAGTCCTTTTTGCCATGCAATGTTCCTCAAATTTATTCAATATTTTACTTAACTTCATGCTTTCACCTTCTTCAAACTTAAAGTTGTTATAAATATCCAATGCTTCCTCCCCAACAACATGCAAAAAGATTGATGATTTCACTTTATCATTTTTCTCCTCTGCCCCGAAGGCTGCTAAATACAATTCAAATCTCTGTCTTAATTTTTCCAGTTCTCTGCAACATTGCCTGACAATTGCAGACTGGATGGAAGTTGAAACACATTCATTTTTAGCTTTCCCCCCCCTTCTTAAGCTAGTCAAGCTACTGTTGTGCTCACCAAATACATGCAAAAGCCTCTGTTCCAAGTGCTCCACATGCTTCTCAGGTGTCTCCCTTTGTCTCCGCTTTCAGTTGCAAACACAGGAGTTAACTGCAAAATGGCTTCAGTTTCCTTCTCATTCAGCACTTCTGACACCATGTAACTATCTTGGTGTTCATAAAATAACAAGCAGGTGAATGAGAAAGGAATTAAACTTAAATAAAACAAACCAGAGCAGATCTCTGGTGAACTGCTGCACGCAGCCATGCGGTGTTCTCAACCCCTGCCATCAGGGCACATCTCCAAATTCTTATGTTCATAATACTGTCCCTTATGAGGGAGCATCTCTAAATTATAATCTTCTACAAATATATCTCTACAGTTATCAGCTAACTACATATATGCAACACAGGCTTTTAACTCAAAAACATACAGACCACCACCTAGTGACTGACCTAAAGGTCCAGTTCCATTAAATCACTGCTAGACATAATCAATAAATACTGCAGCAGGTTTGACCATACAACCAATAAATAGCAATAAAACACAAAAGCACCAGACAGTTTATTACAGTGTTAATGACCATATAGTCAATAACAATGTCTAAAACATTACAATTTTAGTCAGTTTTTAATGTCCTGCATCTTTTTGTATCATATTTTGAAATGTTGACCTGGCCTATTGATTAAATGGCAATTTCATATGGCCAGTGATTTAATTATCTAATCACACCTGCCATAAGTGATCAACAGTATATGAAATAAAGGACAGAAGTTGTGTAATTTACAATACAAATGAGCTGCTTCCAGTGGTTTTGATTAAATAAAACAAAAATTAAATTAACCAGTGATTAAATTACAGGGATGGCACTGTTACAATTTTAATTTTCTATGATTCATTTGATTTACAATAGCATTGAACTAAAAACAGAAAATGTTGTGATCTTTTTTCCGCTTTAAGTTAGGTGGCCTTGTTTAAAACTGCACAAAAATATTTGAGAACTACTGTCCTAGATCACTCAACATAACTCATGGCCTTGAACCATTCTATCTTGTCTATATACTGTACAAAGGTATTAAAGGTACTGGTACAGACAAATTTAATATGAAAATTTTGCATCCACTGATATTTTAATGGCCTTCCCATGGCTTTTTCAAACTGCTTACGACCACTAAAGGGAGGCTGTACCAGGTGGGATGTTGAAATATTTGTCTCAGAAGCTTGTAAGCGTAAGCTAAATCTCATTATGTCACAAATGTTATTGAACAGAGAAATTTTAAAACCCTTCAACAGGTTTTGTGCATATTTTATGTGGAATCTTTGCATTTAGATCTAATCGCTTGCACTAGGAATTTTATTCAGGAATGAGACACTAGATCAGTTGTGCATAAAGTCTGGCTACCTTTCGCTGGTGCTCCACATTTGATGACCTCACTCAAGGGGCAGGTAGAAAGTGCTAGGTTGCTAGTTGCTCATTACTGCTCTGGTTGGGAGGGGTAAAGAGGCAGACTCACTGAAGCAACCTGGTGAAAACCTGTGCCAGGCAAAAATTGCTGTAAAGGCTGCATATGCAGGTGGTGTTTGGAATGTCATGCAGCAGGAAGGCCATCATTATACTGGCAGTGGTATCTGGTACTACTAGAATTCTATTAGAATTCTTTGAGGGTATCAACAAACGTGGACAAGTGTGATACAGTCGATATAGTGTACTTGGACTTTCAAAAAGCCTTTGACAAGGTTCCTCACCAAGACTCTTATGCAAATTAAGCAGTCCTGGGATAAGAGGGAAGGTCCTCTCATTGATCAGTAACTGTTTAAAAGGTAGGAAACAAAGTGTAGGAATAAATGGCCAATTTTCACAGCAGAAAGAGTTAAAGAGAGGGGTCCTCAAATGATCTGTACTGGGACTAGTTCTGTTCAACATATTCATAAATGACCTGGAAAAAAGGGTAAACAGTGAGATTGCAAAATTTGCAGATGATACAAAATTACTTCAAATAGTTACGTTCAAAGCTGACCGCGAAGAGTTATAAAAAGATTTCATAAAACTGGGTGACTGGGAAAGAAAATGGCAGATTAAATTCAGTGTTGATAAATGCAAAGTAATGCACAATGGTAAATATAATTCCAACTATAGGGGTCTAAATTAGCTCTAACCACTCAAGAAAGAGATCTTGGAATCATCATGTATAGTTCTCTGAAAACATCCACTCAATATGCAGCGGCAGTCAAAAAAAGAATGTTAGGAACCATTAGGAAAGGGATAGATAATAAAACAGAAAATATCATAATGCCACTATATAAATCCATGTTATGCCCACACCTTGAATACTTCATGCAGTTGTGGTTGCCCATCTCAAAAAGTTATATTAGAACTGGAAAAAGTACAGAAAAGGGCAAGAAAATGATTAGGGGTATGGAACAGCTTCCATATGAGGAGAGATTAAAAAGACTGGGACTGTTCAGCTTAGAAAAGAGACGACTAGTCGGGGATATGATAGAGGTCTATAAAATCATGACTGGTGTGGAGAAAGTGAATAAGGAAGTGTTATTTACTCCTTCACATAACACAAGAACCAGGGGTCACCTAATAAAATGTATATGCAGCAGGTTTCAAACAAACATAAATAAGTACTTCTTCACACAACTCTCAGTCAACCTGTGGAACTTGTTGCCAGGGGATGTTGTGAAGGCCAAAAGTATAACTGGGTTCAAAAAAAAATTAGACAAGTTCAATAGGCCATTAGTGGCTATTATCCAGAATGGTCAGGGACATAACCCTATGCTCTGGGTGTTCCTAAGACTATGACTGCCAGAAGCTGGGACTGGACGTCAGGGGATGGATCATTCAATAATTACCTTATTCTGTTCATTCCCTCTGAATTATCTGGCACTGGCTACTGTTGGAAGGCAGAATACTGAGCTAGAGGGACCATTGGTCTGACCCAGTATGACCATTCTTGTGATTTTATATGGTGATGGGCAGGTTCTGAAGTTGTGTCTATCAAAGAGAGAAAGGGCAGTAACAGGAAACCAGTTCCCACTAACCAAACACTACCAATATCTTTTATATATAGACATTTCCCACCCAACCTGGGTGTGAAGATCAAACTGCCATGCAAAACTAAGTTGTTTTGAAGCCCCCAACTATTTCTAATAGAGAACTTAGTGTCAGAAAAAGTAACGCCCAGCAGAATTATCACTGCATTTGATGGCTGGTATTTGCCCAAAAGCACCTCCAAGCAAATAGATGGAGCTGTATATGAGTATATGCAAATTGTCAGCATATAATATTAAGTGTTTTTATGTCTATGGCATGCATATATTATTTATATAGCACCAAATACATTTTACAGACAAATACAGTGGCAAAGGCCCTCCCCAAATAACTTAACAATCTAAATAAGCAATATAGATGAAGGATGGGATGCAACAAAAAACAAGTGATTCACTTGTATTTAGGTTTCAGAGTAGCAGCCGTGTTAGTCTGTATCCGCAAAAATAACAGGAGTACTTGTGGCACCTTAGAGACTAACAAATTTATTAGAGCATACTTGTATTTAGCACTTCTTGTATATTTTATGTGTTAGATTTTTTTCTTCTATATTTCTTAGAGGTGAAATGTCTAGTTTATAAACCTCACAGACAAAGTATGTTTTAAAGGAAATAAACTAAATGGAAATGAAAGCATGATAGCCTGGTTGAGTAAGTGGTCTCCATCCATAGGTGGCAGCATAGATATATAACAGATGCAAACACACACCACAGATATACTTTTTATATACATAAAAAACTATGTTAAAAGAACATTAGCTCTTGAGTGCTTGACTTCGTAGCCTTATTATTCTTTTAATATAGTTTTTGTGTGTATCTATATATACATTACTACATTTGATTCTTTTATTGCTGAATAATTTATTTTAATTATTCTGTTTACCTTCTGCAGTATTCTACCTTCTGCCTACATCCTTGGGCCCCCTAATATTATTATATACCACCTTGTGATGAGTATCAACATTGTCCTCTGAATGTTCCAGTCACTTTCTCCTTGGTAGCGTTAGGTGAAGGAGCTCTCTGCAGAAAACTGCACTTCTACTATTGCTAAGATTCTTTTCAGGAATCCAGCAAGGCTTGCTGAGTATTCTTTACCATCTCTTACTCCACCTATCTGCCAGGTCTGGTATGGCTGGGCTAAATATTTGAGGCAATTGACTTGAGCACTTTGGGCATATCTGTGATTCTTTCGTGCCCTTTTTGGTGCTTGGTGCTCTTTTTTGCTTCATCTGTAGTGTTCTGGCACTTTATTAGAAGCATCTTGGTGCTTCCTTGGGATTTTTAGTTGGAGTTTAAGTGTTCCAGCACCAGCATTGTTTTTGTCTGATTGGCGCCTGAGTAAAGGCTTGTCTAACCTTGTTTTTTACTATATTGGTATAGACACCTTTATACTGATATATCGACATCCACACTTGGTGGTTGTATCACTTTAACTATCTCACTTTGAAAACTGATATAGTCACAGCGGTACAAAAACTGGGTGTAGACCAGCCCTCAGGGTGCTAAAAAGCTGAGACCTAGGAGTGAGAATCCTTCCAAATATCTTCAGAGAAGCAGAATTACAATGTAATTTTCTGTTACAGCACAGTTGAAAGGATGGCCTAATATATGCTACCAGAATTCCATCTGTAAAATGAAATACCTTTAAAAGGAAAGAAAAAGATATTTACCTCCAGAATAGCCACTATCAACTAACTTCTCTCGTATATGACCTGTGTAGATGATCACTGTGCCTTTTTCAAGGATGTACATCTTATTTCCAAAAGATCCTTCCCTGTAGATAACATCTTTACTTTGGAAAAATTAAAATTCCAGTTCACTGATCACTCTGTTCAAAATCACATGTCCTGTATCTTTAAACCATGGCATATTTTTGTCCATTACATGGTGGCAGTTGTGGATCATCACTTCCTAGTTTAAAAAAAAAAATCTGTATGAAGTTATTAAATAAGGCATGTTTTCATAATTAACATTGTTTCTTTATATTTTGGCTTATTGATTAGACAGGTAAGATTGTCTAACTAGTTATATCATAAGTCTCTGCTTTCAATTGCTTCTAACTGTTTGGGCTGAAATTCTTCATGCTTGTTCTGTGCCTTAGGATGACTTTTTTGGTGGGGACGGAGGGGTATGGATAGAGATTCCAGCAAGGTAGCTCTGCTTCATTTTTATTTATTTTTTTAGGGTTTTTTACTCTCATTTATTTGAAGAGTTGTAGCACCTCCATGCTTTGGAACATGAACTTGAAGTTCCCTGGGGGGTTAATCCTTGGAACAGAGAGGTGCCTTTTGCTCACCCCAGGAAAATCTATGCAGATTTGGCTAAGAGATAAGGCTCTGAAAATCACCATTTGGACATGCTCAGTAACCCTTTATAGAGCCTTGCTGCTAAAATCTCTGAATGTTCCAACTGCACTGAGCATATTCCCTGGCTCCATATTAAAGGTTCCAGGTGCAAATATGGCTGATGACACATACACGTTGTCAATATATTTTCACATAATAGAATTTCTGTTTTTTTAGTTTTTGTTCTTTAAAACTTAGTAAATAACATTCTAAAACTGTTAAAAGAATGTTACCGTTGCAAATTCAAGTAATCAAAAGTTATGAAATGTCAGAATTAAGATTGCTTATGCAACCTTAACTTGGCCGTCTTATGTGTATGCACTATGATACACTCTCTAACTATATGATCATATACTATTTGTATGACAGGACCCCCTACTTCATTAAGTGCACAGGACGGACAGTGAATGAGACAGAAGATTGTAAGAAAGAAAGAATGCTCTCTTGTGGTTAATTAACTTATTTAGAACCCAAGACAGCTGGAGTCTATTCATGGCTCTGCCACAGACTTTCTGTGTCAATGTTAGGCCAGCGTATCAGAGTCCAGACACACAAGGGGACTGAATTAAGGTAGTGTAAAGCCACGTTTGGCCCCACTCCCAATTCTATACTGAATGCAGGTACAAATCTGAACCTATATTGGACCCTTATGAATACTGGATATGAGTGAATAGTTAAACTACAAAACAAGGTGTAAAAACTTGAAGGGAATATTGCAACTATGGCCGTGGCTACACTCGAAACTTCAAAGCTCCCACGGCAGCGCTTTCAAGTGCGAGTGTGGTCACGCGCCAGCGCTGGGAGAGAGCTCTTCCAGCGCTGCAGGTACTCCACCTCCACGAGGGGATTAGTTTACAGCGCTGGGAGCTGTGCTGGGGCACTGTTTACACTGGCGCTTTACAGCGCTGTAACTTGCTGTGCTCAGGGGGGTGTTTTTTCACACCCCTGAGCGAGAAAGTTGCAGCACTGTAAAGCGCCAGTGTAGCCATAGCCTATGAGTGTATAAAATGACACTTTGAGAACTCAAATAGCATTTAAAAATCTCTTTGCTTTAATGTGATTACTACTATTAATTGTGTGTATTACAGCAGTGCCTACAGACCCCAAACTGATATGGGCATGTTGTGATAGGCACTGTATAGATTCCCAGTAAGAGACAGTCTGTGTCCCAAAGAGCTTACAATCTAAACAGGTAAGAAAAGCAGGAAGTATTAAGTAGTTATGAGGGTTGCACTTGTTTATTTCAGGTCAGTGTTTCCTTTTTCTAACTGAACTGAATTTGTCTGCTAAGATTTAACAGGGGATCTGGGTGTTAATACTGAATTTATTTTTGGACAATATTTGTTTAAATCTTCCTTTTTTGGTAGCTTTGGTGGCTGCACTTTAATCCCTTGTTAAATATTTATATACTGTGACCCCTTGTCTCCATTTAACTGATGCCTAGAAACTAGAATCTGAATATCTGATCCTTTAATATTTTAGGTATATTTCAAGATTGTTTTAGTAGACAATAATTTTATACTTTTCTATTAAAAAATGTACTGGACTTCCTGGATCTATTCAAATGAGAGAGGAGAAGAGGTGTAGCTGAGTCCTGCAGTCAAGAGGCTACTCCATAAGTTTCGATTTACTGCCAGAGATATACTCTAGGATAATGTTCTGCATTATACAGGCTTTGACTCATGGAGATTCCTTATCACCATTCCGTTAAGGTGGGAAAGGTTTGCACCCATATATGCACAATGCAGTGGATATGGCTCCCTAAACTCTAGGATAACTAAAGATATGTGTAGGCAAAAGCCATCCATGCCAAAACTAGGAGACTCCATACTTCTCCCTAGTTCTTGTCTCGGCCCTTATGCCCACATGACTCCTCATCTGTTGCTGCCTCTCGCGAGGAAGGGCTGCTCAATGCATAGAAAAGGCCACAAGTGTAAGCTAAGATGATGTTTTAAAAAAGTGAACGGTACAGAGTTTAAGCATAGAAGTTTCTTGTTATCAGGGAATAACATACAGATTATCAAGGTGTGTGAAGTTCAGTTTAAGATCGGGTGGCGTAAGGAATACATAATCTGGAATATCCCCGATTGGGGCTAAAAGGTTGATGAGTCAAAGTACAGACATTGAGATATGAGGGTATGTTGTTCATATAATGGCTATGTTCAGATGTGAAGTATAATGAGTGGATACGATGATGAGGATGGATTGACCCTCATTTGGTGAGATTTAACGTTCAGTGAGTTTATGGTTCAAGTTCATATGGTCCAATGGACAAAATCTCTCAGTCCCTTTCTCGTAGTCGAAGCACGATGTCGATTCGGATCACACCTCGTGGTACTGTCGGTGGCCAGTGACATGTTTGATGTAGATGTCCCTGGACCATTGGATGGTGTCTGAGACCATGAGGCGCTGCATGAGCCATACGTAGCGTCGACCGATCCCGCAGGCCTGCAGCACATGCTCGTTGCAGGGGTCCTAGGTCCCCAGGGCTCTGACGATCAGGGCATCCATCTGCACCTCATAGCCCTTCGCTCTCAGGGTGTCGGCCAGCGGGGCATACTTTTCCAGCTTACGAGCTTGGGCTTCGCGAAAAGCCGGGGTCCTGTTCTCAAAGGAGACCATGATGTCGACGAGGATGATCTTATTCTGGGCCTCGTCAGTGACAACGACGTCAGGTCGCAACTGGCTGTCGGTACCAGGGATGGTGCAGTTCACAGCAACCTCCCCCAGGCGCGGTGCAATGGCTTTCACCAGGCGGTTCTGGATGGCGTTGTGGTGCAGCTGCCAGGCTCTAGAGTGGGGTTTGCAGCTACACAGGACATGGGGCAGACAATACTTGTCTGGGTTCCCATGGTGGACGGCTCCATTGAGAGGGACGCAGTTGAGCCGGGCATGGGTGGATGAACCGCCAGTCATCGAAATGGGTGAAGCTGCCCCTGGCGAGGAAGTGGTTGCTGGCATCCCACTTGCTGGTCAACTTGAAGGCTTTACCCTGGTCCAGTTTATGCTTCAGGGTTTCCACGTACAGCGAGTGGACGGCGGCCTTCAGGGTCCTCTCCAGCATGCCTCTGGCGCTCAGGGTGACGATGATGTTGTCAGACCTGATCTGCGGCACCAGGACTCCCAGCGCTTGGCGCTCCTCGCACCACTCCCAGCGGCAGCCAATGCGCTTCCCCAGGCCATGCGTGGTGTTGCGAGCGTGGGACCACATTGAAGGGATGAAATGGAAGAAAACTGCTGAGAGAGCAGTCTCTTACCAACCTTGCCACTTCCAACCTGTGGAGACCAGTGCTTGTGGTTAACCTACTCTAGTGAGGGCTTCCGCAGAACTCGGAGAAGGACAGCCAGCACTAATTCCTGTCCACGCATCCCAGCCTACATGCACCATCTCCTGTACTTGCCAAACAGGACACTCAGGCTTTCAACATGCTATAGAGATCCTAATGTGATGTCATTCAAATCCCAGATGTTTCCTTAGTAGATGGCTTGGAAAAGGGAGAACTGGTGGCTTAGAAGGATAGACATAATATATAAATTTAAGGAGTTGCAAATAGCTTTTAATGGCATTCTAATGGGAGCTTGTTATATAATAGAGAAGATTACTGTAATTAATCTATTTATTGCAGAGATGGACTGAATTACTTTACTATCACATCTAATGGGTCTTATGTACATGTTCATTTTACTACAAAACAAATACAAAAATAATAAATATAACATATACATCTTAGATACATGACTATACCTTTACTCTATACATAAGAGCGCTTCTTTTAGAGATAGCAACTGGTCCTGTGACTCTAGCTAGCATCAAAACATAGAGAGCTGCCCAGCCAGAATGTTCATACTAAATAACCAAATATCAGAAACCCCTAGGGAAATAATGTAGAAAAAATAAGAAATTAGGAATCAATAACTATAACAAGATCTTAGAACATTTTACATTTTGATTGCTGAAAGGGGCTAGCAAAGTAATTATTCAGTGGAAAGAAATTACAAATTTTTCAATGCAATTATTTAGGGTACACTATTCCAGTAATACTTGTATTATTTAAGTTAAAATTAGTAATAATTGTTAGCACTTCCAAGTGATTTTTTTAACAGGGAAAATACAAAAGAAATCTTTTACCTTTTCTGTTGACTCAAAGATCACTAGTTTTTATTATTTCAAATGGATTTATTCAAAATATGTGTAAAGCAAATGTAAGTTAAATCAGATGTGTAGTAAAATGTCAAGAATCAGAAAGGTGTGCAATTTTAATCTTATTTTCCAGGCAGCCCTAGAACTTAACCATGTCTTTAACTTTAAGCATATGAGTTGGTTTCAATGGACTAGTCATATGCTCAGCGTTAAGCACATGTTTAAATGCTTTGTTGAATTATGGTCTCTGTCATACCCCCTCACAATGCCTAGCATAGGAGATGTGGCTGAAGTGCCCTGTCACTTTTGGGATCCTCAACCACCTAGAGTGACCAGACATCCCGATAATATTGGAATGGTCCCTGTATTAGGAGTTTTGTCTTATATAGGCAACCATATCCCCATTTTCCAAAAATAAATTTTCACACTTGCTATCTGGTCTCCCTACACTCACCAGAGCAGCCCCTTGGGGGTCACTGAAGCTGGCACAATTTGCAACAACTGTGAGGCTGCTTTAAATCTTACTTCATGCCAAATCCATTGGCTCAAGTATTGGCGTGTGTAGAGGAGACCTACAGCACATTTTGCACATACCCCCAGGTTGCTCTGAGCACCGATGGCCTCTCTTAAGAATATGGACCTAGTCCCCTAGTCTTTAAATAAAAGAAAATTTTGCAGGAAGAAACCAAGGAGAAGAAAGAGAGAAATGATTGCTTCCTCATACAGAGAAAGCAACAGAGCCTGTCTTGCAAACTGCATCAGAACAAATGTTTCATGCAGTTTCAGTTATTAAGAATCCAAGTGTAGAGATTCTGAAGAGGCTGCTATTGTCACCCATTTATTTTAATGAGACTACCAAATATCTGAAAAAGGCAGCATAACATATTTCTGATTTGGAGCATGCAAAATCTGTAACTTTTTAGAACTTTTCCACTAAAGCAGGAAATGTTTAGTCTGGCTGCCTCTCACAGCCATACTATGATGCTTCAAGATCACTCAACCACGTTTAAAAATAGCGTACAAAAATTCTCTTTTTTAACTGGACAAAACAGTAGAAAATGTGTTGTAAGGAACAATCCTGTATTGGCTAGAAGATAAACTGGTTGATCTAATAGGTTATTTCCCTTTCTGACTTCTACAATTATGTGATTTACAAAGGAAAAAATATTCTAATTTAGTAGATTATTTAGATTATTTCTGCTTAAAATCTTCAGTCACAAATGATGACACATCTACTTTTCAAATAAGCTTCCGAGTGCTGATGTTTTGGATCAGTAATCTTAAGCTAAGGTTTCTAGTAAGAATTTTCATGTCAGACACTGAACACGCAACCTTGTTGCGTACATGGTCTGTAATGAGTAAACTTCCTTTACCTTCTGTTCTTTAACAAAATGTATACATATGAATTTTGAAATCAATAGGAGTTGAACATACACGTGTCTGAGGTCAGAAACTGGTTTAACAACCTGGAATGACAGAAGCATCTTCCAGAAACCAGCTGTGCATGATAGTAAAAGCAAAGTAAGAAAGAAAGTAGGAAAATAGTGTCTTATGCATAATGAGATTATGATTAGCAAGGGGTGTAATGTGCAAAGCCTAAGAATCTGATAAATTGTGCTCAGCTATTTTTAATACTTTTTAAAAAGTTTTGTCTTTTAAAGCAAATACTTTCTAATTTTTTTTAAAAAAGTATTGTTAAAGAAACCATCCATCTGATTATCATATCCCATTTGCATTTATTGCCGTATGGACATTCACTGCAAATGTTAGGTTTACTTTTGAGATATTTTCATACGGTGCATTAATTTTAATATACACATAGGTAATTATTTGACTATCTGCAAACTGATTAGGGTAGAACTAAAATATTTAATATTATATTGATTATATGCATGTGAACTGCATGGCAAAAATGTGTATGATCAGTACTTTGATTTCAATTGACTTGAACTATACAGAGCAGAGGCAGGCTCACGGGGTGTGTCCAAACATATTTTTTCTGCTGTTTGCTAGAAATGTGCTTATTTGAAATGTTTGTCTAGTAAGGGGAATACTTTGTTACTAGGGGAAGAGGGAAGAAAGCGCTAGCTTATTTGGGAACTGAGACAGGTTGACAGTAAAGGTTCTTGTTATTACAGAAGAAGTTTTGGGGGCTGAAATAATCTAAGGGATATTTTACCTTTTGGAACATCAGCAGTGCCATAGCCAAGACACATCATGTGGCACATAGTCCGAAATAAAGCAAAGGCACACCTGTGTCCAGCAGATTTATTCTGTGAAATAGAAAGTAATTCAATTACTTTCTAATCAGATTAAAGAGACACTGTCAAAGACTTCTTAATTATTATACTGTAGTATAGTTGCTCTATTTCTTGAAAATGTTTGCAATGGAACAATTTAAGAGGCTTAACAAATACATTTCTTCTCATATTTTGCCATTTCCATTTTGCTAAGATGTTTTCCTCTGTTTATAATGGATAGTAAAATTGATGCTGTTATGTGTGTAATGTCTTCACCAGAATCATAGTATCATATTCACATTCATGAGAACAAAATATTATTTCTGTAGTTTCTTAAATTCCCCAGTGAAAAAGTGGTGGATTTAAATAAATATCTAATAATATATTTACATCTCTGAAGGATGTCCACAGGACATTATATGAGTCTCTCCTATATCTCTACAGAATCTTGTGTGTTACACCCTAAGGATGAAATTCACCCCAAGGCAAAGGCCCCACAAAAAGGCTTTTAGCACCAATTAAGTGGATTTTTTGCAGGCCCTATGCTCTGAGATGAATATCAATATCTACTGTTATTAAATAATTATTGTCTTTCCCCCCCATTGTCTCGTGCCCCCCTTAATTTCCTGCAACTGTAAAAATTTCAATAGATAAAAATAAAAAGCTTAAAAATAAATATCAATATTATCTGTAAAAAATAATTTTAAAAAATGCTTTCTGCCAAGCCTACATATTGAGTATGATTTATTTAATATTTATTATTATTTATTAGTACAGAGTGCACCTCTAAATCTCACTTTTACAGTGAAAACATCAAAGAGTTATCAAATAAGTTATGTTGTGATCTTTTAAATATATATGTCTTCCCAGCTAGAGTTTTCAATATGTACGTCAATGTCATTATTTCATCCAAAATATATGAAATCTTATTAACGAGACTTGTAGTTTTAATCTAATACCAGTTTAAACCAAGTATTTTATAGCCAGTAATTGATAACAAGAAGTTTGTAAACAAAGCCTTTAGTGCTTTATAAAAACCACTTCACATGATTCATTTAGATCCCTGGAGGAGCGATAATACCTTTCCCCCTGTACTTCTGTCTGGCTTGGTGGCTTCTCATTTCTTCAAGATGACCACAAATTGGGAGTAAACGTCCTGAAAACACTCTTGGGAACTTGAATATGAAGTACATTGTTAAGAGAGGGAGGAAAGCTTTCCATAAGAGGACAGGGAGAAGGGGTTAGAACCCTTTGGCTAGTTAAGATCTTCACATTGTGCTAGCCACTAGTAAGAACAAAAGATTTAAGTGCACTAAGGATTAGGGGCGGGCCACTTTGACAGGGATCTGAACATATGTAATCTTGATGGATTTCCTTCACTATTTACAGGCTAATTGTAAAGATGAATAAATATTCATAGACTATAGCTTCATTTATGTACCCTCTAGTTTTATCATTCTTGAATTACTTACTAGAAGATAAAAGGTCTTAGCGCAAACTGTCATCACTCGGTCAAATCAGATGGAATAGCTGTGAAATTTGACAAGTTTCTTGGGTTTTTATACTAGGTAGACTTTAGTAAGAAGAGACTACTGAATGGAATGTTCAATCAGAGCAGTTCTACAGAACTGTCTCCTGAAACTAGCTTCAAAAGTAGGAAAGAGTTTGAATTAGGGAATTTAGAAGCAAAGGATTAAACTGTATTGGTAGCAATCAAATTAGAGGGGCAGCATTAACAGCTTGTTTACTGCATGGAAACCTTTGAAAAAATGTTTCAGTAAAAAACTATTTTGCAAAAGTAATGACATTTTCAGTATTTTTTTCTATGCTTGTTTTCATTTAAAAAATATTTGTATGAAAATAGTTCTGTTGCTTAGGAGCTCATTTGCTCCAGAGGGATTTTGATTTTAAGTGAAGAAGAAGAAGTAGCAGCAGCAGATGAATTCCTAAGAGCTTATTTGTTTGCAAATATCCCTAGTAATAATAGGGAAAAGTGATTAAGAGCATACATGCTGTAGAAACAGAATTGTTTCTAAATAAAATGTTTTCAGAATTTCCCAAGAGAGTCAGGAGTTTTAAAAAGCAAGTTTCAAATACCAAAACAAATTTGAAAAGTGTATGCTAGATTTTTCACAATATATTATAAATTTCACATATTTTTTTTCTAATTATGAAAGGCAAAGCAGCAAAGACTAAAGGAAGCACTCTCAAGTTTGGAAATACAATTCGCATGAATTACATGTATGCAATTATATCTCAAGGTATCAGATTGAAAATTCAACTTTAAAGACTTTTAATTACTCCCAGATCAGGTCAACTGAAAGCATTTTTTGTGTGTACAAATAGCCATTAATTTCCTTTGAGCAAAGAATAAGTATTGTGTGGAATACCCCAAACCCATCCCCACTCCACTAAAGACCATCATATCATAGGAATTACAATATGTATCTTACCAAAATGTTTTGACGTTAAACCCAGCCAGTACTTGGAAAATTTCAGAATCTCTGAATCAGAAATTGTAAGCAGGAATTCCAGTGCCACATTATTATCAACAGAATAATCATGTGTATCAGGTTCAAATAACTATTTATCTTGTAATTAGTCCTGAATCCAACCTTCACACACAAAAAGGAAATATTTAATAATTACAAAATTGTTAACAAAAGCCAAAATATTAACACAATTGTAGTACTGATTATCAAATCTTTATTTGGAAGAGTTACTGGATATGCATACACAAAAATTATAATTTAATAGACAAAATTTAACAGCAATGTAAAAGTTATGTGTTGAGTAAAAATGATAACAAAATGGGCATATGTGGATGAAAGTAATAAACTAGTATAATTAACACCGATTTGGCATTCAATGCATTTCCAAGAAGTGTAATTTGCATGTGCCAAGCAGAGTTTAAGTCAA
Organism: Emys orbicularis; assembly: GCF_028017835.1. Taxonomy (NCBI): domain Eukaryota; kingdom Metazoa; phylum Chordata; order Testudines; family Emydidae; genus Emys; species Emys orbicularis. The sequence goes on along the minus strand of NC_088685.1, from coordinate 120,607,589 downwards.
AGGCAGTTCCCCTGCAAGTAAGATTTACATTCTCCTGTTAATTGCTTTTCCTTTCTGACTCCTTGGTGTAAAAGTTACACTGGATTTGTGCACCCAGTAAATTCCAGCTTTATGCAGGTTGCGCAGTTATAATACATATTCCCATTTTCTGACAAATTTACACCCGATTTATAACATACAGCACTATTTGTTGCTGAATTTAATCCAGGGATTTCCAGGAGAGATGTACCCACATACCCTGGAGCTGAATTTAAGCCTTTTTATTTGTAGTAAATAGGGTCCCAAGTATTCTGCAGAATTCTGGTGGAAATTCTGTGGGTGTTTAAAATACATTTTTAAAGGGAGTTTTTATCAAAATAAATGTAACATTAAATGATACATTCAGTATAGTATGAGCTGCATTATTTGCTATTACATTTATTTTATGCTGTCCATGCTCTTTCCATTTTCAATTTGCCACAGATAGTGATCATTAGGTTTATGTTAACAGTCCATTAGGATGCATGGGGCCATTCACCCCCCTCAGCAATTTTCACCTGTCTGCAAACTCAGGAAGACATCATTACATCAGTTTACACTTGATTCGTGTTTTCAAGGTTGTCTTCAAAACAATAAGGGCTACAAATAATTTTATAAAAATGAAAGCTGTTATTCTGGAGCACAGTTCTGTGGCAGGGGGTGAATTCTGTAGTCTGAGAAATGCAAAATACACAAGGCTTTGACTATAAGGATAACGTCACCGGTTGAATACATGAAAAAAAGGACTAAAAGAAATTTTTGCAAGTTTAATTAAAAATGAACTGGAATGAGTAGTGGGATGACAAATTTCAGCCCAAATGGTAACTATTCTTCAAAAGTTATAAATGCCTTATAAGGAGGGGCTTATGACAGAAGTGTCCTTTCAGCGATATTATAGAAGTTTACTATTCAAATTACTAGTTTGTAATTTACAGTATATTACTTTGCCTACTGCCACATTCAGATAATTAGTGGAATACTAGGCATTGCCCTATGTGAATTAATGTAAGTCAATATGTTTAGGGCAGAGTTTCATGTAATTTCTCAGTTAATGGCCTCCACAAAAATAGGCATTAGGAATCTCGAGCACATAAACCGTGTAACTTTCACCTCAGCAAAACTTGGGGAAAAAATATAATCTCATGCCTCCATTACCAAGCAACCTACATTACTATATTAACCCTACAAAGCTGCAATTTTCAATGTTTGTGAAATATTAGAAAGCTGCGTATCTAAATGTAGTCAATCTATTTGGATGAGAAATTAATTAGGATTTATTTAAAAACACTCCTTTCATAAAGCTTTAGTCTCCAGAATCTACACAAGTTACAAGGAAAAGATTAGTTTACAGATTACTTTTAAATTATCTTGAAAAGAATGTCATCACATTGTGAGAAAACCCCTAATGAGATATTTTTACTCTGTAAAAAGAATAAATAAAGTAAAGGTTAAAAAAAGGTCATGAAACATAATTTTGAGAAACCTATTGAGGGCTAGATAGTCTGTGTGCTAACCCACAGTAAAAGACAGCATGTTGTTGAGATGTCCTTGGAGCAGCCCAGCGGGGAGATGCAGTTATAATCACCCTCCCAATCTACTTTAACCTTCTGATGGTTTTCTTTTGTGTTGCAAAGGCTACTGAATGAAGGGTAAAAAAGAGCTCTCCTATGTAACATCTTGCAATGTGCAATCCTGCCCCTCTTCAATATGTATGTGGTAAAGATTATTCAACTATTCTATTCAATATATGGAAAAGTTATGAAACATTACAGACCAGGTGCCAGAAACACATTGATAACAAGCTTAAAAGCAGTGATAATCCCATTAGCCTGTTATCCCAATACCTGAGATAAAGGACTTCAATTTGTAGACTGTAAGGTCAAAGGAGACCACTAGATCATCTAGTCTGTCTGACTTCCTGTATATCACAGTGTATATCCCACTATGACTTATGTTTGGTTAAAACATAATTTGTGTTTGGCTGAAGCATATCTTCCAGGAAGGCATCTAGTCTTGATATGAAGACATCAAGAGATGGAGAATCCACTGCTTACCTTGCTAATTTGTTCCAATGGTTAATCACCCTCACTGTTAAAAGAAAATGTGCTTTCTTTTCTTTGAATCTCTCTGGGCTTCAGCTTTCAGTCACTGGTTCTTGTTATGCCTTTCTCTACTAGATTAAAAACCCCTTTACTACCCAGTACTTTCTCCCCAGGAAGGTGCTTACATGCTGTACTCAAGTCACCTCTCAGTCTTCTTTTTGATAAACGAAACAGATTGAGCTCTTTAAAGTCTCTCACTATAAGGTATTTTCTCCACATTGAACAATTTTTGTGGCTCTTTTCTGCAGCTGCTCCAATTTTTCAAAGTATGGACACCAGACATGGACACAATATTCTAGTATCAGACTCACCAAAGCAGGGATTTCCCTACACCCCCACCCCCACCCGTCCTGTAAATGTAGATGCTTCAAGGCCCTGACCCCTCTACCCCCCTCTCCCTCCCATGGCTGGAGCCCCTTCCTCCTGCCCACAGAGAAGCCCTGGCCGTCCCATCCCAGCCACGCTGCCTGTCCCGACCTGAGCCGCACTGGCTGACCTGACCCCTGGCCAGCCCGAGCCGTGCCAGCCAGCGTGGATGCTGTACAATGCTGTGGGGCATTGCCACAGAATTTAGGTACAGCTTGCTATAGTGTAGAGTACACAGAGCTCAGTTTCCTGCAGTGATGGGGAACTACATCAGGGGCTGATATGAAAGAAAGAGCCCCTGAATGTGGTTCAGGGATAGAACCTGGTGGGAATTGTTTCCCCTTTCTAGCAGCTGGTCATGAAATGCTAAACTTGCCACCAAGATGCTACCCTGGGTCTTGGTGCAGTCCCCAGCCACCTTTTGTATTGGCCTCTGGTTGGCAGATTTACTTGTCTGGCTAGCAGGGCTGGTCAAGATATGGGATGAAACTTTCACAGATGTTTTCTTAAAAATTTTAATCCTTCTTTCCCAACATCAAATTTTGAGATTTGAACCACCTCTCCTGATAAGTAGGTGTCTGGAAATGTTTTCTAGCCCTGGGATAGAGCTGTGCTTAATGAGAGAAAGAAAATTATCTATACATATGTAACCCTTCTGCCAGGCAGAGCCAGCAGCAACCAGGGCCGGGTTCAATATCTAAGGGTTGCTTTTTGCCACAACTTGTTCAATGGCTTATCCACCCCTAAATCCTTTTCAGAGCCATTGCTATCCAGCATACAGTCCCCTATTCTGTAGGTATAGTCTACAGTCCTGGCTTCTAGATGTCCTTTTATTTGGCTGTATTAAAATTCATTTGTTTGACTGGGCCCAGCTTACCAATGATCCAGATTGCACTATCCTCATGATTGACCACCTCACTTTCCTTTTTGTCATCCACAAATTTTATAAGCAGTGATTTTATGCTTACTTCCATGTCACTGATAAAAACACTGAATAGTGTCAGTCTTTGTACCAGTCACTGCAGAACCCCACTAGACACATCCCCATTCGATGAGGATTCTCCATGGACAACTTTTGAGATCTGTCAGTTAGCCAGTTATTAATCCATTTAACGTGTGTGTATTGATATTGTATAATGCTAATTTTTTAATCAGAATGTCATGTAGTACTAAGTCAAATGCCTTAAAAAAGTTTAAGTATATTACACCTATGCAGTTCCCTTTATCAACCAAAACTGTAATCTCCTCAAAGATGAAGAGTAGCTAGTTGAAACTATATCCAGGGAAGACAGATATTGATAGGAAGAGGGAGCATTCCAGCCCTGATTAAAGCTTTCACCCTTCCCTTCACAAATATTATGGAGCGTACAGCATGCGGCTATAAGCATAGGAATATTGTCATCGGCCATGTCCAGCTTCCCATACAGGCATGACCAGCCGGCTTTTAAATGGCCAAAAGCACACTCAACAGTCATTCTGCACTTGCTCAGCCTATTGTTGAACCGCTCCTTGCTGCTGTCAAGGTGCCTCATGTATGGCTTCATAAGCCACAGCATTAAGGGGTAGGCAGGATCTCCCAGAATCACAATGGGAATTTTGACTTCCCCTAGAGTGATCTTCTGGTCCGGGAAGAAAGTCCCCGCTTACAGCTTCCTGAACAGGCCAGTGTTCCAAAAGATGCGTGCGTCATGCACCTTTCTGGACCAGCCTGTGTTAATGTCCATGAAACACCCACGGTGAGCCACAAGTGCCTGGAAAACCATTGAGAAATTCCCCTTCCGATTAATGTATTCGGTGGCTAGGTGGTCTGGTGCAGAATTGGAATATGTGTGCCATCTATCACCCCTCCACAGTTAGGGAAGCCCATTTGTGCAAAGCCATCCACAATGTCACGCACGTTGCCCAGAGTCATGGTCTTTGGGAGCAGGATGCGAATAATGGCCCTGCACACTTCCATTAACATGAGTCCAACGGTCGACTTTCCCACTCTGAACTGGTTAGTGACTGATCAGTAGCAGTCTGGAGTAGCCAGCTTCCACAGTGCAATTGCCATGCGTTTCTCCAATGACAGGATAGCTCTCATTCTCATGTCCTTGTGCCGCAGGGCTGGGATGAGCTCATCACACAGTCCCATGAATGTAGCTTTCCTCATCCGAAAGTTCTGCAGCCACTGCTTGTCATCCCAGACGTGCATGACGATGTGATCCCACCACTCAGTGCTTGTTTCCCAAGCCCAAAAGCGGCATTCCACTGTGCTCAGCACCGCCATGAATGCCACAAGCAATCTCGTGTTGTAGCTTCTACGCGTAGCAAGATCACTGTTGAACTCCTCCTGCCTTTGTAGTTTAAGGAGTAACTCCACTGCCACTTGTGATGTGTTAGTGAGAGCAAGCAGCATATTGGTCAACAGTGCGGGATCTATTCCTGCAGCCTGAAGAGGCAGAGCAGAGCGCGCAGTACACAAACCGTTGAAAGATGGTGCCAAAGGCGGATGGAAACTCAGGGATTTCTGGGATGTAAAGCAATGCATCATGGGGCATTGGGACAGGACCCAGGATGCCCCGCGACCCCCTCCACCTTCCCACAACTCTTAGCGGCAGAAGGGAAAGAGGTGCTCTGTGGGATAGCTGCCTAGAGTGTACCGCTCCAAATACCGCTGCAAGTGCTGCAAGTGTGAATACACTATGGCGCAGGCAGCTGACAGTGTGAACACACAACAGTGGTTTCCCTTCCGTGCTCTCTGAGTGGTGCTGTAACTGGCGGCACTGTAACTCTCCCAGTGTAGACATACCCTTAGTTTGCTTAAGAGCCTTTGGTGAGTAACCTTGTCAATGGCTTTCTGAAAGCCCAAGTACACCATGCCAACTGAATCACCTTTGTCCACATGCTTGATTACACCCTTAAAGAAATTGAATAGATTGGTGAGGCATGCTAGTAACAGAGAAGTCTTCCCTGTCTGTTTTTCATTTTCTGTCTCTGTGTACCATCACTAAAAGGCAGCACCATTACATAAGAGGAAAGGAGAAACTGAGATTAAAATTATCACCCATTACCACCAACAAAATAGGACAGAAGGAAGTCAACATCTCTTGTAGCTGCCACTTGTTCTGATTACTTCTGCAGGATTGGACTGTGGTTTTGTTCTTCTTCCTATGAAGACAGTGGCCCAGATCCTCAGCTAGGGTAAATTGTCATTTGTCTACTGTCTACTGACTTAAATTGATCTACAACAATTTACACCACCCTAGTATTTCTGTTGTATATATGCTGGTCCTGTAACAAAATTTCCCTCAGCAAATGCACAGTAAGTATATTTACTTTAAACTGCAAATTTTTCCATAACAGTGTTGGCCAAATTGTGCTTATTAGGCCTAAATTAAAACACTATTATTCAGGTACATATTAAAAAACAGCATTTTCCCCAACATAATTGGGAAAACCAAGACCCTCCTGCTTTAAGTAAACAGAAGCGGGAGATCATCACAGTACTTGTTGTTGAGAGAATTGTCCTCTCAAGAACCAACAACCTAGGTGAATTCTTTTTAGCTAGGTGAACTTTTTTTCTCTTAACAGTTCCTATAAGATATTGTAGCAAATCCTCAAGTACAGCCAAAGAGCACATAGCACAGGGCAGGATGTGCACGCAACATTGGCATAATGCTCACCTTTGCACTCTCCCAACCTAGCTGTTCACCCATCTGCTCCACCAGCATACATTACAGAACACCCCTTACACTGGAGTGAGCTTTCTGGGTCCAGATATGCCAGCTCTGTAGCCAGATTCCGCTGGAAGCACAGTAGAAAGCAGCAGCACTACAACAAAAGATCTTGCCCTTCATCTCTTAATCCATACATCTTGTCTACCAAGGGATCTATATCACCTTTCTCCTTAGATATCCTTACTTCTGATTACCCATTTTTCTCTTTTAGAGCATCTACCTTTTTTCCCAATCTGTCTTTTTGCAAAACTGTTCTCTAAATACCAAACACTTATCAAAACAAGAAGTGTGGAGCATGGCATCAGGCATCAACCACAATTTTGTCACTATTTTGACGGAGCAGTAGCGACACCATAGGTCAGGTTGCATCTGTTTTCAGTTTAGCAAGTATAAATAATGAGTGAAACACTTAAATAAAGGTATATTTTTCATAATACGTTAGATGAAATATCATTAATTACATAAGAATAAAACTCTTTTCACACTTCTTTTCCTTTCCTATTGCCATTCTTTTACTTAAAGTTCCAGCAGTCACTTAAGTAATCCACAGAACAACAATATTAAAAACACATGGGTATTAGGATAGTACAGAATCATTTTGTTTATAGTATTAGGGAGCTATTTTTGCTTATTTACATGATATTATTTAGCTGTCCTGAATGTGAATAATGTTGTTTGCAATTGACTTATGATTCTCTATTTGGACCTATTTTCTTTTACTAAAACAATAGAAAAAAGATACTAGCATGATCTAGTAAACTGACCATGGGATTAGGGGCCAGAAACTCCTCAGTTCTATGTGAGATACACCAGTGTTTGCTATGTGGCCTTTGTCAATTCACGTACTCTCTCTGCCTAGTTTCCCTTTCTATAGAATGGTGATAATAATAATTACCTATCTCACAGGTTTGGTGTGAGGATTAATTAGTAATGTTTGTAAAGTATTTGGAATATGGAAAATGCTACAGGTAAAGTGGCAAGTATAATTATTAATTAAAATGGTTATTTACCTGTTCCCAGTAGTGCACATACAGTATAAGCGTTGCAAATCTAAATAAACGAAACAGGATAAAAATTCTGACCAATTTGCTGGTAGAAGCTACTTGTGAGCTAGTATCATTTGTTGATAGAATCCCCTCCAGTTTTCCTTTCTAGAAGATAAAAATAAAATCTAATATAAGAAAGTTACCATTTTTAACTTTAACTAGTAGAGTCTAGTTTAAGCAACATTGATTTTTTTTTTTACTCACTCTCAAAAAGTAATCAACTGGTAGAACTCCTAACAGATCTGAAATAAGCCATGTTTTTATATAATTCACTGTAATCTTCTTTTGTTCTAAAACAATATCCTGGGGAAAAGTTGAACAAAATACTATTAAAATATAAACCTAGACATACATTAATCTAATATGATCTAAACTTAAATACTTGAATCATCTAATTCCAGCTAGAATGTTTTCCTGCATTTATATTAATGATCAGACTTAAAATAAGCATGCAAACAATTTATGATTCTAAATAAACTGCCAGCAAGAGGAAGCCTCCTACCCAATGAAAATCTGTTTAGCCTTTAAACTAGGGGTAAACTGCATTGCCTAAACTAAACTAAAAGAAAAAACGACTTAAGTAATGCTCTCAAAAATGTATCTACCATACTACTTCTCTTAAAATCAAATGATCTCATGTATAATGGGCCTGATCCTACTCTCATGTATAATGGTGTAATTCAGGAATGATTAGGGGGGAGGGATAGCTCAGTGGTTTGAGCATTGGCCTGCTAAATGCAGGGTTGTGAGTTCAGCCCTTGAGGGGGCCACTTTAGGATCTGGGGCAAAATCAGTACTTGGTCCTGCTAGTGAAGGCAGGGGGCTGGACTCAATGACCTTTCAAGGTCCCTTCCAGTTCTAGGAGATAGAATATCTCCATTAATTTAAAATTTATTTATTTATTTGAAGTCGATGGGTGCACCAGTGTATAACATATGTTGGTGAGGAAAGAATCAGGCTCATTGTTTTCAAAGAGCCTTTCAGAAAGTTTAATGTTTCTTCACAGTAGTGTTGTTGAGGTAAACTGAGTTTACACACTTCTTATTTGGGGCATATGCACTTTAGTTTAGGTGACTTTACCCACTTCTTTTTTTTTACCTCTACACAACTGGTTCTTCAGAACCTTCACTAATACTGGGCCAAAGTCTCAGAGGTGTTGAGTATCTGGAACCCATTGACCCTTTGGGTCCAAACCTGCAGTCCTTGAACACCCTTCCCTAAAACTTGCACAGACTTGTCCACAGGAATTTAAGTCTAAAGGGGATACCAAGTCTAAGCAGAAGTTCTTATTTTACCTATGATACAGTATGATTTGGGGCTATAAAAGAACTCTGATATGGACCTAATTAGTTTCACTTGGTAGCTTTTTAAATGTTTTTATTATTACTTTTTGGAATCATGAAAATGAGACAGCTGGAGACCGACATCACTTGAGAGCCTTTGCACTCAGAAATGTCAGTACACCTCATTTCTAACTTAGAACATTGTCTCCAAAGGGGACATCCTGTCACTTCCCTTTATTCATCTCCTCATCTGTTTTTGGTACTTGCTCCATTTTCCATCCTGTACTGCTGATGCTTAGCTCCCACAATGCTCCTCACACACACCATGCACATCAGTAGGGGAGGATTTTGATTTGACCAACAGAGAGGAGACACAGTGCCTGGAATGGTGGGAGAGTTGAGAGCACATGTATGGTGGGGCATGGCTGGCTCCTCTTTCTCCTTGGGACCTCTTGTGAGGTCCCCAGGTAGTTCTCAGACCATGGCTGCCACCTAGCAGCTCACCTGAGCCAGTGGAGAAGGGGGGCAGTGAAGCTCTAGCTTGCAATGGGACCTGCCCACAAAATTCCTGATTAGGGGAGATGTCCAGCCCCACCAATTGGCTGCAATGCACTACTTAAACCAGAAAGAGGCACAGGAAGTTGTCTGAGCAATTAGATGACTCCCTGGCTGCCTGTTACTATGGACCCTGCCTACTTGCCTGACTCCTGAACCCTACCTTCCCACCTGTTCCTGGTTCCTGCCTCGCAGAGTGTTCCTGGTTCTTGTCCTTCTTATCCTAGCTCCTCCCCCCCCCCCCCACCTTTCCCGGTTCCTGCTTTCCTGCCCTGCTCCAGGTCTCTGCTTCTACATCCTACCTCTGATGCTGACTCTGGCTTCAGCTACTGGCTTGGTACTGGATCTGACTTTTGGCTTGGCACCTGACACTAACCCCAGCTCTGGATCCAGGCTCCTGACTCTAACCATTAGGCCTGACTGCCCATGCCCTGGTCCTTGCAGCTTGCTTGAACCACTACTTCTCTGAGTGGGCCCAGCCAACCATGGACCTCGTGGAATTCCTTGTACCCAAAGGGTCATCTGCACTGTATGAGCAGGTCATCTGTCTCCAGTCAGACAACTGAGCATTGCACATGCAGAACGCGCAGCTGGCCACTGAGAATCAGGTGTTGTGGGAGCAAGTCCATCAATTCCATGCAGACAATGCTGTGCTCTAGACCCATCCAACTTCATTGTCACCCAAGCTGGGACCTGCTATCCCTCTCCCCAAGAACTTTGATGGGAGCCAAGGCTCCATGAATCAGTGCCACCTCTTGTTCTTGCTTCGACCATAGACATATGCATCCAGCCAAACCAAGGTAGGCCTTATAATCAGCCTGTTGACAGAGGGATGCCTTTCAGATGGCAAAATCAACCATGTTTGATGACCCCAACTGTGCTTGCTCTGCTGAAGCTGCCCTTCGGAAACTCCAACAAGGGTCTGGCATGCCCGCTTCCTACAGAGCTCACTTCCACTTCTCATATCGGACTTGGAATGGAGTGATGTGGCCCAGATATTTCAGTTTCAGGATGAGATTAAGAATGAACTGGCCCGAGTCGGAACCCCAACAGGTCTAGACGCCTTCATAGATCTTGTTATCCGTATTGACAATCAGCTACATGAGTGACGAGAAGAAAGAAAAGGGGTGTTGCAACCACGTCCCCATGCTATTGAATTCTGCCTCACCAGCTTAGTCAATGCAGATAGTCCTGACGCTCCAGCAACTCACCCATTAAAAGAGAAAGCATCAGTGACACCTTAACTTGTGTTACTACTATGGCAATCCTGACCACACTATTTCCAGTTGCACCACAAGAAACCCAGTCCAAAGGAATCTGGGAAACAAGCCAGCCCTGGCATGGTGAAGAAGGCTAGCCTGGGTATCTTGACAGTGTCCCCCTGAAACCCAAATTGAGATCCTAATGGGAATGAGTGCTGGCTCCCACTGACCAGCACTACACATACAAGTACCAGTTGAGTTACAAATCCTGGGGCATCCCCAGCGACTCCCTCTACAGCAGGCCTTCATTGACTCAGTCACAGCAGACAACTTTATTGATGCAGAAGCAGCCCAGGCACTACAGATTCCCCTGCAGCCCAAGCCCATTCTGAACCCAGTAGAGACAATTTATGGGCCTCTCTTATTCTCTGGGACAGTGACCACGGAACCTGTTCCTCTGAGATTACTATCCAAGAGTATTGAGAGACCTCACAGTTCAGTGCCATCCATTCCTCACACTTCCTTCTGATCCTGGGTATTTCATATTTGGCCCTCCACAATCCTCTTATCAGCGGGCATGAACTAAAAGTCAAATTTTACTCAGAATTATCACAGCGGCACTTCTTGACCCTAGGAAATAGGTAGCATGCAGTAGTTCCCCAGTGGTCATGTGGCAGGGTAACTGGCCTGACAGAGCCACCTGCTGATTCTGATCCTCAACTTCCATCCAAATACAGTGACTAAAAAGATGTCTTTTGCATGGACCCATGCAAAAATCAGACACCTTGCCCCCACACAGGGACTACAGTTGCCCAATTGAGCTAGAACTTGGGGCAAACATTCCTTTCAGGCATATATACACCATGTCTGAACCCAACCTAGCTGCGCTGCATACCTACCTTCAGCAGAACCTAGCCAAGGGCTTTATTCATGAGTACACTTCTCCTGCTGGGGTGCCAGTCTGTTTGTTAAGTTTGGAATCCCCCAACTATGTGAGGTCTATCAGGCCCTAAGTCAGGTTGCCATTAGAAACCAATACCTGTTACTACTAATCCCCAAGCTAACGGACTGTGTGAGTACCACCTGGGTATACACAAAGCTAGACCTCTGGGGGGCAAACAACCTAGTATGTGTTAGAGTTGGGGACAAATGGAACACTGCTTTTTGAATATATTATGATCACATGGAATATCTCTTGATGTTCTTTGGTTGACAAATGCACCCGCGACGTTCCAACATTTTCTTAATGATGTACTCTGGCATATTCTGGACAATACATGGTAGAATACCATTATTTTTTAAGACAATACTGAAAAACACACTATGCATGTCTGTTCCATCCTGAAGAGGTTATGCCAACCTTGCCTTTATGCTGAGCTAGAAAAATGTGCTTTTGACTAGTCCTCCATAGAATTCCTAAGGTTCATCCTATTTCCCGTTAGTATCGAAATGGACCCAGGCAAGATAAAGGCAGTCCTCAAGTGGAAAGCATGAAGGAATGTTTGCAAACTACAACATTTCCTGGGGTTCGAGAACTTCTATCACCAGTTCATACCAAAGTTCTCGGAGTGGATCACCCCTCTTACTGCCCAGCTCTGCAAAAACACCAGGTCCTCTGGTCTCCTGAGGCCCAAAAGGCCTTTGAGTAATTTTAACTTGCATTGACCACTGCTCCCATATTGGTCCACCCCAACACTACACAAGTCTTCATATCAAAACAGATGCTTCCAAATTGGTGATTGGGGCAGTGCTATCCCAAAGACACAGTCTTCACCATTTCTACATCTATGCACCTTTTATTCAGACCCCGTGGAGCAAAAGAATGAAATTTTGAACAAAGAATTACAGGCAATTAAGGCGGCCTTCAGAGAGTGGCACCACTATCTAAAATGGACCTGTGCCCTATCGGGTGTACACTGATCATAAGAACATTGAATATCTGTGTAGGGCCAAGGCCCTCAACCACCAACATCTTCAGTGGGCCTTATTCTCTTTGTGCTTTGATTTTCCTATTGTTCAGGAACCAAAAATAGCAAGGCCATATGTTGCCCAAAAGGGCGAATATTATGCAACCTGAAGGACATGAACCCTAAAACCTCCTGCATCCTTAGGCCTCATAAGTTTCTAGATACGGTCCCTCACCAAGATCTACACACCCTCATACACTCAGTCTCAGCCCACGGGATCCCTCCTGACAAGCAGACAGTCATAAGAAACTCAACAACATCCAAGATGGGGTAACCTATGTAAAAGGGCATAGATATTTGGCAACCAGGTAGCAAGTGTGAAAAATCGGGATGGGGTAATAGGCGTTTAAATAAGACAAAGCCTTGAATAATGGGACTGTCCCCATAAAATCAGGACAACTGGTCACCCTACATATATAGAAGTTCTTCCTGGGCCTCTGAGGACTAAAACCCTACAAATATGTCATGACTCCACCCTGGAAGGACATTTTGGTTGCTTTAAAACTCAGCGCCTCGTCTTTCATGTCTTCTGGTGGCCTCACATGTGAGCCACAGTGCAGGCCTATGTGGCCTCTTGAAATGTATGTGCCCACTCCAAGGTGCTGCACAATAAACCCCTCAGAATCCTGCAACCCCTTGAGATTGCACCTGCCCCTGGACAGTCACCACCTTAGATTTTGTAGTAGAATTACCTGAGTACAATTGGTTCATGAGCATTCTGACAGTAGTGGACCACCTCACAAAGATGGCACACTTCATCCCCTGCACTGGCCTACCCTCCTCCCAGAAAACCGCCCAGCTCTGGGTAGACCAAGTCATCTGCCTCCATGGCCTCCCAGAGCACATCGTCTCTGATTGTGGGGCACAATTTATCTCCTGCTTCTGGCAAGGAACTCTTCAGATTTTGGGTATTCAGTCCTGCCTCTCATCTCCCTACTACCCTCAAACAAATGGTCAAGAAGAGACAACCAAACAGATTCTGAAGCAGTATCTTCAATGCTACATAAACTTCCACCTGAATGACTGGTCCTTGCTGCTGCCTAAGGTAGAGTTCATGTACAATAATGCAGAACACATTTCTACGAGGCAAAGCCCTTTTTTTTAAACTATGGATTCTATCAGAGTTCTACCTGGAACTATCTGCAACTTCCCATAACCCAGCAGCACTGGATTGGATATAACAGATACATAAAACCCAAGATGACCTAAAAGTTCACCTGAAGGATGCCAAGAAGAGCTACAAACAATATGCAGACAATCAATGACAGGCAGGGCCTGCCCTCTTGGTAGGCCAAAAGGAATGGCTTTCAATAGGACCAAGAAGGAATTTTTCCTCTTGGACCAAACTGGCTGAGGACTAGTAGGTTTTTCAGCTTCCTGACAAGTTTCATGGAAGCAGAGTTGGGTTGAAAGCAACAGGACTTGAAAGTTTAATATTAGGAATGGAGAGGCTGTTTAGCTTGTCACAACTTGTGGCCAGCTCCCAGAGGTAAATGAGACTCAGGATTTTCTGGGGACTTTGCACCTGTCGGAGAAGGGGAGAATTGAAGTCTTCCTGGACAGAGGTCCTACCTTGGTAGTCTGTACCCCCAACCTCCATGCATAGCTAGGAAGAGGGGATTCAGAAGTGAGCTGAGTCCTACCGGTAGGCCAAGGAGGGTCTACCCTGAGTTATTTGTTATATGGACCTATAACCCTGCATTAGACCCAATGAAATGCCAAGCTGTGAGAGCAGATGGTAGATGTATATTGCTTTTCCCCAGTTTTAAATTAATAAAGTTGCAGCTGGCCACTTAAATCCACCCCTGTATCTGTTGTTCATTTGCGTGTATGTCCTGATCAAAAGAGCTACTTTATAGACCACACCATTGGCTGATTTAAATCTAAAATAATAGAAACAAAAAACAACATTTTTACAGGAGATAAATGAGTCTAGAATACTTGCACCTTATACTTTTATATATTACCATACTGCAGTGTTAAAAAAGATGGCCTGTAATCATTTTAAAATACAATTTCCAATTTCTGAATGGCATAAAGAGCTTTCCACTGTGTGAACTTCCAGCGCGTAACCCACATTTTTATATGCAGTCATGAACAGCCATGTGCAATATATTGTAAATTTTGCTACTGTGCTTGCACGTGTATGCTCAGTAGCTGATATTACAAGGTGCATAATGATATGGCTCCTTCAGACTTCTGTACTGACCAAAACATATTCATCTTTAATTTAACATGAATTAAGATTTAATAATAATCTTAAAATGAATTTGGTAGGAAGTATAAAGAGTAAATGATGGGAAATAATTCAACATCTGAAAACCATCCAGCTAACATACATTATATCAACTCTGATAATTGTATAGCTATGGAAATGAGGAATTTGTGCTATGATGCTGTTTAAACTCACTACAATATTTTTTAAAAGAAAATTTGGGAAAACAGTATTAAATATAATACCTATATACAAAACAAAATGCATTTAACTAAACCCTTTTTATCCATACTTTAAATGCCATACATTTCATGGAGAGGTGAATTCACTTAAGTAATTTTAGCTTGTACCTTATCATGATCTCTGATGTATCCAGTGAAAAAATTTAAAATTACATCAACAAAAAATATACTATCGAATATTCCACTAAAAGTATTCCAGCCAGTGCTTAACAACATTTCATACTCAAAAAAACTGACTACAAATGGGATCACAAAAATTTGAATAAGAGCCAGAAATGAGATCATCTTAATCCAGTAACATCTGTGTAAAAAATACAATATTAAAAAAATAAGTATTAGTATAATCTAGCTAAGAAATATTCATACTGCTTAATCCACTTTATTTTAGTAAAATAAATAGAGGGCCAGGCTCTTTCTAATGTTGTGATTGAACAAAGACTTTATTTTGTAAATGATGTTTGTATTATGGTTGGCAAAAAAATTAAACTACACCTCATGAGACTGCAACTTTTTTTTTCATCCCTTGCACTATTATGATCTCTCTTATGTTATTACTTTGAACTCCTAAGAGCAAAACATCAATTAAATTCTATGTAAAAATGAATAAAATGACAAATTCTGCTATCTGTTTTATTGGTGCAAATCTGAGTAACAGAACAGAATTTGGCTCAGGATCTTTCGTACCTGTAATGCTGTATATAATAAAATTTGAATTGAACTTTGAGAGTGACCTTTAGTAGATGAGGGGACCCCATCTTTGCTAGTCAGACCAGAGATAGCAGCCCTCCCCCTCCCATATGCTTGTTAGTTCAATGAAATCAAATTATGGCTGTCCATTGTACAGGTTCACTAGGTAGAAGAAGAGGCTCCCTGCGTCCTCTTTCTTTCCACTATTCAGTGCACCTACTTCCACTATAAAGACTATAATATGTTCTTACATTAATAACATCAGGATATTTTTATTTGTCACCATTTATTCTGACTGTTTTCTTTTGTTGCTGGAAAAATGGCTATTATCGTTGGTCCCCAAAAAAGAGCCCCAAAGCCCTGATTTCTGTTAATACCTTAACCAAAATTGTTTTGAGAGATTATATGGTCATGGTGTGACCCCAGGGCATAATTTGGCTGTTTATTGTTGTGCCTCCTTAATTATCCAGTCTGGTGTACACTATGCCCTGCTTTGCTGTGTGAGCTGCCACTCTGCCACTCACCCCAGCCTCTATCATGCAAGTTACCTCCAGACGAATACCAGAGTGCCATTCCCAGCCACTTTTGAATTACATATAGGGTGACACCCACATATCCCTGGTTCCAGCCTTGCACCCCAGAAGTGTACCATCTTATGCTGTTCAGTGACCTAGAAATTGACAAAGAAATTGATCATGCACCAGCCCCATTAACCTGAGTAGATTCCGAAAACACTTCAGCCAAAAACACACTGGTTTAGATTAAACATAAAACAGATTGATTAAAATAGATTTTAAGTGATTAAGTGGTATTGGCAAGATCAGAGCTGGTTACAAAAGGAAATAAAATATAAAAACATAAGCTAATTCCTTAACTTTACCATGCTAATAATTCTAAAAGCAAAAGGATTTCTCTCACCCAGAACTTCATAGCAGTTCATGCTAACTAGAATGCCTTCTAGTTAGGACTAGCCCCTCCCATAGTCTCAATGGAGTTTCTTTGTCTTCCAGACAATCTTGCCTCCTTGTGTAGAGATGGGGGAGAGGCAACTGAAGTGATGATGTCACTGTCTCCTATTTATACTCTTCTCACTTTCAGGAATACCTTCCTCCCTCCTCTCCCACCCCCCACCCCTCTGGGTGCAGACACTGAGGGCATGTCTACACTATAAACTTAAGTCAACCTATGGCAGGTCAACTTACAGCCACTGCAGTAATCACTGCAGTGTTCATGTCCATACTGCTCTTTTTCTGTCGGTGGTGTGCGTTCTCACCACGAGTGCTTCCACTGACTTAAGTCAGGCAGTTGGGGTGGGGGGGGGCGCTGAGAAGGCGGTATAGGGGTGAATGATGATGGGTTGTGTATGTTTTGGTGTGATGGAAGGCGGTATATGAAAGGGGAGTAAGGATGGGAGTAAGGAGGGGATATGTGTGTGTTGTGTGCTGGTGTGCAGTACCCGAATGGGGAGTTAGGAGTTGATGAGGAAGGGTGTGTGTCAGTGTGTGTTGTGGTGTGTGGTGTATTGGGAACGTGAATAGGGATTAGTGATATGGTCGGTGTGAGGGTGTTTGGATGAAGTGCCTGGTGTGTGTTGAAGTCTGTTGTAATGTATGCAGTATGTGAATGGGGAGTAGGGATGGATGAAGAGGGTGTGTGTTGTGGAACCTGAATGGATAGGAGGGGTAGTTGAGGAAGATGGGGTGGTAGTATTATCTTCTATGGTGTGTGGGTTACCTGAATAGGGGGTGGGGTGAATGAGGAGGCATGGACGTGTGTGTGTTGGAGGGAGGGGAGCTGTGTGTCGGTTTCATGGGTATCATGTGTACCATGGTGGGGGGTGGTACCTGAATGGAAAGAAGGGTGGATGAGTAAGGTAGGCATGTTACAATGCTGTATTGTATACGGGGTACCTGTAGGGAGGTAGACATGGATGAGGAGGAGTGTGTGTGTGTGGGAGGAGGGGTGGGGGGCAGGGATTGTGTGTCAGTGTGTTGTGTTATGTCGTGGTACCTGAAGGGGGAGTAGATGTAGTTGAGGAGAGGTGTGGGGATAGAGAGGGGGCTGTGCAGCTGTCTGTTG
The DNA here is from genome assembly GCF_028017835.1 of Emys orbicularis. Classification (NCBI taxonomy): domain Eukaryota; kingdom Metazoa; phylum Chordata; order Testudines; family Emydidae; genus Emys; species Emys orbicularis. The sequence continues at coordinate 120,590,108 of NC_088685.1, read as the reverse complement.
TGTGTTGTGTTGAGGTACTAGAAGGGGAAGTCAGGGTAGAAGAGGAGGGAGTGTGTGTGTGAGGTGAGTTGTATGTCAGTGTATGGTGTTTTGTGTGTGTTGTGGTACCTGAAGGGGGAGTTGGGGTGGATGACCCGCAGCACGCATATCCACTCGGTCTATCTCTCTCCACCGCCTCTTGGCTGCCGAAGGAGTGCAGTAGTGGCAGGAAGAGCTGCTTGGTACCTCTGCGCTTAGGCCCAGCCCACCCTGCTGGCTCCTGCTGCAGCCTTGCTCCCTGCTGGGCTGGGCACACGCGGGTCCTGAGCCTGCCCCTCAGTGGCTGTCATTGCCACAGCCCCCCACACATTAGCTTGGAGACCCCACCCTGTCCCGCCTCAGGGGCCATGGGGGCTTCAGCCTCCCACTCCCCTGTAGCCCCAGCCTGAACCCAAGTGCCTCTGCTACTCCCTACCCAGGAAACAACAGAACGACACCCCTTCCCCACTCCTCACACCACCCTCTCACCAGCTGTCTCCTCTCCTCTCTCTTTCCCTTTGATTTCTTACCTTGCCCTTCTTTTCTGTCCTTTCCCTCTCTTTTCCTGCCCTTTTCTTCCCCCTTGCTCACTGCCATTACCCCTACCTACTCCCCTTTGCTCCATTCTTCTTTCCCTCTCTTCCAAACTCTCCTTGCTGTGAGGGTGCAAAATGGCTTCTTGCTCCCCTCGACCTGCTATGGGACACTAATAATGACACTATGGTCACCTTCATCATCACTTGCTTCCCACCCATCCCTGTTCCTCTTTGTTTCACACCTCACAAATGGAGGTAACTTCCCCTTGCATCTGTGACTTTCTGTTTCCTGTCAAATTTTCAGCGGGCCTCCTGAAAATGCATCCACATTATTTGCAGTTACACCTGTCTGTACATTTTTCAGTTAGCTTAAAAAAAAAGAAAAGAAAATGATTGATCTGAAAAACAGCATTTTGCACACACAAATCAATAATTGGGCATGCAATTACTTGGTTTTTTGCAGATGCAAATCACTTTCAATTGTATTCTCAAGTTCTCATTTGCTCACAAGCAAAGAAAAATGGGTCACTGGGCACCTCACTGCCTTATTCACTTGTGCAAAATTTCTGCTGGCATATTTTTGGAGGCCCAATGAAAATATGGCCTAAATTATTATTTCTAAATGTTTTAAATTTCATTAATTTGTTTTTAAAAACATGGGCTGAGAGGGGAGAGAGCATGGGACCATTCAGGTAGCATAAGAACCTGATCAGGCTTTACTGTTAGTGACCAATCTTGATCAATTTTTCAAAATGACATTATCAGAACAGAAAGTCAGGTATCCTAATCATCCCTTTTTCTTCTGTCTTGTGATAGAATCACCTCACCCTTATCTGTGCATTATCAACAAGGGCTGGGGGTCATAGCCATAGCATTTGCTTTCACATGACAAGTTCCTGCTCCTTCAAACAGCAATGAGGGTCAGTATAAATCTTCAGCCTTTGTCAAGTAAAAAATCAGTAATAATGAAGTTCTTGTGTTCTCACCCTACCCCAGGCAGCTGGCAACATATGGGGTAGGGAGAAAAGCAGCTGTTCATGCACTAAGTACTGTAGTATTGCCAAATCTCATGACTCTATCATGAGTCTCTCAATAATTACATTTTTCTTGAAGCTCCAGCTCCTGGAATCAGGTAATTACCTGAGAATCTCAGCTTTCCTTTTTTTTTTTTTTTTTAAAGTAAATTTCTAGGCCTTATGGTTGCCGAGAAAGGCAGAAAACACAACTCAAATGCACCCTAAAAGCTCAGAATCTAAACAGCAAATAAAAATAACCCCATTTTTATTAGAGATATTAAAAGGATTACTAACAAACTTTGAGGGTTTGTGTTACAGGTAGCTAACATTTTATTTGGAGGTGGGCAGTTATGTTAGAGCTCTATGGCAATATTTAGCATAACCCAACACTAATTAACTTTTTTAGACATTTGTGTGGGACAGTTCTGTGCTCTCACAGTCTCCTCTCACTGCAAGACTGCTCCTTTGAAAGGACCACACTGTAGCTTTGCTTTTGTATGGGAACATTGTGGTCCCATCAGTGATTTTTGCCCCGGATTGCCAAAGGAAAACTCCCCTTCTCTCCACATTCTACGTGCTGGTGGGAGAAGCTGCATCCCAAGATTATTGCAAAGCACCCACAAAATGAAGCAACAGCTAGCTCCGGGGTCAGTAAAGCATCTTTCAATCAGAGTTCATTCCTGATTCCTGTCTGGGTGGATCTATGTAAGAGGTTTGAGATCATTACATACGATTATAATAAACAGTTGTCATACTGAGTTTACCTAACCTGATCATTGTTTATGATAGATACAATACAATATCACAAATCATTGCTAGTATATATGAAAAATCATTGCTATTAAACAAGAAAAAATTTAGAGTGCAGTTGAGTCACATGATGGTATGGGCTCCTTTAAGAAACCTGGCATCTGGATCAGATGTACTTCAAAGCAGAATGCTGCACTGAGATGTCCTGCTTTGAAGTGCAGCTGCAGATCCAGACAAATTTTGGAGCCCAAACCATCATATGAATCTGCTGTACTTTAAAAGAAATTCTGTTTCAGATGCCAGTTTTGACTCATTTTAGAAAATTGCTGTCTGGATCAGCTGTACTTCAAAGCAGAACATCTCAGCGCAGCATTCTGCTTTGAAGTACAGCTAATCCAGGTGCTGGGTTTTCTTAAAGCACTCAAAATTGGCATCTGACCTTCCCAATATTTCTCCTCACCCTCAGCACATTTTTCTTCCCCTCTCCCTCATATCCTCTTCCTTTTGCTTCATTGAAAAACAGTGCTGTAGCCACTATCTTGTTAGTGATTGTGATAGTCCAGAAGCAATAAGGAAGGTGAATTATTGACCTTAAAAGGGTTTCTGAAGTGAACAATTAACTGTAGGTATAGTGTCTGTTGAACAGCATAATGGAACTGGTCAATCAATGTCCGTTAGGTTGTAGAGGTTTGTTAGTGAATAATCATAGTATTTTTTTATTATTTAATAAAGCTGAAAATAGACATAGCTAAATTGCAAGTATATGGGTACGTCTATACTTACCTCCGGGTCCAGCGGTAAGCAATCGATCTTCTGGGATCGATCCCGGAAGTGCTCGCCGTCGACGCCGGTACTCCTGCTCTGCGAGAGGAGTACGCGCAGTCAACGGGGGAGCCTGCCTGCCACGTCTGGACCCGCGGTAAGTTCGAACTAAGGTACTTCGACTTCAGCTACGTTATTCACGTAGCTGAAGTTGCGTATCTTAGTTCGAAGTGGGAGGTTAGTGTGGACCAGCCCTATATAATAAACATTCAAAACCCACATCATAACAGTTTCATTATAATGGTTGTAGTGAGCATCAACAATAGTATAAATTGCATAACATAAACTGATAATATTAAATTGATATTAAGTACTTAAAAAGTAGTTGTTGAGCATGACAGATTCTTTTTAAACCTCACTATTGTCATCCATTGCTTCTCATGTTTTGGAAATACCAAAATGAATTGCACTCACATTTGAACAAACGGCCTCCAACATTTCATTTTTAAGAAACATGTCTATTTTGTCAGGGGCAAATTTTGCCTTTAAGGCATGAATGTGAAGAACTCTTTTGGAAACGATTCTGCTGTGGAAGACAAGAAGGGAGGGGTGGTGGGGCGGATTTTCAGAGGCTACACGGCTTCCTTCAGGGAGAGGTTGGGAGTAAGAAGGCCTATCAGGACAAGAGTGGGAATGGGGCTAGGGAATCTGTCACTATGTGAATCCTTCCCCCCTGACCTCAGAACTGTATAAGTGAGACACTCCCCTACCCCCACCCCACACACACTCTAGGACCTGCTTGTGTGTTCTACTTCTTCCCCCACCCTGTGTATGTGTTGTCTCTTTAGATTGTAAGATATGTGGGGCAGGAACCATCTATTACTCTGTGCTTCTGTAGTGCCCAGTACAATGAGGCTCCATTCTTGGTTGGCCCTTAGGCACTACTATGATAAACATGATTAATAACAAACATGATTAAGTCATTCCTGAAGTGGGTGCTATACTGCCATTCCACAGCCTGGGTGAGAGGATTGCACCCCCTTTCCCTATGCAGATCTCTGGCCACCAGTTGAATTATTTAGATTAGGGGCAGAAGAGAGGATTTCTCCTTTGAGAAGTGCAAATAAACTTTATTGATTATTCATGCTTCGTGAAAGAAAATCAGAAAAGTGGTTCTTTCCATTGACTATAATTATGGTACTGACTAAATGTTACAATATTCAAATAAATATCCCCTAAAAGGGACCCTGAAACAGACTGGTAGTAGTCTCCTGTGAACCCACCCTTTGATTAGGCCTTGATTCTGCTCAGAGATACTGAATCCTGCTGACTCATTTTTTCTGGTGGCTTGTTAACTCCAACTTGGAATAACCCTTTGAAGATGAGGTTCTAGGCTGACCATTCCTCAGGAGAGAAGGCTCCACCAGGGGAGAAGACTTAGGCTGGAATTATGATAATCATACATTTCTTTGTAAATAAACCAAACCCTAAGGGTAAGCTTTGACTCTGTACAGGGTGTATGGACTGTGTTTGGAGGAGGCTGAGTAAGGGCTGGCCTACACTGGAAATGTACATTGGCACAGCTCCATCTCTCAAGGGGTGAGAAAAATTCGCACCCCCGAGACATGTAGCTATGATGACCTAACCTCTGGTGTAGACAGTGCTAGGATGACAGAAAAATTATTCCTTCAACCTGGCTATTGCCTCTCAGGCAGATATATTATCTTCAGTGATGGGACAACGTCTCCCCTCACTGTAGTGAGTGTCTACATTGAACTGTTACAGCGGCACAGCTGCAGCTGTGCTGCTGTACTATTTTTTAAGTGTAGACATAGCCTGAGTCACTTATTCAAATGTGTCAGTAGGAGTCATGGGATTTTTTTTGCCTCCTCTCTATACCCTCCCCCCCACAACTGTAAAAGAGGTATAAAAGGAAGATATGGAAGTGGTCATAAAATGGATGATGGAGCAACAGAAAGAGCAGCAACTCATGCTACAATTTATGAAGAAGCAGCAAGAACAGCAACAAAAAACAAGAGCAGCAACAGATCCTGGAACAGCTACTTCAGAGACTTATTAATCTGCGTGGGCTGCCCAGAGTGTCAGTGAACACCATTCCTTCCTTTGCAAAGATTGGATTGGAAGATGACCAAGAGGCTTACCTGGTCATTTTTGAGATGATAATTGCTGTAGCCCATTGAAAGAAGGAGACCTGGGCTATTACACAGAGGCTGACGTAGAGGCCATTATGGTCATGACTGCAGACTAAAATAGAGGGGCCATCAGTGAGATAGACAGAAGAACCTTCACAGAAAAAATGTGCTGTGGAATCAAAGGGGTAGCCAAAAAACCTACTCTCCAGAACCCAGAAAGAAGCCACAAGCCCCTCCTATGATCTGTTGGGGGAGGGGGGTTTGTGGGGAAGGGAGAAGGAATATATATACAAAACTTTATTGATTCTGGAGTATGATGAAGCAGAGGCATGTGGTCTTGTGGAGGCGCGCTCTCCATCCCAGATGAGTACCTTAACCACTATACTATAGCATATTCTCTTTCAGTCTCTCCTGTTGAAGCTGTTCCACAGTGTATAAATAATGCATTGTGCCAGAGAGAGTATGAAAATGACTGTACTGCGGGACTGACAAAGAACATGGGAAGACCCAGCATACAGTCCCCTGGTACCAATGGATATTTAACTCCAGGAGAGGGTTCACGGCTATGAATTTTGAGCAGACGGAGGCACCTCCCTTGAACCTGGAGTTATGCCTTTGAGTAATTGCCTTTGAGGGGCAGGTCTTCGGACACACCCCTCTCCTTGGAATTTTCTTCTGTTGGCTAGTTGACTCAGCATGCTGGATTTTGTGGATACCTAACTCTCCCCATTGCATTGCATAGGGAGCCTGCACCCCTAGCTCGGGGTGTGTGTTCCAGTAGGTGGCAGGGCACCTAAATGCTAGGCATTGCAAGGCTGAGTCTAAGAGTTAAACCAAATTAAGGCCACTTTCATTCTGAATGAGAGTGTCCACACAGAGGTTTAATGCAGTTTAACTAATCCACTTTAAATTCACACCTTAGGGGCATGGCTACACTTGCAAGTTACAGTGCATTAAAGCAGTCCCAGGCGTCCTAACTCCCAACCCATCCACACCGGAAAGGCATTTAGAGCGCCTGGACTCTGCAGCTGGAGCACTCCTGGTAATCCACCTCTACGAGAAGCATAACGCTTGCTGCGCCTCGGCTGAAATGCCCCAGCCTCAGTGTGAATGAGGTGTTGCATTACTGAGCTTTGATCAGCCTCCGGAAACGTCCCATAATCCCCTTAAGTCAAGTGGCCACTCTTGTCATTGTTTTGGAATTGGCTGTAGGAATGCGGATATGCCCTTTCAAAGCTCCGTTTCTGACAGCCGGCATGCTTATCTGCTCTGGGACAAAGCAACCATTACTGTGGAATGCTGCTTGCTGTGAGTGTGTGAGAGAGAGGTGGGGCGGGGAGGGGAGTCTGAACCTACAAGACATCATGCTGACACACTCTCAGCACCCCAAAAACCCACTCTCTCTACCCCCACATACACACAACACACTCCCTGTCACACTCCACCCCACCCCCCGCATTTGAAAAGCACGTTGCAGCCACTTGAACACTGGGATAGCTACCCCAATGCACTGCTCTTTGTGGTGTTGCAAGAGCTGCTAATGTGGCCACGCCAGTGCACTTCCAGCTGAGAGTGTAAACACTCAGCAGCATTTTCCCTGCTGCAGTTTCCAAAGGCTGGTTTAACTCCCAGCGCTCTACATGTGCAAGTGTAGCCATGCCCTTAATTAAGATTAAATTTCCTTAGTGTCCCTGTGTAGACAAGCCCTAAGTCTCCTTTATGGATCTAGCCCAGAGTCCCTGTGTGATGTTGGGCAAGTCACTTAAAGCAAACTTTACACAAGTGGCCACTAATTATATGTTCCTAATTTTCTGGGTGCCTGACTTGAGAAACTGGAGTCTGATTTGCAGAAGTGCTGAGCACTCAGTGTTGCAACTGAAGTCATTGGGAGCTGTGATTTGAACATATGAATGCTATATAATACACCTCTATCCTGATATAACGTGACCCGATATAACACAAATTCGGATATAATGCGGTAAAGCAGTGCTCCGGGTGGGGGAGGGGGGCGGGGCTGCACACTCCAGCAGATCAAAGCAAGTTCGATATAACGCGGTTTCACCTATAACGCGGTAAGATTTTTTGGCTCCCGAGGACAGTGTTATATCGGGGTAGAGGTGTACTGAGTACACTGCAGGTCAAGCCTTAGGTATCTCAGTTTGGGCACCAAAAATTAGTGGATGCTTTTGACTTTAATCTCTCTGTGCCTCGGCTCCTCCTCATCTCACAGGGTGTTGTGAAAATAAATTTGTTAATATTTGTGAAGCAGTCAGATCCTATATTGATAAGCATCATAGAAAAGCCAATAAAGAAATTAATTTTGTATTCAGAGCAGAGTCTAAATAGGACATGGGACCATATATTGCACAATGAGGATAAAACAAAATACTGAATAGCGTCTCACTAAATGAGCACTGTCCTCCACTTGTGCTCTGAATAAAGCAGGGGTCTTGTGAGAAAAAATAGTATCTGATCATGTAATTAAGGTCTGTAACATAATACATACTCACAAAGGGTCTGTATTAAGGTTGTATAGGCAACTTTTATTCTGGCATTTCCTAACTTTTGAGTGCTTGACTTTGCAACCATCAAGTTCTTTTAAGATATTTTTGTGTGTTTAAGATATATACATAATGAATACTCCCTCCTGTTTGGTATTTTAACAAGTTGCATCATGAAGAATTATGTTAATTTCTGCTGAACTTGTGGTGAAAGCCAACCCAGAATGGTAAATGAGGATAATTTAATGAAACCAGCTCTCATTTTCTGTAAAATAACTTTTGAAAGAGGAATCGCTGGACATGGAGCAGCTTTGTATTTACACAGGTCATAAGGCATGTCAGTTTGGTGATCTGCTCTTAGCAGGAAGTCCTTAATTAGAAAATTCCTAGAGAGAGCTGCAGCTCCCGGTAGGTGCTTATTAAGATCTCAAGACAAAAAGTAGTTAGTAGAAAAGCTTGCGGAATGTACAGAGAACTCAGGTTATGTTATAAGGCAAGAGTGAATTGCTGTTAACATAAAAGAGTGGCAATCAAGATGGGATGCTGGATTTTCAGTGAAAGTCTGTCAGTCCTGTTATTAGTAAGTATCTCTTTAATATTAAAAAAACTAATTGGCTATATATAAGTATTTTAAGCTTGTTTAAGAGGTTTTTTATTGTTTGCTTACAGTAAATGAACAAGTGAAATGTAAGACCTGTATAAAATATTCAACAACTTTTATAAATAGCCTTTAAAACAATTTAATGTCTTACTGTATTTTTTTAAGCATTTTACTTCTCAGATTAAGGGAACAGTAGTTTATAATTGTATTTGAAATTGTGCTCTGAATTATTTTCTGATTTTTTGGGTGAGGGAGTTCCCTCAACCTTCCCAACTCTTTTCACTTCTGGAAGTCTTTAGTTTTCATTGTTGTTGCCTTTTGCAAATACATACACTTCCATGCTAAATCTTATACCTAAGAACAAGTGTACTATCTGACCTTTATTATGTGCTGATATGTCCTCTATTGGGGGACTGTATCCTGCATTTGCCAAAAGATAGACTCAGTCTGATAGGTATTTTCCATTTCTAACTTCTGTGATCTTCTAGAACTGTTTCATACTGGTATTGAAATACTCCCCAGGTTCTTTTGAAAGAATACCACAAATGATTTAATATGCAGTAAAATATCCAAGGTGTCATTAATCACTTAACGGCCCCCCACTTTTTATTGTAGCTGGTGTGGCTGGGATTGAATTTATATCTGTTTATTGACACATTCCATTGGTATGAAGAAGATGATGCTTACCTTTATACACGGGTTATGCTGGGTGTAAGTATGAGTTAGACTGCTAAGCACCTTCTCAAAGGAGAATGTTGCAACATGCATATTTTATTATCAGCCTCTACTTTTGCTGATACTGAGTAATTTTTCCGAATGAGAGACTTGCTTTTTAATATGTTTCCTTTCTTCTTTAGCCTACCCCCAAATTTGTAATATAATTTTTTATACCATTATGTGTACAGTCAACACTGGCTTGGGCGAGAGCTTCTGCGACATGCCTTAATTTTAACTGCATGTTAATCCTGCTACCAGTCAGTAGAAACCTTATTTCATTCATAAGGGGAACAAGCATTGTAAGTACAGTTTTTGAAATCCATGTATTATTTTCTCTTATTTCTATAACTCATCAATGTTATCCAAATCAAAAATTTCAAAGGAATGTAATTGTTAGAAAAACCTGTGCATTTAGTTCTGAGTTATTATTGTTTACACTGTTATTATATGCCCATAATTAAAAGGAGACTAATCATTTGTAGCTTTAGAGGCAACACTATTTAGGGCTAGATTCTGCATAATACTGGTGATGCGAAGTGTTGTGCGTATAAGCACAAAGTAAAATGTGACGGTGTAGACAAAAAGTATAGGGGAATTCAACTTGCATTAATGGAGAACACTGCTGTGTATCCATCATGTTACTCCAGTCTAGTGGCAAGATGAAGGCCAAAGTGAGGAACATACAGGTGGAGCCTCATGAGTCCAATGAAAGTTGAGATTCTCACATACTCACGTGATTCCAGGAGGCAAGGCTTTAAGGAAAAACCCAAACATTTCTAGACTTGCAATAAAATCACAGGAGTTGGCAATACTGTAATAATGTGCACACTCTTTATGCACTACATAAAAACTTACACCATCAAGACCTTACTCAATAATTGGTTTCCACTGGATTTCTGCCATTAAACCCCCAAGTGTACTCAGGGCCGGCTCTAGGCACCAGCAAAACAAGCTGGTGCTTGGGGTGGCACATTTTTAGGGGCGGCATGGCCGGCGCCAGAATGCCGCCCCTAAAAATGTGCCCCGGCCGCCCTAGCTCACCTCCGCTGCTGCTGCCGCTCGCGCACCGCTACTCGCCCTCAAACCTGGGAGGGAGGGGGAGATCCCGAGCGGCCACGGCGCGGGCGCCGCTTCTCCCCCTCCCTCCCTCCTTCCTAGGCTTGAGAGCCTGGGGGGAGGAGGCAGGGCTGGGGATTTGGGGAAGGGGCGGAGTTGAGGCGGGGCCGGGGGTGGGGTAATTAAAAAATGGGGGGGGGGGCGGCCAAAATTGTTTTTGCTTTGGGCGGCAAAAATCCTAGAGCCAGCCCTGAGTGTACTGAATCCCTGTGAGAAATACTTGAATAAATCATGTCAATATGTAGCATGCAATTGCTTGATTTAAAAAAAAATTAAAAATAGCTGTTGAATTCACCATCCCCCTTTCCCTATGTGTGAGTTGGAAATAGTAAATTGAGTTAACTATGTAACTTGTAAAATGAGTTTTGCTTTTTTGCCAAGTGTTGTAGAGGAGCACTGAGGAGACAACTTGACAAAAACCTCACATTTCATAAGATAGTTGCCTATGGAATAGCTGTAAATGCAAGTAAGTTTTCTATTTTTCCTGGTTTGTCTTTCAGTTGTCGCTTAGTAATGATATAGTGATTCTACCTAATATTATAATCTCTGTATGCCATCCACCTGCCTCAACAGGTGGGGGAAACTTGATAGGGTCAGACACCCACTAAGGGACACTAGGTAGCTCCTCCTGCTGGCAGTTTCTGGCACCCATTAGCCAGCTGAGGAGAAGCGGGTGCTGATTGCCCAGCATTCCCCAGTTCCCAGGATTTAACCTGGCACAGGGGCCATGAGGAGCATCCCTCAGCACTGATTTCCAGTGCAGTTAAAAGAATAAAATGAACTGGTCCCAGAGGTAAAAGACCTGGGATTTTGGTGATGGGCCTTGGTTTCATGGAATCCTCCTGAAGGCAGAGAGGGTGCTAGAACTCAGAGAGAGCTGAGTCCTGAGGACAGCCTACCCTGAGTTGTGGGTTATAGGGTAAGGAGCTCTGAAGCCCCTGCACTAGAGCCAGTTAAATGCCTGGTATAGGAGAGTATGAGTGATTGGAGAGTAGCGCTCCTCTGCTGTGTTAAAGTCTAATAAAAGTTGCGGCCTGCCGCTTAATTCCATGCATGTGTTTGTCCTCATTTTGCTGCTGTGTCCGCATAAAAAACTCTGATACACTCACTGCTCTAGTATGATTTTTGGCGGCATTTCGGCGGCGACGCCTCTGGATGACGCTGCTTGTCGGCGACTTTCGGCGGTGATGCCTATTGACGTTGCCGCTTGTCGGCAGCATTTCGGCGGATGCTCCTCCGCCGCCACGGTCCTCTGTGGCTCGTCGTCTGGTGCCCGCCAGATGAAAAAGGTTGGGGACCACTGCTCTATAGCTATCCTTTCACTAACCATAATGCTATTAGCTTAATGAGGATTCTGGGGTGAAAGCCTGATCCCACTGAGCTTTCTGAGCACAATTTCTACCAGTATAGATACATACTCTATATTTCAGATTCAAATAAGGTAGTTTATGCAATCCTCTATCATAATAATTCTTTAGATGTAAACTTGACTGATATTTATTCTTAAGATAATGAATAGAATCTTCAGGGTGTGGGAGATGACAGTCAGAGAAGGCCGTTGGTTTTAGGTTAGACTGATGGACTGACCTGAGTTAAGATGTTCTGGATATATGTTAACTATGCATCTAATAAAGACTATTGTTAAGTTACTAGCAATGAATTATCATTAAAACTAGTGGATTACTTGAATATAAAACAACACACCCACTGAAGTCAATGACAAAATTCCTATTCACTTCAATGAGGTCAGGGTTTCACTTTTTTTTTTTTTTTTAATCTTTGTGGGGGGGGGGTTTAAAGCAGGAGAAATGAAGGGGTTAATTAACGTTGCTACAGCCACAGCAAATGTTACTATCAGAATTCTGCTCAGAATGTCATGGTTGATCTTGACTCTAATATTCTGGTCTTTCTATATGAAGGATCTGCTTTCCCATGCATGTATCTGGCATTAACCTTTCCATGGAGGGAGAGCAGAATATGGAATCAGGATCCTGAATTCCATATTCCATTAAGATCCAAGAGCTGAATTTTATCTTTTGGATGTAATGTTAAAGTAGTCAGAAGGGAAGGGGGAGGAGGTGGAATATGTATCTTCCAGTATATTAGGATGACTTGCTTATCTGTCATGTCCATTCACTTATCAGAGTTCATTTTCAGCATAGAACACATTGCTAGAGAATGCAACATTTTTTTCTTTTAATTAACATATGAACCCAGCACTGTAAATCAACCAACTTCTATTTGGTGTATAATTTCTGTCATACTCCAAAATGTGAGTAAAATTGCACTTTTTTATTTTTGTTTTTTATATTAGTGTAAAAATGTTTGCTAGTGTGTTAAACTGGACATTTTTTGAAATGCAAGGTTATCAGAAAAGTGATTACTTTATAACTTCAGTAATTCTAGAGATTTACACACAACAGCTGATGTCAAGTGCCAGAAAGCCAGTACTTAATCCTGACTATCTATAGGGAGAAACTGATGATGAAATTGAAAAAAGAAAACATCAAGACAAAAGGACATCTGAATAGTGAAACATTACAACTTATAAACTCATGTTTCCTTTTAAAAACAAGTGAGAAAAATATTTTGTTTGGGAAATACTGAGTTCATGATGATATCCTTTGTGTTAAGGGCCAGAAACTCAGTTGTTTAAAATACAAAATTAAATGCTACAGAAAACTCCCAATACTAAACTTTTAGTCTACATCTGTACATTGTGTGGATCATCACATTTATTTGTTTGCACTATAAGCTGCTACCCATAAGTATATGGACTTCCTTGTTATAATATTTAGCAATATTAACATGATATACAGAGAAAAATGTGAAATATTTCAGGCACAATTGTCAAATTCTTTTTTGTATGCTAAAAAGCATTATAGGTAGTACCTGCATAAACAATCAAGTGCCACACAAGACTGTTGGAAATTTTCTAGTTAGTTGTTCTAACAAGTAAATTTTCTCCTATGGTTTCAAATATGGCAGTAGGAAGCTAAACTAATTTGCAGATCAAATCACTGAGCTTGATATCTACACAATATAAAGTTGTAAATCACTTTTTGTTTAATAATAAAATATCACAAGTATTTGTCTCTGCTTTTTAATTATTATTTTAGCACTTTCACTTAGTAGCATGCTAAAGATAATCAGAGCAATATTATTAATCTTGTCTATTATTTTACTTCTCAAACAGTAGAATAGCTTGGTAGAGGTTTTTGTGGTCTTGGGAAAAGTTTGTAGCTAAGTTTCCATACCAATCTTTAATTTTTCATCAGTTCTTATACAAATTCAACTGTAGGCTTCAATTGGCCAGGTGTAATTAGAGCCTGGTGGAAGTAGGTACGTTGGAAGAAAAAGAGAGAGGAAACAATGTTATCTATAATCAAAGGGCATCACTGAAAATTCAATAAAGGGAATTCTGCTTAGCGTGGCTTCCTGCCTTTCTGCATACCTGTCTATGATAAGAGCTGCTTAGGAGTTACTCACCCTCTAATAAATCTTCCCTATAGACCTGTAGAATAAAATCATAGTTTCATACTCTTTCAACTTGATCCACACAGATCATTCAAGATATTCTAATTCAAATGGGATATCTCAGTCAAAAAATAGTACCTTGAACCTAAAGATCTTTATAAGAGAGGAGCAAATAATGTTTCAGACAATTTCTCACACATTCATTTTCTTCCTCAAAAGAAAGTAAATTTATATATTTACAAATCTTACAGTCCCCCCCTCTCTTTAAAAAAAACCTAAAATCTGAAACTAGAGTGTCATAATATTAGTGCTGGTTTTAAAGGTAACCTACAAAAAAAAAAAAATCTTTTATTTTTACTTCTTTATGACATAAAGGTAGTCTGAAAGGGTTGGCTTTTTCTGCTTGTCTTTAATATTAAAAACCTACCCCGAATTTTCTAAAATAGCTCTATCTCCAGTCCTAATTTAGTCCTCCAGCAAAAATCAGGGAAGACGAGATTCTATATTCCCAGTATTTCTGAGGACAATATCATGCAAAGCGCTCACCATCCTTCACCTTTGTTATACAGCAAAACTTTAAATTGGGAACAAAGTTAATAAAACAAACAAATAAAAAAATCCAAAATTGAGAATGTGTGGAATTTAACATCAACATATATCAGATAGTGTGCTGGGCTCGGTATGCTTATACATTGGTTGTATTACAGAGATTCATAATTTAATATATTAAAAGGTATGATTTTGATTTTTCTTGAAGTTCAAAAGGAACAATTCTGTGACAACAGAAAGTAGAGTAGGTGATGCTGCTACAAAACTTAGGGTCAGTTTGCTGAAGCATTCACAGACTTATGCAAGACCACTGACTTAGTGAGGTTACAAAGGACAAGATTTTGACCCTTTGATTTTATAATAGTGGGAATACCAAGATGGTTAATTAGTAGGAACAAACTTCAAAATGATTATTATCCTAGGCAGGCATGCAGAAAAAGAGAGATAAGCACATGCCCTTAGATAAGCACATGCAATTTCTATTTAGTTCAATGAGAGGTATGTATGCTTCACTGACAGCAGAATTGGCTGAATAAGATTAACTAAATTGACCAGACTTACAAGAATGTAATTAAATTACATTTCTTTTTGTTCTTTTTTTTAATTATTTTTAAGATGCACTATGGACATTGCACTCTAATTGCAGCCCTCTTCCTTTTTTGTCTCCCCAATAAAAGCATGTGATTTGAACTCACTGGTGGACTAGATGAAAAATGTAAAGGCTAGCATACAAATTACTACACTTGCATACCATTTCTAAGGTTCCAGATTTTACTAATAAAAAGGGCTAAATCCTGCAGCCCTTACTCAGGCAAAACTCCCATTGATGTCAAAGGAAATTTTGCTTGAGTAAGGAATGCAGAATTTCACCCATAGTATATGTTTACTCATGAGCGGTGGGAAAATACTGGTAAAAACAAATTATAGATGAAGCATTCTAAGCTCTGTACCCATAATGAATAAATTGAGAGCAATAAAAAATGCTCATAAATTTCAGGAATTTCTACAGTGGCTTTTGAAAGTACTTAGCAAATTCCACACACTGTAGATCTAAGGAAACTCCACAAAATGCACTATAGAGATATAAAATTTTTTAGCTAATGGCAAGGTATCTGGTGCCAGAATTTTTACTTTGCTACAACTATTGTGCATTAAAGGAACCACACTGAAAAATGGAATTACACGTTTGCATTACTCTTGCTAGCCTGCTACAATTCACTTTTAGATTGAATTATTTTTTCTTCTAGTGGCACACAAGAAACTATCAGAAGCACAAATCTAATAAAACTCAGGCCAGTACTTAAGATGATAGGAGATCCAGGGAACCCAACATTCTGAATGCATTTGTTTGAATTTTAATATTTTTTCTGTATAGGATTATATTTTGTATGTTAACATCTTGCACAAAGTAATTTCCAGGAAAGTACAGTCTGGCTCATGCTAGAAGACTTGTGCTATATCTGTCAGGTACAAGTTGGAGTGATTGTCACCCATCAGAAGGAAGAAAATTATAGGTCTAAGTAGATTTCTTAGTAAGGCCCCCAAAACATGAGTCTGGTAGGATGTGTTTGCATTGGGAATAGAACTCTGATTATGGTAGAAGAAAAGAACAATGTGCAGCTGATACCAAATAATATTTTTACAATGATTAGAGCAAAATGTCTTAGATAAACTATAGTGGAAATTTGATGTTCTCTTTTTCACAGAAGAGGTACCAGGGCCGGCTCTGGCTTTTTTGCCGCCCCAGGCAAAAAAGCCTCCGGCCGCCCTCCCCCCCCGCGGGGGGGGGGGGGGGGCGGAGCCCGGGGGGGGCGGCGAGCCCCGGCGGGGGCTCCACTCTCCCGCCGGGGGGAGGGCGGCCGGAGCCCCGGGGCGAGGGTGGCGAGCCCCGGCGGGGGCTCCGCTCTCCCCCCGGCGGCCGGGGGCAGGGCGCCAGGGGGGGAGGGCGGCCGGAGCCCTGGGAGGAGGGCGGCGAGCTCCGGCGGGGGCTCGGCTCTCCCCCCCCCCCCCGGCGGCCAGAGCGCCGGGGGCAGGGAGGCGAGCCCCGGCGGGGGCTCGGCTCTCCCCCCGGCGGCCAGAGCGCAGGGCGGCGAGCCGGTGGCGAGCCCCGGCACCCGGCAGCCGGGGGGAGGGCGGCCAGAGCGCCGGGGGGAGGGCGGCGAGCCCGGCTGTGGCCCCGCTCTCCCCGGCGGCCCGAGCGCCGCGCCGCCCCCCTCCAGGTGCCGCCCCAAGCACCAGCTTGGTTGCCTGGTGCCTGGAGCCGGCCCTGAGAGGTACAACAGTGGGCACTGCAATGTAGGCTTTCCCCATGCTGTCCTAACTGAACCTGACACTGAAGGACTCACTTATTGGGAGGAAGAGGTTATGACTATTCAATCCTGGGGTTCCCTTTTGACATTGCCCATTGCATTTGTCGTAGTTTTGTGATGTGGTAGTTTCTTTGTCCAACAGGAATTAAGACCTCTGAAAACACGTCATCATGGCCACCTGTTAGGGGGCACCAATTATGTGTTACTTCTGACATTAATAAAATTTGCATACGTGCCGTTGAAGTGAAAGGCTCCATAAACATTTTAGCAAGAGAACGTGCCTAATTTTGAGTGAAACCAATCAATTTTATGGTATATCATTCCTATTTTCAAGAGCACACCTTTCCATGGCACCAAAAGCTAAAGGGCAGTACATTTGGGAACACAAGAAATGACATCATCGGGACCATAAACATGGGAAGATTATGTTGAAGCTGTTATTCCATTTTATACTTGAACATAACGGGTTGCCATGTATTACACACTGACAAAAGTCTATTTTT
Source organism: Emys orbicularis (assembly GCF_028017835.1). NCBI lineage: Eukaryota > Metazoa > Chordata > Testudines > Emydidae > Emys > Emys orbicularis. Next base: position 120,573,100 of record NC_088685.1, on the reverse strand, counting down.
GTTGTTGATTTCTGTGTAAAGATCTTAATCCACACAGAGACTTTTTAAATGTTTCATGTCATAGTTAATAAAATTGATGCTGGCAGGTGTAAATGTACAACTTTAACTTCAGTTTGTATAACTATCTCTTTCAAACAGTCATCCATATTGTTGCACATCTGGTCAACATAGAGCGATATCATATAAGTCAATCGAAGGAAGCAGGGGGGTTGCAGAATAAACTTTCTGGCATTGGCAAAACACCAAATGAAAGCTACTTGAACCCAATTAGAAACTATGAAGTGGTAAGTTGTCATTAGGTGCTTGCTGGCTTTCCTCATCTGAAAAATTGTCCTCTGCAGGTTCTTTTGTTGATAAAACTATATTTCAATACCTTTTAAGCAGAGCTAGGAGATGCTGTCAAAGATTAACCTGAATTTCAGCTGAAAACAATAGCTAAAAAAATGCAATTTTCAGGTTTTCCAGCTCAGAGAAATGTGTTTACTATTTTAATTAGTTTAGAAAGGAGATAAGTGGGGTGTGGATGATGAGTATTATGATTAGTTGAAAATTTATTAAACCTGTAAGCTATTGATATATGAAATATGGCTAACAACCTCTGACTAGAAAAAGAGAGAACAATATTTTAAATGTAAAAAAACCATAATAATACATAATGAAACTTCTTTCACAGCTGGTGTTAGGCTCTCACAGTGGTTTTGCAAGGTTTCCTTAATTTGGGGCTAGCTTCTACTCTTTGTTAATTGGTGTACATCGGGAGTAACTTCATTGACTCTGGTGGACTTACTCTTGATTTTATACCAGTGTAAACAACAGTAGATTTTTTTTCCTCAGTGAGTGCAGGCTGCAGTTAATTGATTTTATTTTTATAGTTATTACATTATACCATAGTTAACACTGGTGTTATTTGCTTGCTTGTGTATAATGTCACATACTTCAAATATAATGAGAATTATAGGTGCTAAGTAGAGAGCCAGGAATGGGAAAATAGGCATCTGAATTGAAGTGGAAGGGCAAGCATAAATCTGTGTATTTGCATTGTTTTGCAAGTGTAAAGTTGATATTATTGTATTAATTATTTTTCAACTGACAAAGTGACTATTTCATCTGCTAAAAAAAAAAATCAAATCTCATACACATCAAGCAAATAAATAAACTACTCCACTAGCATCAAAGGCCTGAACATACATGGCCTTGACCTGAAAGTTGGCAATCTGGGCAGGTCTCTCAGACCCACGGGGAAAGCAAATTCTAGAGTTTAGAGCCCTTGCTGGGACACTCTACCCACAGTCACCAGATGCACATGTGATGTGTTCACCACTGATTGAAGAGGAAGAGTTTGTAGGTTTTAGAGGGGGCCCAACACCCTTTGGTGGTTTACTCCCATTTTTCCAAGGTAAGCCTACTCTCCCAAACACCTGGAAGTAAATTTCCTGATGTCCTTTCCAACCCTCTCAAATAATAATATACTTGCCTGGCAATTATATGGTAACTAAATGTACGTAGCCTACATTTTAACCTTTTGATAATTATTTTTACATTTCTTTTATTGCCCACTTGCATCTGTCTGTACATTCTGAATAAGTCTGTCTTTCTGAATAAATTCAAACAAAGGATTTCTTCCACCTTTACAGAAGAAAGTTCTGAGAGCAGTAATTCAAGTATTCTTTTCAGTTTAGTTATGCCTCTGCAGTAGCAGCGTACGAAGAGTCTTTGACATTTTTCATTGTTTCATCTCAACATTCAAACTAGCCAGTGTAGTGTAAATGGTCAAAATGTCACCTAGATCAATCCTGTTCACATGTAATAGGATCTGAACATATTCATCACAGGCACTAGTTTGAAAATATACTCTGTGCTGTCAAGTGTGAACATCTGAGAGTAATTCAACTCTAAAAATGGCACTGTGGAACTTATCACCTCTCCAGCACTTCCATATCAAATAAGTTCGCTTTAAAAGTAAAAATATGTTTTTTCTCATTCTAACCCTACAAAGCCAACTCGGGATCTGGAAGTCAAGCTGGGTTCTTTCATGCTTGTGCATCATCCACAGTAATCTAGGGTCTGCAGGCCACGTTAGGCCTTCAGTTACACTGTATAAAAATGGTTACTTATCTTGTAGTATCTGTTGTTCTTTGAGATGTGTTGTGCACATACATATTCCACTGTAGGTGTGTGTGTGTGTGCGCACCAGTGCACTCAAGTTGGATATGCCAGCAGTAACACTAGGTGGCACATGCACCACTGCTCTCTTCATGCTTTCAGGCAAGGGCATAAAATGGGCATCTTTGCCACTTCCCTCTCCATTCCTTCACACAGCTGTAATAAATTCCAAAGCAGAGGGAAGGTGGGAGGGTCGTGAAATATATATATGCACAACACATCTCAAAGAACAACAATTACTGCAAGGTAAATAACCTTTTTTTCTCCTTTGAGAGATTATGCATATATACATTCCACTGTAGGTGACTCCCCAGCAGTTCCTTTGCAGGTAGAGAGACTTTGGATCATCTGAAGAGGGATTGTAACACCAACTTGCCAAAGCTGGCATCGTCAAGAGAGGTCTGAATGATGGCATAATGAGTAGAGAAAGTATGCACAGGCCATGCTGCTGCCTTGCATATATGACCTATTGGGACATTACTCAGAAATGCTGTGTCACGGAGGAGACCAGCGTATTGAGCAGGGCCACCCCTGTTGGCCCAATGTGGAGTTGGTCACACGATCGTTGGGATTCTCTGTTGGGTCAAACAATTGTGATGGGGGGGACTCTGGGCCCCTGGTGGGGCCAAGTAGGGGGAAGCAAATGCTCAGTCTCTAGCCTCCTGAACCTCCTGGCTGGGGCAAACAATAGTAGTTGAGGGCTCTGATTCTCTGGACAGGGCAGACCAAGCAAACAGTCTGTAGCCCCTGGGACGGGGCAGAGCAAACACTCAGTCTCTAGCTAGGGCCCTCGGTGGCCACTCATAGTGGCAGTGCAGGAGACGGGGGGCAGAGGAACCCAGGCCCACCCTATTCCAGCGGGTTCTGACCCAGGCTCTAGGAAGCCAGAAAATTCCTTGTTAAGCATTCGCTTCTAATACATAAGGCCCATCTCAGGCATCTCCTTGGCTGGCAGCAGTTCAGCATCCCAGTCAGTCTCCAAGGTTGGCTGGTTGTTCGCAGCGTAGTCTGGGTCCACAGTCCCAACAACCTGGAGAGTCACAGGTTCCTCAACAGGAGCCCGCAGCACATGTCCTTCTTCCTCCTCCGCCAGCCCCAACTGAGCTGGGCTGCCTCCTTTTATTTGTCTCTTCCACCTGGAGCATGCGCAGCAGGCGTGAGGGGTGAGGTCCCCTGGGCCCACAGTGATTGGTCTGGCCCCCCCTGGCCCCAGTGTGGTGTTGGTACACCCCGTCACATGCTGATGTAGTGGAGTGAGCTTTGGCAGAGGGAGCAGTTATTCTCAATGGCGGAGAGACTTTAGTAAGGTTGTAACAGAGCTTGATATAGGGCATGGCTACACTTGCAGATGTAGAGCGCTGTGAGTTAAACCCACCTTCGTAGAGTGCAGTAGGGAAAGCACTGCAGTCTGTCCACACTGACAGCTGCAAGCGCACTGGCGTGGCCACATTTGCGGCACTTGCAGCGGCATTGGGATCGGTGCATTATGGGCAGCTATCCCAGCATGCAAGTGACTGCAACGTGCTTTTCAAATGGGGGTGAGGTGGGGTGGAGTGTGACAGGGAGTGTGTTGTGTGTATGTGGGGGGAGAGAGAGTGGATTTTTGGGGTGCTGAGAGTGTGTCAGCATGCTGTCTTGTAAGTTCAGACCGCACTTCCCCCCCGCCTCTCTCTCACTCACTCAAAGCAAACAGTAAATGTTTGCTTTTTCTTGGAGCTGATAAGCAGACGGCTTCTCCAAAACGGAGCTTTGAAAGGGCATTTCCGCATTCCTGCAGCCGATTTCACAACAATGACAAGAGTGGCCACTTGACTTAAGGGGATTATGGGACATTTCTGGAGGCTGATCACAGTGCAGTAACGCAACACCTCGTTCACACTGGTGCCACGGCGCTCCAGTGGGGGCGCCACAAACGTTATTCCACTCGCCAAGGTGGAGTACCATCAGCGCTGTAGCTACGGAGTCAGAGCGCTCTAAGTGCCTTGCCAGTGTGGACGGGGAGTAAGCTAGGGCGCCCGGGGCTGCTTTATTGCGCTGTAACTCGCAAGTGTAGCCAAGGCCATAGTCAGAGACCCAGTGTGAGATTCACTGAGGTGACACTGCATATCTTACAAAGAGCTGGGATGAAGGATCTAGTGCAGTCCAAGTAAAAAATCCATGGCTCAATGAACATCCAAGTTATGGAGAGCCTCCTCAGCCTTAGATACATGGGGTTTGGAGAAAAAACACCATAAGATTAATTGTTTGATATAGTTGGAAAGCTGACAGTACCTTGGGTATAAATGTAGGATGTGGCATAGAAGGGACACCTTGTCCTTATAAAAGACAGTAAAAGGAGGGTAAGCTAAAAGAGGTTGAAGCTCTGAAACCCTACTGATAGAAATAATTGCCACCAAAAACTCAATCTTCATATACAATAAAGATAATGAAGTCATATCCATAGATTGGAGGGAGGACCTATCAGTTTGGAAAGCACTAGATTCAAATCCCAAATAGGTACGGGATAAGACACAGGAGAATAAACCTTGACCGGGCCCTTCAGAAACTGAGAAACAAGTGGAAGTCTTTAAATCATGATCTGAGGACTTCAGTAACTCAGCCAGAGGTTAGGGGTCTATTACGGGAGTGGGTGGGTGAGATTCTGTGGCCTGAAATGTGCAGAAGGTCAGACAAGATGATCATGATGGCCCCTACTGACTTTAAAGTCTGACTCTATGAGAAAAAATGGGAAAATTGTCTATTGGCAGATGTAATGTAGGAATAGAAGCCAGGTGAACTCTCACAGAACTATTTGAAAGGCCTGATGATTTGAGATGCAAAAGATAATCCAATATATGTGACTTCTGTGTGATGGGGAAATAAATGATGTGAGCATGCCCAAATCGAAAATCTCTTACACCTTGCTGCGTATGTGACTTTAGTGGATTCTGTTCTGCTGTTCACTAAGACGGCCCAAACCTCTCAGGAGCAGTTTCTCTTGAATATTTAACCAGAGATCATCCACACCATAAGATGGAGAGATTCGAGGTTCAGATGTAGAGACTTGCCCTAGTTTTGGGACAGAAGATCCCTGACCAGCAGTAGAATTATCGGCGACCTGATGGAAAGCTGATACAGATCTATGAACCAATACTGTCTTAGCCGCACTAGTGCAATGAGGATTAGTGATGCTCTATCTTGTTTTAGCTTCCTCAGGACCCTCGGAATGAAATGATCAGAAGGGAATGCATGTAGAAGATGACTGAATCAGGGAAGAAGAAAAGCATCTATGATGGAACTGGGGTTGCGACCCACCTTTGGGCAAAATCTCATGCATTTGTTGTTGAGGTTTGTCGTGAATAATTCTATTAGTGGGTACCCCCAGTGGTGAAAAACCTGAAGGATAATATCCATCCTGATCAACCACTCATGTTAGTCTATGAAAACCCTACTGAGAGAATTCAGGAGAGTGTTTCTCACTCCTGGAAAATGGAAGGCCTTCAAAGAAACTTAGTGTTGAATACATAGATTCCGCAGGAGGATAGCCTCCTGACACAACTGAGATGACCTTGTCCCTCCCAGCTTGTTCATGTAAAACATAGCAGTCGTATTGTCCGTGAGAACTTGAATCACCCAATTCTTGATGTGGGCATAAATATTTTGCCGGCCAAATGTATGGCCCTGAGCTCCAGCATGTTTATATGGAGGAAAATTTCCTGAGGTGAGCTTGAGCCTGAAGTTGACCAAGATGGGCCCCCCAGCCTTTGACAGATGCATCTGTAACCAGAGACAATCAGTTCTGGGGACAGAAATGGAACTCACTTGTATACATTCTGCTGATCCATTCACCAATCCAGAGACTGAAGCACTTGCACGGATACACAAATCTGCATGTCCAGCAGATGCCTAGAAGGTCAATATACAAATGAAGCCAAGCCTACAGTCAACAGAGGTGAAGTCTGGCATGCAGAGTTAATCATGCGCATGAGGCATGTGGCTGAGACTTGCACTGTCATTGTTGGATTGAATTTGAGAATTTTTGAAAAGAAGGCTATAGATTGGAAGACTTCCTGTGGAAGATAGCCATGTCTGTTCTGGTGTTGAGGTCTGCTCCTATAAAAGTTATGTGCTGAGTTGGTTGTAGCTGTGATTTGTCCAAACTTATTTTCAGACCTTGATGGAAGAACGCATGCCTGATGACTAGGACACTGTTTTGGACATGATCCCTTGATGCTGCTTGATCCAACCAATCGTCCTTGTAAGGAAATATTTGAATGTCCAGATAATGAAGGTGGGCTTCTACCACCACCATGAACTTGGTGAAAATGCTCAGAGCTGATGACAGGCCAAAAGGAAGCACTGTGCACAGGCAGTGGTTGATGGCTATCAGAAATTGAAGGTACTTCCTGTGGGAAGGATGTATCACCACATGGACATATACATTTGTAAATTGAGGGCAGCATTCCAGGCTTCAAGGAAGGGATAATATAAGCAAGGGTAACCATGCTGAACTTGATTTTCTCGATGAATTTGTTCAGCTTTCTTAGATCTAGAATGGGGCAGAGGCCACTAGATTTCTTTGGGACCAGAAAGGAGCATGAATAAAATCCTCCTGGATCCTCTATCATGCCCAACTCTATCATGCCCAACCCATAACTCTTAAAGTAACATGATCTCATAAGAAGACTCTCTGAAAAGGGATGGGGAGAATGGGTTGGGGAAAGAAAGGGAGATGAACTGGATTACATATCCAGTGTACTGAGTACCTATTTGTCCAACATGATCTTCTGCCATGTACAATGCAAAAGGGACTGTTGTGATCCCGAATGGAGGAGATATAATTGTTGTGCTGTCCTGTCCTCAATTAAAGATTCAAAATGACTGCTTTGAGGTAGAAGATGTCTGGTGAGAAGGGCCCATTGTCATGGAAGATGGCGGGTAACATCAAGAAGGTCTTGATCTTCTGTCTACTGGGGCCTCTGATGGAACAATGGTCTCAGGTAGTGGCGTGGTTTAAATTGCTTCATTTTAGTAGCAGAAGTGTAGACTCCCAATGAGCAAAGTGTTGCACGAGAGTCTTTCAGTGTGTGCATAGCATCATCCATCCTGGCAGAGAACAGCTTAGAGCCCTGAAAGGGTAAATCCTCAATTGTAGTCTGCAGCTCTTTTGGAATTCTGGAAGCCTGCAGTCAGAATGAATGTCTCATGGAGACAGCAGTGGCAACAGAACGTGAGGCTGTCAGGGGCATCTATTGCTGCCTGAAATGATGTAAGTTAAAGTGAAATAAGAACAAAGCAGATCCATGCTTCTTACAGTCCGTAGGCCACTGAACACCCCTCATTTATCTCTCTCAAAATGATTGTGGATTTTTTTCAGTGCTGTTCTGGTTATTACCTCTTTTTTTACCTACTCTTAACTCTAATAATTTATTCTCTCTCTTTTCTGAGGCACTCTTGTACAACAAAAATACATGCAAGAACTAGCAGGATTATGTAATTTCCTCCTATCAATTGCTGAAACAGACAAATTGCAGTTAATATTTACATTCATGTCTGGAATAAACCTATATGGATAACAGAACAAATAATCTTTTTTCATGCAGCTTCTAATCTTTTTGCCTTGTCTGGTTTGTTGCTTACATTCATTCTTATACTGAAGCTGCATCTTTGATTTAGTCTCTGTACATAATAATTTATTCTTATTTTAGAACACAACACAGATACTAACTACCATAGCTGGAGTAACTGGTGTCATAATCACTGTGGCTTTCATTCTGATCATGACTTCATCCACAGAGATCATCAGAAGATCATTCTATGAGGTGTTCTGGTATACCCATCACCTATTCATGGTTTTCTTTATTGGTCTGGTTATCCATGGTATGGGGTGAGTATATAAACACACACATATATATATATATATATATATGATATGCCTGGTATGAGGTGATTATATATGATGATATTAACACTTTAGGATCACACATGATTCAAACCTACGATAGTGAGTGTGAGTGGGGGATTTGGGGGGATTTAGGCAGCAGACAAGCAGCAGTTTTGTGGATCACAGGGGTGCTTAAAAACAGGACTTTGGCACCTAAGCACCCGAGTGGATAGAACCAAGAGGCCTCCTTATTTTTGGTCCCTTAATCCATCATGGACAAAGTGTGATACCATTACTCAAACTGATGATTGCTATTATTAATATTATTACTTCATGTTATTTATTTGTATTATCATGGCGCCTAGGAGTGCTAGTCATGGACCAGGACTCCATCGTGTTAGGTGCTGTACAAACACTTTACGAAATGACTGTCGTTGCCCTAAAAGAGCTTACAACCTAAGTACAAACCAAGAAACAACAGATGGATACAGACAAACTGGTGGGGGAGCCCAAGAAAACAATGAGACAATATTGGTTAGCATGAAAGGCAATGGATTAATAAATTACTCCACAAGTAGTCCCACTGACTTCAATCCACTCCTATTCAAATATGCGTAGTGTAAACTGCTCTTCAGCATTCTTAAGAATGCCACACTGTGATCCCAAAAAGGACCCCTGAGAAAATAATAATAAAGTGCTGAATCATCAGTTTGTGATCTAGCTCATAGATAGGGGTAGTTTGGGAGGGAGACTGACTCAGGGAGTTCAGTCTTCCTCCTACTCTCCTTGTTGCTCCTGGACATGAGTAACTGGGGATTGTCTGAACTGATTGAACTGTCTGGGGATTGGTCCTGCTTTGAGCAGGGGGTGAGACTAGATGACCTCCTGAGGTCCCTTCCAACCCTGATATTCTATGATTCCTAAACTGCATCAAATGTCACAGGTACACTTCCCGGTCTGCAGCATAGCTACTCAACTGGACACACTTGGGAGGTGTAGGAAGGCAAGAGTCAAGGCTCTGCCTATTCCCCACCCCCTCTTGCTTCTTCCTGTTCACCCGAGAGCGGGAGAGATGTAGTGGCTCTATGGAGCCCCGCTGTACAGGAAGTGTGGCACACTGGCACAATGGAGTAAGGAAGCACCTTTTATCCCCTCTAATCCCTTGCACTAGAGCACAGGACAGACCATGATCTGGCTTCAAATAAATCTGAAAGGGATAAAGAAGGGCAACAATATGACCTAGTCCCATTATCCCCTCTTCTTCATCCACAATCAGCACCAGCTGTAGTACATTTTAAAACTCAATAATTGAGAAGGGTATGTTCAAGGAAATTTACTTCACTGTAAATTCTCTAGGTAAAGAAGTTAGAATTTAAATATGTTAACAAAAACCACACATCTCATTAAGGCTCTTCACAATTATTTGGTGCTCTTTAAATATGTTTCTTAAAGCTGCAAAGAAAAGAAAGTGACTATTATTTTATTTTTCTGAGCAACACCAGCTGTTCACATATAGAGGAGGACAAGGTCTCTGCTCCAATGAGCTTACTTTCTGACTCAATCCACAGATGAGAGAGATATCCATGTTACATGTACTGACTCTCCAAACTGCCAGTGGTGTGGCTACATACTTATAGCATAGCATACCCACTACACTTGGTGGGTTGACAATGAAAAACCTAAAAACCTTGTGGAAGAAGTATGGTTGAAACAATCTGAAAGAACAACATTAAGACAACAAACCAGCTGCCATATTTTCAGATATTGCCATTTCTGCATTCAGTACAGTATTTGTTAACATACTAGTATATCAAACAACAAAAGAGATGATATCAACTGTATATCTTTTTTTTTATGTGTTAAGTCAGCTCATCCGAGGTCAGACACCGCAGAGTCTGTTGCTGCACAATGTCACTTATTGTAAAGATCACTACTCAGAATGGGAGAAAGCCACTCAATGTCCTTTGCCCCTATTTTCTGGCAGTGAACCTGTGGTAAGAATGAAGCTCATGTCTTCTTTATATTTATGTCCTTTCTTGAGGAAGCAGAATGGCATTGGCTAGAGCAGTGACCTGGACTCAGGATGCTGGAGTTCTATTCCTGAGTCTGCTGCTGGCCTGTAGGGTGACCTCAGACAAGTAAGTGCACTTTTCTGTGCCTTGGTCTCCCCTCTAAAATATGAGGATAATGATGCTTACCTCCTTTGTAAAGAGCATTAGCATCTACAGATGAAAAATGCTAGGTATCATTATTCCTTAATAATTGTTTTTGGTATAGTCCTTTTTAGTCAGGCAACTCCCAGTGAAGACTGTGGATTTCAGAATCTAGCCTTCTGTATATAAATCCATTATTTACAGCATTTTTGTTATTGTTTGTTTATTATTTATTCAGTATAAAGAATGTGCTTGATGTGTACATTACACAAATATAAAGAGTACGGCTGTCGATTAATCGCAGCTGACTCATGCAATTAACTCAAAAAATTAATTGTGATTAAAAAAATCCTACTTCTTGTTCAGCCAATTGCTAAGACAAACAAGTTTGTTTATATTTACAGGAGAGAATGCTGCCCGCTTCTTATTTACAATGTCACCTGAAAGAGACAACAGGGGTTCGCATGGCACTTTTGTAGCCGGTATTGCAAGGTATTTACGTGCCAAATATGCTAACCATTCGTATGCCCCTTCATGCTTCGGACACCATTCCAAGGACATGCTTCCATGCTGATGACGCTTGCTCCTTGGGAGAGAATTGTATGTCTCCTGCTCTCTTTTACCTGCATTCTGCCATATAGTTCATGTTATAGCAGTCTTGAATGATGACCCAGCACATGTTGTTCGTTTTAAGAACACTTTCACTGCAGAGTTGACAAAACGCAAAGAATATACCAATGTGAGATTTCTAAAGATAGCTACAGCACTCGACCCAAGATTTAAGAATCTGAAGTGCCATCCAAAATCTGAGAGGGACGGGGTGTGGAGCGTGCTTTCAGAAGTCTTAAAAGAGCAACTCTCTGATGTGGAAACTATAGAACCCAAACCACCAAAAAAGAAAATCAACCTTCTGCGGGTGGCATCTGATTCAGATGATGAAAATGAACATGTGTCGATCCGCACTGCTTTGGATCATTATTGAACATAACCTTTCACCAGCATGGATGCAAGTCATCTGGAATGGTGGTTGAAGCATGAAGGGACATATGAATCTTTAGTACATCTAGCACGTAAATAGCTTGCAACGCCGGCTACAACGGTGCCATGAGAACGCCTGTTCTCACTTTCAGGTGACATTGTAAACAAGAAGCAGGCAGCATTATCACCTGCAAATGTCAACAAACTTGTTTGTCTGAGTGATTGGCTGAACAAGAAGTAGGACTGAGTGGACTTGTAGGCTCTAAAGTTTTACATTATTTTATTTTTGAAAGCAGTTATTTTTTTGTACATAATTCTACATTTGTAAGCTCAACTTTCATGATAAAGAGATTGCACGATGGTACTTGTATGAGGTTAATTGAAAAATACTATTTCTTTTGTTTTTTACAGTGCAAATATTTATAATAAAAAATAAACATAAAGTGAGCACTGTACACTTTGTATTCTGTGTTGTAATTGAAACCAATATATTTGAAAATGTAGAAAACATCCAAAAATATTTAAATAAGTGGCATTCTATTATTTTTTAACAGCATGATTAATCACACGATTAATTTTTTTAATCACACGATTAATTGCAATTAATTTTTTTAGTCACTTGACAGCCCTAATAAAGAGACCCCATCCCCTAAGAACTTACTATCTAAAGCAGTAGTTTTCAACCTGAAGTCCACAGACCCCTGGGGATCTGCAGACTATGTCTAAGATTTCCAAAGGATTCTGCACCTCCATTCAAAAAATTTTAAATAGAGGAAAAATTAACATTCAGTATCTTGTAGTGCTTTTAATGGCTGACATAGATTTTTCTTAAACTATCGTTAGCCACTATCCACTATTAATGAGGAAATAAATGCCTCTCTTAAAATTTCAGCTACAGTGTTTCCATAAAAATTAATATGCTGTTATGCTCTGTGAATACAGACAGAAGCTTGCTTCCAACAGCATGGCCTGATATTAACTATGATAAAGCTAACTAATGAACTTATCCTTTTCTCTGTTAGACCTCTTTTGCCAGACTTTCCTGTATACCCAAAACCATAAACTTAAAGTCACATTATATTAAATGAATTGTGATAATACCATATGGCATATAGATTACCTGTAAGAATGTTACTTTACTGGATGTGTAATATGCTGTGACATAATATCTGGTAGGTACTTCTGAATTCCGTTCAAAAAAAACTCAGAGGGTAAAAGCCATGATGACATTTCTGTAATACTTTGTATTGTATCTGTCAACCCATATGGGCTTGATCTGGCTCCTACTGAAGTTGGTGACACAATTCCCATTAACTTGTATCAGACTTTATATCATCAATCCCTATCTTGAGTCAGTCCAGCGCCATCTCACTTCATTCTAATTATGAGGAGAAATCACCACCTGGGAAAAAATGTAACTTTCCTGATTACCAGGGAAGGACATCTGTCACCTACCAGTCCACCAGTTCTGGAGGATGCTCTGTTATTCTTAACCATCCAGAAGACAGGTTAAAATGAAAGTGTTTAAAAGCTGTTTGCTGATAATCACAGTAGCTCATTTGAAAGCTTTGGCTGAGCTCTTACAAAGGACAATTCCTGTTACATGTTTTTATTTACAAGTAGTACAAACA